>NC_092795.1:7307708-7620208 GCF_918797505.1 Bemisia tabaci | reverse complement strand
TCGAATTTTGAGGTCGCACTTCTGTTGTCATGAGACTGAAGAATTCATGTTCCAAATTTGACAAAGAAATTCAACCTAATGAAGACGTAGTTTTTTTTAGAGGAAAAATATCGCATTCGATACTGATATCGAAACTGCACTCGAATGCGATATTTTTCCTCTAAAATAACCACGCCTTTAATACGTTGAATTTCTTGATCGTCCATAAATGGACGCGTATTTTGTGTCAGAACGACATGCGGTATATCGCGTCGATTAGTTTCATTTTTTCAGCTACTCGTCATTTTTATCGAATTTTAAGATCTCAATTCTGTTGTTAAGAGACTAAAGAATTCACCTATTAAATCTTGATTAACAAATTCATCGTAATAAAGTCGGTGTTTTTTTTTTTTTTTTTTTTTTTTTTTTTTTTTTTTTTTTTTTTTTTTTTTTTTTAGACAAAATATAGCATTCGATTGCAGTATTTTTCCTCTATTTTCCTCGCGCCTTTAATACGTTGAATTTGTTCATCAAAATTGGTAAGTGAATTCTTTAGTCTCCTGACAATAGAATTGCGATCTCAAAATTCGAGAAAAATGACGAGTCGCCGGAAAAATGGAACCAATCGATGCGGTATATCGCATGCCGTTCTGTCTCAAAATATGACATTCATCGAATCACCTTAATTTTCGAAATAGAAGGAAGCTTTAAAGATCTTACCATGAAGAAGTGATGATCTGCAAGGTCAGGAACAGCTCTGATGCAGGGTGAAGACTTCCATCCTAGTTCATCACCTCCACGAATGTTGGCGAGACGAGAAAAATATTGGCTGTAAAAAAAAAATTAAAACCTTTTAGAGATAAATTTAACGTATCACATTGTTGCACATTGTCTATTATATGGAACCTCTTAACGAATAAATTGAAATAATGTTGAAAATAATGGAATAAAACTGCAATTTTTACCACAAAATTACAATATTCTCACATAATTTAGTTAATAATAATCAATTTTTAACGATTAAACATTTTCATACCGACGACCTAAGGTGATTCGATGGACGCCATATTTTGTGTCAGAACGGCATGCGATATATCGCATCAATTGGTTCCACTTTGTCAGCTACTCGTCATTTTTCTCCAATTTTGAGATCGCAATTCTGTTGTCAGGAGACTAAAGCACTCACTTATCAATTTTAACAAAGAAATTCAACGTAATAAAGATGTGGTTTTTTCAGAGAAAACATCGCATTCGATACTGATATCGAAACTGCCCCCGAATGTGATATTTTCTCTCTAAAAAACCACGCCTTTATTGCGTTGAATTTCTTTGTTAAAATTGGTAAGTGAGTGATTTTGTCTCCTGACAACAGAATTGCGATCTCAAAATTGGAGAAAAATGACGAGTAGCTGAAAAAATGGAACCAATTGATGCGATATATCGCATGCCGTTCTGACAAAAAATATGGCGTCCATCGAATCACCTTAAGTGTAGAACCACGCGTTTCCGTCTGTTATTCAACAGATTTTCTGTCATACTTCATTTTTTCTCGGGTAAACTGGTCTACCTAAATTCTTTAAAACTTCCGTGATCTTTCTTCTCTGTATGCAGAATACTTTGTATTAATTTCAAGCCATGAGTTTGCTTGTTTCTCCTGAAAAAATTAAACAAAGGTGGAAATTTTATGACACCACAATAGAAATGTATGATTTTCCACTTCGGCCATCGATTTATGAAGAAGTTAGGTAATTCGCAACTGCAAAAAATTGCAACACATTTCAAAACGCAGAATAACCTTGATAACTCGACTGATTGTGAAAAAAATCTCGAGAAAATCAAAAGATTATCGCCCACAGGGATTCTCAAATTAAATATCGATGGCCAAAGTGCGAAATCACTTATCTCCGTCCGCGACGTTCCGGACCTCCTGTTACACTTTATTTTTTCTTGGTAAAACTAGTCAACTTATTCCTTGAAAACTACCTCGATTTTTCCTCTCTTTTAGCAAAATATTCACTGGAAAGAAAACACATTGTATCTAGAGTTGAGACTCTTAAAAACATCGACAAGAAAAAGTACTCTTGATTCAATCAGAATCTAGCTTAAATCAAGAACCAAGCCTCTTAATTTAAGCGGATTTCTTTTGACCCAAGCATTAATCCGATTGAATCAAGAGTATTTTTTCTTGTCGATGTTTTTAAGAGTCTGGACTCTAGATCCAATGTGTTTTTTTCAGTGTTCTGTAAAGATATCAAGCCAAACAGTCGACTTAATTTTCCTCGAAAAATAAAATGGTAGCATAAAATTTACTGGAAATACGTGGTTTCACACTTAAGTCACCGATATTAAATGTAACTACACTTCTCTCGTAAAAAAAAGAAGAAAAGAGAAAAAAAACATTTTGTTGATTACATCAAGCGACTTACCGAATCAACGCTGAGGAATACACGTGAGCAAAATGACTTCCGAAACGATATCCGCAAATCAAACTTCATAGAAATATCACTGAAAAATCACTACCGAAAATTCGCGCAATGACAACCGACACAAGTGACGAATAGTAACTCCACTTAATGTAAAACACAGCAAACTATTACACTGGATAGAAAAAGAAGAGGCATGCTGACGAAAACTTTCGGCGGATAGAAAAATTGCGGAAAGTAAGGCTGTTCAACTATTCACTGCACCTTCTATATTCACGAAATGAATCACTGAGAAAAATTTTAATAATGAAGTCCCAAACACGAAAATAAAGTACCGTACACGAAACTAAAGTACCGAACGCGAAACTTGTTCAACTATTCACTGTACCTTCTAATTTCACGGAACAATTCACTGAGAAAAATTTTAATAATTAAGTACGGAACACGAAAATAAAGTACTGCACACGAAACTACACTGATGGTAATGCACTTGAATCATACGACTATCACACGCGGTCCCGAGATGAATATATTTCCGATAAAATATACTTCCGATTGATTATCCTCTACGCTCAAGCTCAACCCTTACGGCTGCGCGACTTCGACTGACCAAAGTACCAAAAGTTCCGAGCCCTCGAGGTCGCCAACGTTTTCCTTGTTCTTCTCGAAAACAAAAGAGTGGCTTCAATTTCCAAAATATCCCTACATTTCGGGTTTCCCCGGTGAAAGGTCAGTGCAAGCTCACAAAAGAAAATGTCTTCATTGAACTGAAAACTAATTGGATGTATTTCTATCAAACGGAACTGTGTGCGTTAAGACATTAGCCCTGAGACCCATACGAATATGTCCATAACAGGGCTCACGTCATAATGCACATAGTTCCGTTTGATAGAAATACGTCCAATTGTTACACTAATTAATGAGGGTACTTGGATTTCCCGGATTAATTCATCTCTCACTTTTCACAACTTTCCTTTTTTTGCTGAAATGTAGTGAGGGTTCGTCCATGAATCACTTAACCCGTTTTTCCCGACCTTTGACCTCTCCTTCTCCCTTTGTCCAAAATGTCACTTACCTCCAGACACCCCCCCCCCCCCCGAAAAATTTTGTCATTTCAATCGTGCCTCCTTTTTTTGCGTAGGTGTGGGTCGGCACGAACCCTTGCCACGGGCGTATATACATATGAATTCAAGTGTTTAAATGACTCAGAAACAACATAAATCACATAGGAAAAATTTAGAATCCACTCCTTCAAGGCATTTCTTGATTGTAATCGGCTCGGCTTGAATTCTGCCGTGCTAAGGAAGAACGCTGCACGAAAATTCGAGAGTTGCCAAGTTTCCCTTGATAAAGCATGTACTTTTTACGACATTTATGCATATTTTCCCTTTAAAATTTCAGATATTTACATTAAATTGCGTGCAAAATCGTCTGAAAATTTCGGGGGAAAATATTCACAATTTTCCCGGTAAATGGTTCAGTTGCGTTGGTCACAAAATCGTGGTTTTATGCTTGAATTCTTGTGGGTCAGCTAAAAATAATAAGATCCGTCCAAACAGCAACTTTCTACGTTCAATATTAACAGAGATATCGCCCTTTGAAAAGACAGGTTTTTGATGTCATCCATCGCGGTGGTGACATCCTTGGTTTTTTCACCTTGCTTTCATCCAAGTATCACGCTGAGTAACCAGTGCATCATTGACTGATAAAAGCGAGGTGGAAGAAACCAAGGGTGTCACCACCGCGGTGGATGACGTCAAAATCCGGCTTTTTAAAAGGCGATATCTCGGCTAATATTGAACGTAGAGAGTTTGGATGGTATTATTTTTAGCTGATCTACAAGAACCAAGCATCGAAACACGATTCTGTGATCATCGCAACTCTGCCGTGCTTAGGAAGAACGCCGTATGAACATTCAGGCGTTGCCAAATCTCTTACGGCAAATCACCAGTTTTCTGGAAAATTTGTAAAGATTTTCCTTCCGATTTTTCCTATAATTTTGTTCTCAACTCCACCTGCGGTTCCTGAAAATTTCAAGGAGATAGATTCATACCTTTCTTCAAAAATAACTATTTTCTGAGAGGAAATTTGACAACTCTCGAATGTTCATACGGCGTTTTTCCTTGTTACGGCAGAACTAACCCAATCCGGTTTTTATCAGAAGAAACTTGGCAGCGTCTAAAGGCTCTTACGACGTTCTCCCTTAGCACGACAGAATTAGACACTAGGACTTGGATTCAATGTCCTATAGTCATGTTGCCTGGATTGTGCTTTGTGAAATCCTCTCGGACCCGAGCATCCGATGCGTCTCAATCAAGATGATCAGGATGCATTTCCCCGAAAGGGTTAATTGCGCCGACACGAATCCTCGAATGCACGATGCCATGACCACCTCGATGAAGAGATGCTTTCACCTATAGCCATTCATCTTATCCTCATCTCGTACGCAGCATCCTGGGCTTCCGCCTTGCCAGATCGTCATAGACGTCGACCGTCATTTCGTCGCTCCTTTGACGTATGGGCGTATAACAATTTCCGCATGAGTCTTGGAAGCATGGATTTGTATGGAAAATTAAGCTCACGTGGAAATTGAGATGTGTCTTTTCGTCGGAGGAGCGACGATTTGATGCGTGATAATGTCTTGATTCGTCGATCTTTTGATGGAGGGACGTAAGCTCGTTTCAAGGTTGGAAAATTGATCAAGGAATTCGATTTTGTATAGAAGTATGACCGGCAATGGCCTGATCATTGCAATTGATCGACAAAGTTAAAGATAAAGAAGACTAAGAAAAAATATAGCGATCCTATTGATTGAAACGGCCGATTATTGAAGACTGCGGTCCGCTGTCTAAGACAGGGAAAAAGTAGGATTCGCCAGGGAATGACAAAATGAACGTATTTCTACCGAACGGAACTATGTGCATTAAGACATGAGTCCTGAGACCCATAATTGTATGCGCATTACAGGGCTCACGGCATAAATAATTTATGCCGTGTTCCCAGCGATCTGGAAAACCTGGAAAAGTCAGGGAAAAAATAAAGGGCCTGGAAAACATGGAAAAGTCAGGGAATTTGCTCCAAAAGTCTGGAATTTTTTCAAGTATTGAGAAAAAAAATTTAATAAGTAAACAAATAAAAATAAAAGAATTAAAATTGAAATTGCAATTCCTTCGTTGTATTTTGAATTTTCCGCCAACTCATCCTCTTTATCGGCATTCGGAAGGAATCGGAACTACTCGGAAGTGTTCGGTGGCTCCCCCTGCAGGTCAGCCATAATGATGGGGGCATCTTGTGCGACCGGTTGCGTCTAATGAAAAAAGAGATCGCAGGAGCTAGCCACTCCTCTTCACTCCTCTTCGACAGAGGCGTAGGAAGGGGGGCCCCCCCCCCTAGAATTGGAAATAGTATCATCCGCCCCCCCCCCCCTCAGAAATTTTGGATGTTGCAAAAATACCTTCTTCAACGGTAAGTCTCTGTCGCCGTGGCCCGTGAGAGGATGCCTATAAATAGAAAAACCTGTTGAATGCAACAATTTCAAAGTATTTTAACCTTAAAATGTAAAAACTGGGTGATTTTAAGGCAGAAATTGAAGGAAGATTAGCGCCACAAGTGCCTCGAGATGCGCTCAAGTAGAGTTAAAATTTCAAAAAATTTCCGGAACCTTAAAATGCATAAAACTGGGTGATTTGTAGGCAGAAATTGAAAGAAGATTAGCGCCACAAGTGCCTCGAGATGCGCTCAAGTAGAGTTAAAATTTCAAACATTTTCCGGGGGAGGCCCCCCGAAGTCCCCCCCTAAGCTGGGGGGTATTCCATACCCCCCGGTGGTGGGAGGCCAGGCCCCCCCTAGCAAAATGACCTAGCTACGCCTATGCTCTTCGATCGGGTAACCCTCAATCTTCAATGTAAAATTTCAAGTACACTCAGTAGGATATTTTGCGCTTAGCTGAGAACTATGTCTGCATGCTAAGGTAGAGGTTATTTTTTTTGTAACTCTGCCTTTTTTCCCTGGACAATACGCTCATTTAAAAAAATATATATGCATTTCTCAGTTTTTTAAGAATAATTCTTAATAGTCTGCAGAACGAAGACTGCAGGTTGGATTACTTTTTAAAAGAATCTGTTCAGTGCTCTTTTCCTTAGCATAGCAGCAATACCATGATGGGATTTATTTTTCAAATCCAATACTACTATGAGTAAATGAAACAAATTGAAAAATCATTTGCTTTCACCAATGCATCGTTTAAGAAGGCGTTTATATTTCGTCAATTTTGTTTTTCCAACACATTTTAAGTTTTTTTGTGATTTCATTCGTGTTATGATACTATCCTAGCCTGGTTCTTATAAAAAAAAAGCCGAACCAGATCAAAAATTGATGAAAATAGAGGAGTTTATACAAAAACCAAAAATGCGCGCGCTGTCTCTTTTAGGGCAAATTATTTGAGTTTTTTCCACGGAAAAAGGCCTGGAAAAATTTTCATTTTGGCCTGCAAAACCTGGAAAAGTCAGGGATTTTTTTTTTCCAAAATTGGCTGGGAACCCTGTATAAGGATAGTTATTTTGATGATTTTATGGTGAAAATTAGAATAAGGGAGTCATAAATAATGACGCATCGTCTAAGTGTCGCAGCGATTTGAGCGTTCGTCCAGCCCGCGCGGGTCGGCAGGGCGGTCAAGACATCTTCGCAGTTCTGCGCGCCTTCAATCCGGCGGAGCTGCAACATGCTTACACCCGTGGTCAAATAGTTGTATGTCACGCCTGCCGTAAACGAACTCCTAATATCGATGGTTCCACGCGAAAAGGAGCTTATTTACCTCGATTGCAACGTTGCATACGACAGTTAACGCTTCGATTTCAATCAATTTTTTTTTTTTTTTAGATACGCACAGATTTTCTGAAAAATTTACAATAATTTTACTAACGATCTTAATTGAAACAACGTGAAATTTGTTCGTGACATTATATTTAGTCATATTTTCCTTTTTTTCTTTTCATAAAAAAAAACTATGGTCCCTGATTCCAAATCGAAGCTCTAAGGATAGTTATTTTGATGATTTTATGGTAAAAATTAGAAGGGAGTCATAAATAATGTTGCATCTTCTATGTGTCGCAGCGATTTGAGCGTTCGTCCTGCCCGCGCGGGTCGGCAGGGCGGTCAAGACATCTTCGGAGTTCTGCGCGCCTTCAATCCGGTGGAGCTGCAACATGCTTACACCCGTGGTCAAATAGTTGTATGTCACGCCTGCCGTGAACGAACTCAAATATCGATGGTTCCACGCGAAAAGGAGCTTATTTACCTTGATTGCAACGTTGCGAACGACAGTTAATGCTTCGATTTCAATTAATATTTTTTAAAAGGTACGCACAGATTTTCTGAAAAATTTAAGAATGTTCATGGCTGCATTTCGGTAGCTGTAGTCTGATATGCGTACCTTAATTTTTTATAATTTTTTATTATGTTTTCATTTTCCTCTTTTTTTTTCAAGAAATTCGCCTCATACGGGCATTCCCTTGAAGTTGTCTGTGAATATTTTTTGACGAATGAAGAAAATTCACAAACAATTTTAGGAATGGAATTTGGTTCGCTTTATAAAACTAGTAAAACTTTAGCGGAAATTTGCAACGTCGTAATCGGAGCAATTTGTCGACTGCAACCATCAGCAATCACCTATCAGTCGCACTATCATGCGATAGTACTTATTGAAATGGGGTTTATTGGTAGAGATTGTCGTACAGTCACAGTTGTCATAGATGTCGATATTTGGGCTTATTTGACTTCGGCTATAATATGATACTTTTTTTCCTGTTCTAAAATGTTTCTTTATTTTTTTAAATATCATATTACTCATTGAAAGACGCACTGTCAATGGTCCTTCCAGTAGCCTTCGCTTGAAGCCGGTGCAATAACTGTTTGATCACCATGACCGTGGGGTTGCATACCCATCGCATTGCAGGCAAATTCTGCCCACACGTATCTATGGGTTGACCATTGAACGTTGAAAGCAGCACGATAAAGATATCTCAATACGGGTTATTGCTTGGTTAAGATAGTGTTACATCTTGCCTTGTCTTATCGACATTCGACATAGATGCAACTACAGTGGATTAAATAATCGGGCCACAGGAATTGAAGGCTCGTTCGACCAAATGGTACTGTTTTCCCGAGGGTTTGAGTTTATATCTTCAATATTGAGAAATACAATTGTCAGCTTCAAAAGAGTAACAACCTCTTAAAAATTTAGGGAAAACTAAATTAAGTCAGGGAATTTTGCCGAAACTTGAAAAATTGACACATTTGACTCTTTCTTTAAAATTTTAATTGGGATGATGCCATTGGGCCCACAAGCGTATTTAGAAACCGCATGTCTTCGCTGCCGTGTCAAGGAAAAAACACCTCATGAACATTCGGACGTTATCAAATTTGTTCCCATGAATTATGAATTTTCTCTAAAATTTTCTCTTTAAAGTTTATCCGCAATTCAGTCTGATGCGTTCGAAAATGCATACTTCTTGAGGAGAATCCAACAAAATTCGGAAGCCTTTACGGGCTTCCTTCATATTTACGATGACCCTTTACCAGTCCTAAATTACGACAGGATTTCACAAAGGCACGCATCAAAGCGGCAACGCGTGGACCAGTAGAATGATTTACAGATCCAAGGCTTTAGCCTCAAACTCCTGCTCATTGAGAAGGTTAAAGAATGCTCAAATCAAAACAGGCCTCGCCAAAACCGGTCGAGAACAAAAGACAATTCATTTCACCCTCGCAACGTCACTTTCACTCCAAATGCGGCAGCTCATTCACGAAAAATTCATTTGCAAAAAAACGGGGAGTTTGCATCTGAATTTTGAAGGAAGAATCATCAAGTTGAGTATAGCATGCTCACTGGTAGAGTACCTATAATACAACAGAGTATTGGCATCTCCGTACTCTGCCGTGCTAAGGAAGAACGCCGTATGAACATTCGAGAGTTGCCAAATTTCCTTCGATAAAATGTTTATTTTTGGGGGAAGTTATGAATATTTTTCCTTTAGATTTTCAGAATTTTTAGGTAAAATTGCGAACAAAATTACCTGAAAAATTTGAAGAATTTTTTTTACAAATTTTCCCAGATATTATTGATTTACCAACGGAACTTTTGCAACGCCTGAAGGCTCATACGGCGTTTTTCCTTAGCATGGCAGTACTGATCTCTGGCTGGCACATTGGTTTTCAGGATCTCCATGAGGCTTCTATAGTCAAATTTAAACAAAACAGAATATGAGAAATTCTTATTATATCGGGTGAGATATATTAATCGATTCCTTACCACAGCCTCAAATGAGGAAATATCGATAGTTGATCATTTCCGCCCTTGGATTCTTTCCGCTTCAGAGAAAAAATGTGGTGTATTAACATTCTTTAGCTGCCTCAGCCGCGCAAATACAAATCGAGGAAAAGTGTTCGTTAAAACTGTAGAATTAGCCCCCACTCTTTCAACGATTTTAACACATTTTTTCCAACGCAAAAAGTACGAAGAATACAGTTAATCTGACCATGTTTGGCGTTGCACCGTGAACTACTTAAACTCGCTCATTTTACCTATTTACTTTCATCAGTAATACTGATAATCAATGTATACTCATCGGTATTGGGTTACCGGCCGGTAATCGCGCGACGTTGTCGATTCATTATACCTATCGCGCCAGAAAGAAACGTCGCACAATGGATCTAGTCAATTAGAGAGGTCGGATATGAAATTTTTGACTGAAACTGCAAATTTTGATTTTTATTTCGTCACATTTTAAATTTTAAGGGGTGCTTTTAGAAGAAAATTTCACAAGGAAACCAATGGAACCACTTTTAAAATCTCTAAGTTTTGTATAAACAGAGTTGTAAGCTTTTTAAGTTTTCCAATCTTGTCCAACCTCTCCCATTGACTCGATCCACTGTGCGTCGTATGAACACTCCCATGTTGTAAAATCTCCTCTGATAAGATTCTAATTTTCTGGACAATTTCAGAAAGATCTCCAATGAATTTTTCGAAAAATTTTATACCCACACTTTAACGCCGACCAAAATAATCAACAATTTTCTCGGAAAGTTATCTTTTACCGCATAAAATTTGGGGAAAATCCAATGCTCATACGATAGTGACAATTGGACTACATTTTGCAATTAGGAACTATGAATTCTAGCCCGGTTTAAACACAACGTATGTGCCATTAGTTTCCCTATGCACACAAGTGTTTTTTCAGATGAGCCAGAATTTATAGTTCCAAATTGCAAAATGCAGTCCAATTAATCTGCCGTGCTAAGGAAGAACGCCGAATGAACCATTAGGCGTTGCCAAGTTTCCTTTGATAAAGCACGAATTCCCTGGTGAAACTTATGAATATTTTCGTTCTGATTTCTCGGATAATTTTGTCCGGAGTTTCACCTTAAGTTCCTAAAAATTCCAAGGAAAAAATTCATAACTTTCCTCAAAAATGAACATTTTACCGAAGGAAATTTGGCAACTCTCGAATGTTCATACGGCGTTTCTCCTTAGCTCGGCAGCAATGGAGCTCCCGTTTTTTGGGTTCGGGGTCGATAAAATCCGTTTAAAAATGGAACACGCTGAGCATAAATGAACCAATTCACATCAGCGATTGCCAAACTTCATGGAAAATTTTTTTTCTATAAGAGAACAGTTTTACGAACTCTTTCGAAAATCTCAGGGAATTTCCTTCGTGTCACGAAGGAAAGCCCATACACTTTTCAAAAGTATCCAGACAGTCGTTCTCCCGTGAAAAAATATAACATCCGATGAAATTTGGCGATGAGTGATATGACTTCGTACCTTTTTGCTTAGTGCTGTCCAAATATGGTCGTATGACATTTAGGTCTCGGCCAAAGAGGAAGACAGTTCAAGAAAGTGAAAAAATCGCTGCCAAATCTAACAGACCCGTCTCTCGCTCTCAAAATATCACGTACGCTATAATGTTATTCCAGTCACAATTTGGCATCAAGGTAAAGCTGTCGTAATGAGATAATAACTAGTTTAATCGCAAACTTGCGCCAACCGGCTCAGCTGAATTCACTTATAAGTAGATGAATTTTGGTTGTAAAGTCACTTAGCGCGCGTTTTTTAAAGCCATCGTGACCTATAATTTTGCATTCCTCGTTAGGTTTGATAATCTTTTACGCTCAGAGGCGCCTTTGAATCGTACGTTTTAGCTGAGCTATAAGCATGACGACATGTCTGTAAAACCGATTGGTTATTCTTATTTATTTTAATATGTTTAAAAATAAGGCGGAAAACTAATAACAGATCAAAATCGGATTAATTTGTTGTCAGAGTCACGTTTTAAAAGTACATCAATGATCGCGATCGGTCTTGATTCGGCTCGTTTTGGCAATAATGGTCCCACAAATTGCACCATTTGACATCGCTGCCTCATACGGAAGATATCAAATAATTATTAGGATAGCTTTTTACCTATTTCCAGGTAAATTGAATGAGAAGATTTTGTAGGAGGTTAAGTGTGTAATTGCTGATAACGTCACGCGAGTATGTAATTGCAGCATGCAGCATGAACAATCTCCATTTTATTTGTATTTTTTTCTGTAAACATACTTGTTTTTTGTACTCCATTTGATAAAATACTCAAACCACCCTATCTTCGTGTTGCAGTCTCCGTTTGTAAATGTATCGTAGCCTTGAGAAGTAATAATCACCGCCGTTCGTTGTGCTTATGAAAGCCGGTGCGCCTGCAATGTTTTGTGTATACAACGCGGACGTCCGGAGAACACGAATAGTTGCATAACGAATAGTCTGGATGCAACTATTCGTATTCTCCGGACGTCCACGTTGCATACACAAAACATTGTAGGCGCTTCTTCTTTCATAAGCACAACGAACGGCGGTGATCATTGCTTCTCAAGGCTACGATACATTTACAATCGTGTATACCATGGCATCTTTGACGTTGGAACGGGCCGTGTTGCACTATGGCATGGTTGCCAAATTTTGCAAATTTTCCATCATAAACGCTTTCACAAGGGCATCTCGGATCCTACCGCAAATTACTACTGATGAAATTTCCATTATTCGCACTATTTCGCAACGCTGCCATAGTGCCACACGACTCGTCCCAATTCCGAGGATTATATGGTAAACACAATTGTAAATTCGACGTACAAAACTCTTAAGAACTAACAACCGCAGCCGTGTGTTGCACATGAGAAAGCCACAGTGCCTGCGATTTTTGATGTATGCAAAGCGGACGTCTTGAGACCACGAATAGATGCATCCAGACCTAGCAATTGGAAAAACCGGAGCGCTTTCAATTTTTTCTGCGTGTGTCAACGAGGTGTGTCACTCATTGCATGAATACGTCGTCGTTGCCTGGAGGAAGGGTGGTTTGAGTATATTTAATCAAATTAAAAACAAAAAAAACAAGTAAGTTTATAGAAAAATATACTTGTAAATAAAATGGAGACTCTTCATGCTGCAATTACTCGCGTGACTTTATCGGCAATTACAGACTTAACCTCCTTCCAAATCTGCTCATTAAATTTACTCGGGAAATGTGTAAAAACCGTAACTTCACGATAACCTAATCTTGAATTTGCACTGATGAGTCCGGATCAAACTTTGATGGATTTTGCCGAAAATTAAGCTTTGAGTGTGATTATCTTTTATTTCTCAGCCGATAATACGCATTCCTCTGGGTCGGGTTTGTTTACATTGGTCCAACTTTGGAGCTCCGCGATAGCTTAAAACTGATGAACCAATCAGAGAGCGGCACAGGGATGGCAATACTCTCCCGAATATAAGCACTCTAATAGGCTCTACTGCAGAATGCCGTCCAATCACGGCGACGCGGCAACGGGGCAGGAGTATGGATGTGGAAAGGTCGTTGCTTTTCTGCGTGACGTCAATGGAGCTCCGGCGCTACACCGGGAGAAGTGGAGCCAAACTGGTTTTCCTGATTCTGATCGTGAGTCCGATTCCTAATTCCTCGCGCGAGCACCTAATTCCTACGATCCGTGTCACGCAAATGAGTTCTCTATCTCGTCGATCCCCCATCAGCCATCGCCGAGTCCACATTCTGCCGTGCTAAGGAAAAACGCCGTATGAACCTTCAGGCGTTGTCACATTTCTTCAATACGAAACGAATTCACTAGGAAAATTATGCATATTTTTCTTTGAAATTTTCACCTATTTTAGATCAAATTGCAAACAAAATCGCCTGCAAATTTGGAAGAAAAATATTCACAATTTCCCGAGTGAATTCGTTTTATATTGAAGGAAATGTGACAACGTCTGAAGGTTCTTACGGCGTTTTTCCTCAGCTCGGCAGCATTTCCCGCGGATAACTTCACAGGATCGTGGATCTCGCGCGCGGGAAAATCATCGTCGCTCGCTGACCTGAGGGCATATCTTCTCCATTTCCACGTGAGCTCCGGAGAGCATGGCGCTGTATGAACGACAGAGCTCACGTTGAAATTGAGATGCGTTTTTAAGTCAAAGGGACGGTGAATCATCGTCCAAGAGTGGGGAGGAAGTCCAAACTCCCGTGCAATTTAAGAGGAGAAGAAAATATAACTCCAACAACGTAACGTGTTGCGTAACCCCATTCAAGAAGTTTTTGTTGTGATAAAATGTTCTGTTTAAGAACAGGTTGTTCATTCTTCATATTTCTGGGATGACTCACACCATCAGAATCTCATAATAAAGCGTATTGGTGATCCGATTTTCTTGGATGAAAGCGAAAGTGGTATGTAGAGAGGACGAGTGAGAAAGTTTGGTATGGAGTTAACAGCGTTTTTGCTATGAACCGCAGCAAAGATAATCCGTGATTTGATTTTCTTGTGTACACGGAGAAAAAAACTTCGTGCGTGGGACCCGAAGTTTAGGTCATATGGATCTCTGATATTTTCGGATTGAGCATCTGAACACTTTAGATCTAGGTGTCGAGGTTCGGATCACACATCTGAAACTTCAGTTCTTACATTGGAAGTACTTCTGTTTACACATCCGAAAAACTTCGGTTCTCACATCCGAAAACTTCGGTTCCCACATCCGAAAAACTTCGGTTCTCACATCTGAAGTACTTCCAATGTAAGAACTGAAGTTTCAGATGTGTGATCCGAACCTCGACAGCTAGACCTGAAGTGTTCAGATGCTCAATCTGAAAACTTCAGAGATCCATATGACCTAAACTTCGGGTCCCACGCACGAAGTTTTTTCTCCGTTTAATTGGAATTTTGAATTTTTGTTTTCGTTTTTTCGCTTTCTGCCGGCGGAACCCTCTGATTTTCGAGGCGACCGATGGAATTGGTATGCGAATCAGCCCGAGCCTCAGCGGTGGATTGCGTGGCCGGACGGCCGGCGTCAACTGGGGCAGGAGGCGCGACGCCGAGTCTCGCTTTTCGGCCCAGTTCCGCGGTGCGCGGCGCGGTGCGGCCGGTGCGGCAGTTGTTGCGTCAACGGCCCCGGCTAACTCCCGGTCGGGCCGCTCCGAGCGCTGGGTGCTAATGAGTCGCAGCTGCCGCGATAACGCCGTAACGCCGCGCCGTCAGTCCCCGCGCGACCCACGATCCGACCCAGGCGAGCAGGCCCCAGCGCCGAGCGCCAGAGAAGTGCGCGTGTCCACCATGTGAGCCCGGTAAACAAACCCCCCTCGCGCCCCCAGCCCCCACCCGCGTCCGCGAACCTAACCTGTGCGCTCGTCTTCGGGAGTGATCTGTGCTCGTGTGCTTTTGGATTTGGATTTCGCATTCTCCCGCCTTTTGGATTAACACTAAGGTGCGTCCAATCGCAGATCATGCAAATTCCAGCGATGGATCGTATTCGATACATCAAACGGGTGAGATCGTATCGATATCGATTGGTTCAAAACATAAACACTGCCTCAAAAGTCAATTGAGTAATGTGACGGAATAGGTTTTTTGTGATAGATTTTTGATTCGTATGAGTACTCATTGGCGAAGATTAATGAAATTGCGACGGAATTTCTCATTTCAGCTTTTCTGACAAATATCTTACAATTTTGGTTGGAGGTTATGTTCTGTTGTTTTGAACCAACCGATACATCGAACCCCTATCGAATACGATCCATAGACTGATTTAGTGGCTGTGTCATTTGATATAATATCGAACCCTTGGTTCGAAAGTAAACAAACGCAGAACCTTGTTTCTGATTTGCGCCCTTGGTACCATGGTGGTAAAATGTGTCCAAGTGATTCTTACAATCGTAATTTCTCGTGTTTAGTGAGTCTTTAATTGATTCATGACCGGTTTATGACTAAAATTTAACAAATTAACACATTCAACTCATGAAGAATTCACATATGAGTCAATTTAGTTTGTTTTGGTTTGAACCAAGAGTTCGATATTATATAGGATGACGTTGGTAGTCACTGGTGGGCTTGCTCGTCACATCAATATGAAATCATACTGTTATAAGCCCAGCCATGGATCGGACTGAGTTTAACTCAAGACATATGCGTCGAATTTGTGCTTAAGACGTCCACGTTGGTAACATGTTGAGACCATGTTGATGTCAGTCATCATGGTAGAAGGGTGGTATCAACTCGATTCAACAGACTTCTACGAATTTAGTATGTTACGAAGTAACATGTTGCGTTGGTAATATGTTTGCTTAATGTCGGCGTCAACATGATAGGTACTCACCAGGTTTTACTCACCGACATGGTTGTTTTTAGCAGAGATCATACTCAAGACCTCTGAAAACTCGAGAAAAAGACTTCATCCTGTTTTCAGGTTGTAAAAATGTCGTGTAGTTGTGTTGTGTTACACTGCCGTGCTTAGGAAGAACGCCGTATGAGCCTTCAGACATTGCCAAGTTTCCTCCGACAAAAACCGAATTTACCGGGAAAATTATCAGACAGTGCTGTACGCAATTTAATCTCGAAGATCTGAAAATTTCAAGGAAAAATATGCGTGAATAATTTCCGCAAAGTATGTTTTATCAAAGGAAATTTGGCAACTCTCGAATGTTCATACGGCGTTTTACTTGAGCACGGTTGTACTGTGGGTACTTGTATTGCTGTAAGCATGAAATTCGTTCGAAAAATTAGTTCTGAGCCCACCGATAACAATTGGGCCGACTTAAATAAGAGGGAACCGAGTCACGTTTCGTCAAATTTTAGACCATGCCACAGGCTTTGGAAAACTTGAGAAATATGATTAAATTTAGTTTGCACATTAGAAACATTTTACATAACTTTTCTTATTCTGAATATGCGAGTTCATTTCCTTACGAATCCGTGTAGATACCATACTGATATTTTGGAACCGATTCACATCCAGATGGAACCGAGGCGGTTTGAAGTTCTATTCATTTGAAAAATTCAACATGATAGGCGAAGTTCAACTCCCTCTTTCACTTCCAACTTTTTTTATTTAATTTTTTTTTTCTCTCTTTTTTTCTTGAAATATTTGAAGGAAGGATTGGTGCGGCTCGTTAAGCTCCAGACTACTCCTGACTCCTCCTGACTTGGTTTCTTTTCTGATCAAATCTATCAGGGAGGGAACTCGATGATGCAAAACCGCAATGTTTACTTCAACCTGATTTCAGGATGTCTCTGTAATTTACTTAATTACTGTAATTTACTTCCTCTATTTACGATGAACATAAACTGATATATGTTTTCATGTCACTCAATTTTCACATACTCTTTGCATGCGTTGACATCAACATGACATTAAAACTGACATCATAATGACCACCAAAAATAGCGTGAAATCATGTTACCCAAGTTTTCCGGGGCGAACGCAAAAGCGATAGATCAGTGCCACTGTTGGCGTATTTCTTCTTGCTTTTTGTGCATAATTTAAACTGATTTTCAAACAGAAACTTTTTTTGCCATTGTGCCAGCATGAGAACGTTTCCGACCTAACGGTATGGACCCTTGTCTACGTCGTTCAGATTGTGCAACTCTTCTTTTTTTTATGCATGCGCCTGAAGGCTCTCACCCGCTTTATGCGTCGTTAAAGTCGCTGTCAAAGCACCAAGGCCTCGATAGACAATCAAATTCCGAGCCGATTCCGATAAAAACGGATCATTTGATGACTCCTGGTCACCACGCAACATTCTTCTTTCATTGAAATTGGACGGGCTTAAAATGGAGTGCCACCATTCATCATTTCTTCCCGGAAGAAACATCTCTGCCAAGTTTTCTTTCGAAAATAATGCCAAGTAACGATTTTAGGACTGATGACTCCAGACAGACCTCCTCTCATTTGGATGGACTTTTCCATCGGCTGTCGAGCCCTCCAAGAATAATACAGAGAAATGGGCCGTGTTAAGCAGAAAGGAACCAAGCCACGTCAGCTATTGCCTAATTCAATTGAATAATTTGATTTTTTACGTGAAAACGGTTTTACGGACTTTTTTTGAAAATTTCAGTGAATTTCTTGCATAGTAAGAAGCAAATTTCTTAAAATTTTCAAGGGAATCCGAGCAAACGTTCTTTTGTAAGAAATTCAACTGTCCGGTCACATTTGGCAATAGCTGACGAGGCTTGCGGTTTTCTTTCTGTTACACCCGGCCCAAATCCCGGGGCAAATCGGTGACGTGCTTGTATATTCTACTCCAAGTTGAGCCGTTAACACATTTAAAAACGTTAACATGGTCGGAAAGGTCCTCATCATAAGGATATGCTTAATCAAGTAGTAAGGTCAGCAATGAGGATCGGTGTTTTACAGCTGCCCTGATAAAAAGTAAGTGTTAGAACCTAGTAGATCTAAGACATAGTGCGTAGATCCTAGGAAACCCGTACTGAGATTCATCAAAGGACGAAAAATATTCGGGAAAATCACAGCATTTTTTAGGAATTTTTTAATCAGGTGCTCCACGATGACTCGGGTTCAGATGAAGAGGAAAATATTGATATTTTTTTCTGAATTGCGGAGAGTAATTCACTTTTTTCCCTGAGAAATAGCTGGAAGTTGGAGAAAACCCCAGGTTTTTGTCGGATAATGTTTCCCTGTAAATCAGGGGTTGGGTTACATAACGAGTTTAAGTGATTATTTTTTCGAGGTTCTGTAGAATTTTTCGTCGGTCGTCTTTAAAAGTTTAAAGAATTATAATATAAATAATAATTATAATTAGAGAGTATATAATAATACTCTCAATAGAAACGCCAATCCTTCCAGTTAATTTAAGGTGATATTTAGATAATTTTTTAGCGAAATGGAGAGAGGGGGGCAAGCGTTACGTAATGTTTAGGGAAGTCTAGCACAGCGTTACGGAGCGTTCTAGGGGGATGTCAAAAAGCCGCAAATTGAGTGTTACGTAATTTACGAACCGCTCTCAAGAGAAGTTGCTGCCTTTAAAGTAAGGTCGGATTCCGAAATTAACAGCTTCCATCATGCTCTGCCGGAATATTTGTGGAGGATCGCTACTTGTCTTCATGAATATGTTAGCGCCAATGTCTCACAGAGACTGTATGGCCAGCGCATAGGTCAGTGTTTTAGAGCTGCGCGGAAAACAATTGTTAATGATGTAACACTCGCTATTTTTACCTGGGGCTCTGATGGGGAATACTTTTGTGAATATCGATGAATGGGATTGATTCACGGTCCAAATACTCTGTGATGCCTTTACTTTACCAAGCAGTGCTTAGGTTGATCGATGTGTCGAAGGCAAATAGTCAAATCAGGCATTTTGTCAAATGCCTATAGACAAATAGTCAAATATTCTTACTTAGATTGGATTAGATTAGATTAATTTTTTACCCTAATTTTCGACAAAATAACTCGTTGCTCCTGTAAGAAAGAATTTTCTGTAAAAATATGCAGCATACAATAGTATTTTAAACGATTTTAAGATCCTGATTGCACATTTCTCATGAAATTTTCAGCACTTCACAAACCAAAATTTTTTTTAAAATTTTAACATCTAAGTGTACGGAAGGCACGTGAAAAGAAAGGGACAAGGAGAGTTCGCAGATTTGAAGAGTTATTCTTCCCAAAATATTGAAAACCCGTGAACTTCACGCCACAAATTTACAGAATTCCGTAAAATGTCAAAATTTGACTACGGGCCTAGGCATTTGATAAAATGCTAATTTGACTAATAACCTTCGACAGATGCCCAAAATAGTGACGAAAATCTGCGTGGCACTGCCCGGATTGTTTCAATTACTGAGGTGGGGCGCATCATCCGTGGCGCCTTGCACCCACCAAAATTCCATGATATCACAGATTTGTCATGAAATTGCGTAGAAACCGACATGAGTTTAATTGAAACCTCTAAATCACAGGAACTGTCATGCCTTCTGGGGACTCTGGGAATTGAGAGTGTATTTGGAATGTTTTCAGTAGAGAGGCTGAGGGGGTGAAATAATACCTGTTTTCGATATCATTAAAATTTGTACAGCCAGTAGCTGCGTCAAATTCCCGTCATATCACAAATCGTAAGCAGAATTCATTCATGCGTTAGACAGATGAAAAGTAAGTCGCTCGAAAATAGAATCTTGACTCACGCTCCAAATGCATAACTCTCGACGGTATTCAATGAAGCAAATGTTATCGAATGATGTTGTTGGGCTCATCCGCGTATATGTGTATTTCTGTGCAATAAATGAAGCATTTGTTTTTGAGGGAAGCTACGATTATTTTGTCATGAAGTTTTTAGTGCTTTAGATCTAATTGCGCACGAGATTTTTCCGAAAAATTTGGAGAAAAATGCAAATTTCCTCTAAAAATTTCTATGTTTTCAAAATCAAAGCAGTATTTCATGGTTTGTAATGGGTTTTTTCCTAGCACGGCCGCACTAAAAATCTGGTGTGCTGAAATTTCTTCACCTTCACATTTTTGGAGGCAGCCTTCGAATTTTTTGAGGTCGCCTTCACATCGCTGTCCACATGACGTCGCCTCTCTGGAGTGAGGGCGTATCTCAATTTTCACGCGAGCCCTAATTTACATGTAAACCTATGCTCTCTGAGGCTCTTCCAGAAATTGAGATACGTTCTCACGGATTATGTAGCATCGCGTCCAAGATCTTGGACTCCATGCTCATCGCTAAACGTCTCACTTCATTGCTTGAGCATGGAGTCCAAAAGCAAGTAGACCTCCCTTAGTTTTAAAGTTCATCATGATAGAAAATCGTATACTTCGCTTATCTAATCTAACCTGAACTAACCTAACCTAACTTAACCTAACCTAACCTAACCTTACCTAGCCTTACCTAACCCAACCTAAGCAATGCACAATTTTTTTCGAGAACACATGTTTTGTCTTTATTTCACCAAAATTGTCTTAATAAATTTTTGGAACCCATGCTTCTATATTGTCGGAGAATACCTGCGTCCCGCAATTTTGGACGCTATGCTCACTTCGATTTTTCGAAAAAATTATCCCTAATTAAAGTGAGCATGGAGTCCAAGATCTTGGACGTGATGAGCAACCGAATATCATATAGCTGAGCATGGAGTCCAATATCATGGACGCGATACTGCATTACCGTTCTGACGTCAGAGGAGTGCCGGTAAGACATGCGCGTTTCACCATTGCCATCGCATGAAGGGGCGCGCTTAACTATTTTCTTTGCACAAGAGGCCGCGTTACACAGTTTCCCTCGCAAAAAGCAATGCGCTTAGCAGGTTTATGCCTTCTGCTTCCACATCCCCCCCTCCCCTTTCCAGATCTGTGATGCTAAGGAAGAACGCCGTATGAGCCTTCTGACGTTGCCAAGATTCCCTCGATAAAAACTGAACTTACTGAGAAAATTGTGAATATTTTCCCCTAAATTTTTTAGCCAATTTTGTACGTAATTTAATCTAAAATATTTTGAGTATTTTAAAGAAAAATTTGCATGAATGTCGTCAAAACTACATGTCTCTCCAAGGAAATTTGGCAACTCTCGAATGTTCATACGACGTTTTTCCTCAGCACGGCAGAGATGCCCCCACATTTTTTAACCCCTTCTCAGGTGCCTTCACATCTACACCACGATCGATCCCCGATCGACCGATCGAGCACTTTCTGCACCCCTGCTGAAAATCCCTGTATTTTTAAACCATTTTCCATAATGCCAAGAAATAATGTTCATTCTTTTTATTTTTTCAGGAATTCTCGGTCAGTTTGCGTGGAAGCAGTGTGTTCGTCGTGCTTCATATCGCCCTTCAAAATGAAGCTGTAGTGGATGCGAATAATACTCAAAACGTCCGTTTTGGATGCAGCGCTGGTTAGCCTATAAATCAATGGAATGGAAGTATAAGTCTGCACCATACGGGAATGTGTTTGCTTACCTGCAAGCTGTCGTCAGTCCGCCCAGCTCGTTACATCTCAAATTGTTGGTTTACAGTGCGCTACTTGTGAATAAGTCGCTCGGTTCGTCTCGTGGTCGTGGCGGCAGGCCAGTAGTTCTTGCTAAACCTTTAAGTGCCTCAAGAAAGTTTCTAAGAAATAAATAAATATTTGTTTAATATTCATCGCGGTTTGAAGTTATAAAATTGAAGTGCGCGTCTTTTTTATGTGTTCCGTAGCATGACGTAAAGCTCTCCTATCAGCACACTCTTTGATGGTATCAGGATTGGATGGTATCGATGTGTTCATCGTAATTACATCAAAAAAACAAAATATGATTTTTGTACAAAATTTCGGCCCAATCCAAAAAATGTCACTAATTACCAAAAACAAAAAAAAACAAAAAAAAAACCAGGCACCCAAAAAATATGATGGCAGTACCGTTTGGATTCATCATATAAAAGGAAATGATATCAAAACGGCCCAATTTTCTCTTTCATGCCCATGCAATATACCAAACACCCCAACTTTTTTCACAAAAAAAATAAATAAATAAATAAATAAATAAATAAATACCTATAAGGTATGATGACCTGAACACGTTTATTGGATCCATCGCTTTAAAGGAGTATGATATCAAATCGGCCCAACTTCTCTGAAATATGCCCATCTCGGATCAATAATTTTTTTGAGACCTTCCGACTCATCGCTGAGGAGACACTGATCATTACTTGACCCTTAGTATATGTCCTTGTTTAGATGTCAAAGAGTTCCTTATGAGAACTGTAATGAATTTTTTTTCTTTGAAGAGATAAAATCAAAAAATCGTCATAAAATTGAAAAAAAAATTCGAAGAAAAAAAAAGGAATGGGCCGGCCGGCCGTACATACAAGTGGTAGATAATATAGGGTGATTATCGTCTCTCTTTCACATATACATGAACAAGTATCATCGTCAAAAGGAGGATCAGTCCTTCTTGAAATCGTCATTGAAAGATAGACTGAAAGATATTCACACATGAGTGAACAACTTAACAACTTTCAAGCAATGCCATATTCTTTGTTTGTTTCTGATAGAAGGCCTTACAAACTACTGAACCTTGGCGTATTATTGCGAATATTATGTGCCTCCTACTTGTACAATGCTTCTTTCTTAGCAACTTCATGGATGTTGGCAAGACCGGGTCGGTCACCCATGCCAAAATGTTGGGGCATACCAATGTATCTACATTTCCCCCTTTTTTTTTGTACGTGCCGGCCGGCCCATTCCTTTTTTTTTCTTCGAATTTTTTTTTCAATTTTATGACGATTTTTTGATTTTATCTCTTCAAAGAAAAAAAATTCATTACAGTTCTCATAAGGAACTCTTTGACATCTAAACAAGGACATATACTAAGGGTCAAGTAATGATCAGTGTCTCCTCAGCGATGAGTCGGAAGGTCTCAAAAAAATTATTGATCCGAGATGGGCATATTTCAGAGAAGTTGGGCCGATTTGATATCATACTCCTTTAAAGCGATGGATCCAATAAACGTGTTCAGGTCATCATACCTTATAGGTATTTATTTATTTATTTATTTATTTATTTATTTTTTTTGTGAAAAAAGTTGGGGTGTTTGGTATATTGCATGGGCATGAAAGAGAAAATTGGGCCGTTTTGATATCATTTCCTTTTATATGATGAATCCAAACGGTACTGCCATCATATTTTTTGGGTGCCTGGTTTTTTTTTTTGTTTTTTTTTGTTTTTGGTAATTAGTGACATTTTTTGGATTGGGCCGAAATTTTGTACAAAAATCATATTTTTGTTTTTTTGGAAGGATATCACGTATTTTTGGTATGACTTCTACGAAGTATCAGGCAAAGAGAGTTCCCATTTTAAATTTAAAAGTTGTTCCCGCGGGCGCGAGGCAGAGAGGAAACGACCCCCCCCCCCCCCCCCCCTCGAAAGCGGCCCACCTTTTTTTAAGGAATTTCGTTCAAACCGCATGTCAATAATCTGTAATCGTTCTCGAGACATCAGTAAGGAAGGATCCATATTTTTGGCACACCCTGTACGTCACAGAAAAAAAACCGCAGGTCAGTATTGAAATCGTGACAAAGTTGGGTCACTTGACGTAATGCCTAATTCTCATTGGCTACGAACGATAGAAACTACAGTAAAGCGCATTGACTTATAACGCAATCTAGGTCGCGCGGTAGGTAAGACAGCTAGCGGGGTAAATCAGGGTAAAGACGCGCCTTCCGCTTAGTGGATACATCCGGATATACGAACGAAAAGTACCCGTATCAGGCAACGGCACTGGCATGACAGGCATTTCCATTGTCTCGGTCTCGGACTTGCTGGGTGTTGCTGAGTTGCCTATCGTCCCGCCTGAAGGGACTCTAGTCTCGCCGAAATTTCCTAATGCGCAGTCTAAGCCATAGATAGTGCATAGAGAGGTTATGATAATTATGTTATAGGCCGTGTATTGTTTCGTTTGGAAATTTTGAATCGGGTTTGAGCAAAATAGCATTGCAATTTCAATTTCTCCTGGCTCCTGTCTCTTTTTCTATGTCATATTATTTCTGAAATTAATAACAATATAACTTCTTTAATGGTTTTCTCATTGTACGCACGAAACATTTTCAATTTTATGCTGCCCCGAGGAATAATACTTCCAAATGTGACCATTCTTGATTTTGCATGATTCCTTCTCTCTCTAGGTACCTTTTTCGTTGTGAGTGAGTTTTCTTTTATGATTCTCTGATTACTGAGGGCACAATGCTTGGGCACAATGTGCCTGAAACGGAAAGTTGCTACTTACTTGTTTACTATGTGCATTCCTATCCAGACATCATATGAAATCATCTTGGTACTTGCGTTAAATCTTTCCGTTCATAAGGAGATGGTATACAATAAACTTTAGTTGTGATGACATAAATTTTCTCAACTGCATGCTGATTATTGAAACTATGTCAGTACGACAAGGCAAGACACCCCTATCTTAACCGTGCAATATATCGCATTTCGATCTCTTATCAGACTGCTTCAAACTTTCAATAATCGGCCTGCTGCAATGAAATCCTTTTATAGCTTTCATCATTATGATTCTCCATTTGGCCATTCTGGTCAACTAGAGTCCACAAAGACACATTGACTTTAAACGAGCAACAGGGTGAAAGGGAGAGTGCCAGTTTAACTAATAATGGGTTTATTTTCAATGATAAATTTAACCAGTCTATTTAATGTCACACCTTCAAAGTGGGTGAATGTGTCAGGCAAGAACCCTGATAATCAACAACTTCAGAGCTGCTCTTAATATAGGACTTCTATGTAATGTTCCATCTCCTGTGTACAGTAGGCACAAAACCAGGATTTACATTAGAGGCATCACCTGTGTTAAGGGATACCTTTTATGACTTACATTATCCAACATTTTTTTTTGGATTCTTGGAACTAATGATAGAATGCAAGCTAAATTCTGCAGCTCAGTGCAGGACCTCTATCATTTACGCTGCTTATACCTAGTTATGCCTGCCAGGTCCTTTGACCATTCGAATCGCGCATTTCTCCGAGCTCCAATTTCATCATCAGTAATAACATTGCAAACGCGTGATACCGTCTCATAAAGACAGTAAGCAAAGTAAGTATTTATCAATATTTTTAGTTTTATGAGAGATGTCTCTAAAGCTATGGCATTCTGTATCTTGAGAAATGTGACCAGTTCACTCGTCATTGGAAAAGATAAACAATAAAAGTTGATGCTTCCGCAAGCAAAAATTACAGTTACCACAACTGAAATTTCGATCTCAATAGCATGAATCTTCTGAACTGTAATGAAACAGTTTGATAACATTTCATTTTCAGGAGCCTTTATCTGCCAATGCTGGTCATACAGAGTCAACAGCGATTGAGTTTCAGTGTGTTATCAGGGTACAACAGAGAATACCACTTTAATTTTTGGTTTTCCTTTCAATAACATTTCATTTTTATGAGTCTGTATCTGCCAATTCTGGTCATGCAGAGTCGGCTGCGATTGAGTTTCAACGCACTATAAGGGTAAAACGGAGAGTACAATTTTGATTCTTTGTTTTACTTTCAAGGATGGAAAAAAACAGTCCATTTTCTGTCACACCTTCAGGCATGAACTTTTCAGCTAAGGACTCAAATAAATGCCAACTTAGGAGCCACTTGTCATGTATGGTTCTTCTGTATTAGTCCGTCCCTTTCGTACCGTAGACCGAGAACCAGAGGTTAAAGTATAAACATCACCTACATTCAAGGCTTAATTTTATATCCTATGCTATGTGATCCCTCTCATACGATTCTATCGAGCGAATGATTCTGCCGGTAAGTTAATTATGTGGAGCACCATCATATCTATGCTGGGAATTGCCAGGGAGATTCTGCAACCATCCGATTAAGGTAACTCTCACATCAATACAGTGGCAGGTAAAGTAAGCAGGTATTTATGAGAGATTTCTCAACTCGGGCATTCAATGCCCACTTTCCGGCAAAGAAGATGCTCTGTTGATATACTGTTGCAGCCCAAAATATCAATTACAACTAATATTTTTAGTCGCCTCAGTCTCAATCGATAGCTTTCATTATTCTGCCAGTTCTGGCTACCCAAAGTCCACATCTAATGAGTTTTAACTCACTTTCAGGGTGTGCCAGAGAATTAATTCCTGTATCCATTTTCCGTGCTAAATGAACCAGCTAATTTTCTGTCGCACTCTCATAGTGGGTAAATTTGTCAGGCGAGGACTCAGATAATCTAGAGGTCAGGCGGCACTGATGTATTATATCGAACAGCTGCTCTGTATTATCTCCTATATGTGGTAAGCAGTGACGGCAAGTTTACGTCTCCAGGTACTGCAAATTTTAGCCGATGTATAGAGAGGTTATCATCAAGGATATCCTGCATTAGTTATAGCATTTCAATTTTATCAAACCAATGAAATAGTAGCATATAGATACATACCTTCTGCAGAGGTCAATATGAAAGACCTTGATTTGAAGAATTTTATCCAAATACAGGCAAATTAGACGATTCAATCAACTTCTGACACAGAATCAAGGAGACTTGCTGATAATCAAATTAACAGTAATGTTTGAAGTCAAGTATCTTGGATGTTGTGACATTGAGTTGATTTCATTAACAGAGTGCTGCGTAGCTTCTTTAAGAAGACACATACGCACGACTGATGGGTGAATGCGTAAACCGCGTTTCCAATATAGAGCATTACAAGTATATGAAAACATTGAGGCTTTATGCACCGATATAACATGATACACTGAGAAGAGACACATCAACTCCAGAGGAGTTCGGCTGCTAGCAAAATTTTAGGAGAAAGTGGAAACACAACTTCATCCCCACAAATTGAGAACCCGACAGACATCATCGTATTGAGGGAAAGGATGATTTTCTGGTGGATAGTTGTTGAATCTGATTAACGAGAAATAGTATCTAGGACTCACTATAATGGGATATCATCAATTATTCATGAACAATTACTTGTAAAGATCACTAGATCCGGGCCGCTGGGAAGAAATAGTATAAGTAGCAGGTTGCGATCTGAGTAGGTACTTACTGTAACAGCTCATGCAATGTAAGGGTGTGGGAATCATAAAAGGATTATATAGAAATGGATCCAGTTATCTTCGGCTACGATAAAATGGAAACACGCATCAATTAATCTATCTTCATCTTATTATTTCAATTAATCTATCTTCTTCGTATTAATTAAATATTTAAAGCCATAATAACAGTAGCATAACCTGAAATTTAACCTCTGGAGTCGGCGCTCACCATCCATCGCGCGGTTCTACAAGTTATTTTCAAATTCAAATGTGCTTGAAGAATTGAAGGACCCGCTCCTTCTTTCGATTATTTCTCCTTTCGACGTCTATGTAAGTCTGCAAAAGTACCAAAAGTTCCATCTCCAGCGTCTACAGATTTAAATTTTACCTAGTTTAATGGGTTTTATGCTACCATTACTTCCACAGCCGTGCCCCCAGGTCGCCTATTGAGAATACTAGAAAATGAACTATTTACCGTTATTTCTCCCTTATGTCTCATTTATGTCAAAATTCCAAAAATATGTATGAGCTTTATGAATAGAAGTTTCAAAATATCTACAGTTGTATAGGGTTTTTTTCTACGGTTATAGCTGTAGGTTTGTCTAAATAACACGCCCGCCTTCCGCGGCCGGGCGTTTCGCGGGCCTCGAATCTGCCCCGAATCTGCTCAACAATTCCATCAGTGTCAGCTTTTGTTGGGGTCCATGTCGTCAAAAACGATCGTCAAGTTTTGGGGTCCAAAATTTGTCGTTAAAGCTTAATAACTTTTTTAATATTTAACTAAACTTAAAAAGGGTGGGCATTACGAGTAGAGCTGAGCATACTCTACCCAAATATTATAGGGTTTTTGGGGTTTACTCTCCGACTTAATTAGTAGGAGAGCTTAATGGACCGCAAACCGTGCAGAAAAGCCCGGTCGCGTTGTTTCGTGTAAAACTAGTTAGGCAGCAGCCACCCGTCTTTTTTTTTTTTTTTTTTTTTTTTTTTTGGGTCTCATTTTTTAGGGGATTTTTTAGGATTGGGCCGGGGTGGCTACCGCCACCTAGAATATTGACGGTGGGTTTATCTCGATCTAAATCTAAGTGCCCGTATTAGACGGTTGATGGATAGCGAGGCTGGTGAAGAGAAATGAGAAAACCAGTAGTTTTTTACGAATTTGCATCAGCTTCAATATAGAATAAAACAGGTGCTATCGTCCTTTCCCTCGTTTTTTTTCTAAATGTCATAATCTTGAAAGCCTTCGAAGTTAATTAGGAAGGAGGGAAATTTCTGTTAAATTTGAACAATCAACACTGCGAAAGGAACTTTAAGGTCCGTTCAAACCTTTAAAACAATTTCTGAGTGTCAATTTTTGAAGAAAACACCAGGTGTTGGGATTGAGGGATTGGCAACTTTAAAAGTCCGGTCAGCGTGGAGGAGCCTTTCTTATGGTTAAAGCCGGTGCTTTCCTTGGAAAATCGCCTAATCCCTGAAAAATATTTCTGAGCCTCATTTTTTGGCCATTTTCCGGAGAAAACACCGTTGTTGGGATCGAGGAATCGGCAACTTTGAGGAAGACTAAAATATATAGTCAGCGTGGAGGTGTCTTTCTTTTGGTCGAAGGACCGCTTTTCGTTTGAAAATGGCGCGCCTGGAGGCATGGGACGAAAATGCGGACCTCTGAACGGCGGGGCAACTCGGTGTAAGCGCTGCAACCCAAAGGCTACTCATGAGTGATAACAACCCCGACGGCCTCTCACTCAGCGATCAAGAATCCAATATGGCGCGGGGTACGGACTCGGGTGCGTGCGCCTCCAAAACGCGGCAACGGCGAATGGGCATCGTGTCCCAGACGCAGAAAAGCGCCGGCTCAGAGAAAAGCGCGGAGTCGGCGAAAGAGGGAGAGGAGCAGCGGCCTCTCTACCGCTTCCCGTGCGTGGAGCGGCTCATCCAGAAGTACTCAATCATGCTGGCAAGGCAGCACGAGAAGCAAGCCGCCGTCGACCAGCAAATCCTCCGCCTCACGAGGTCCTCGGAAAACCTCTCCACGGACCCCCTGGACCCTCTGGACGAGGTCATCGAAGATGGGCTTAGCCTCAAGTCCACCCCTGACCTCGCCGACATCAACTCCAATCGGCAGGACATCAAGCCCTTGACCGAACTGGACAGTAGCTCGACTCTAACCTCCAAAACTGTGCATCCCTCAACGCAGCCCAGCGATTTGACTATTTTCGACGGCTCCAGGACCGAAGACGCCTCGGGACAAACCGGTCGGGGCTCCGATACAGAGCAGCCTGAAAGAGTAGAAACCGGAGACCCTGAAGTCAGTCTCAGGAGAGGTAAGAGTTTCGAATTAGACAGCCTCGACTTCCGAACCAGTCTCCCCGATAACGCAAATCGGGAGGGTGTAGATACGACGGAAGGAAAAGGAGGTACCGTTGAAGGATCTACTTGTGATCCCAGTGCGGGGATGGACGTCCCGAAGGACGATTCGATGAAACGCGAAGATTCCTCCGGGAGCGTCTCCTGTCTCGCGAGCAGCGACTCCAACTCGAAGTGCGACTCGTTCTCCGAGGAGGAGCTCCTGAGCCGCAAGCTAGCTTCCGGCTACCGGGCCCCGAAGAAACCCGAGTTGCCGTCCCCGGAGTCGGACACAGCGCCCTCTCGCGTGGCCTACCTGGAAGTGAAGCCCGTGGTGCGGAACAAGAAGCGACGCCGGCGCTCCTGGAACGGTCCCTCCGTGTCCTTCTCGCGGCCCGGGGTCGTGTCCTCGGACCCGGCGCCCGAGCGTCGCTACGAGCGGAAGGGCCACAGCCTGGACCAGTCCATCTACCGCACGCCTCAGCTGCGCAAGTTCTCCGAGTGGGACGCCTCCTGCGACGTCGGGAACCTGGACAGCGTCTTCTGCGGGTCCTGCTGCTCCGTGGAGCTGGGCCCCCGGCGGGAGTCGAACCTCAGCTCCGTCTTCACCGACGAGGACCCGGACGCCGAGCCGGAGGCTCGCTACCACTACCTCCGGACTCCCTCGGTCGTGGTGAGCGACCACTCGGACGACCCGTACTTCGCGAGCTCCACCATCACGCTCGAGGAGATCGAGCAGTTCCGCGCCGAGTACTCGCGGCAGCAGCACGAGTGCGGTTTCGGCGAGACGTCCTCGGAGTGTTCGGGCGCCAGTACGTGTTCGTTGAGGGCTTACGATTGTGATTGGCTGTCGCGGCGCAAGGCCTCCGATTGCTCCACCTGCAGCACCCTCAGCGGCGACGACGACAGCAGCTGCGAGCAGATTCTCCAGGATATACGACCGCAGGCAAAGGTAAGACAACGTCCCCGTTTACTTTACATGTCATGTCTCTAGGGATTACTTCCTTGGGCGCCGGACAGTTAAAAATGTCCGTGTTAGCTGCCGTGCTGAGGAAAAACGTCGTATGAACATTCGAAAGTTGCCAAATTTCCCATGATAAAACATGTATTACTGACAACATTCACGCATAGTTATCCTGGAAATTTTCAGATATTTTGGATTAAAGTGCGTACAAAATTGTCTGAAAATATTGAAAATAATATTCACAATTTTCTCAGTAAATTCGGTTTTTCTTGGAGGAAACTTGGCAACGTCTAATGACTCTTACGGCGTTGTTCCTTAGCACGGCAGTGTGGTAATGAGAAAACATGAGCCGCTGCAGGCTGAATGGCACCCCTACTTTTACGAGTCGTCTCTGATTGGCTGATTCGCCTGGACGCCTGGTCGCCTGGTGCCTACTTTCGAGGACCTTATGGAAAATAACACGGGGTTCTTTTTCCACCGATGATATATCGAAAACCAGGAAAAATTTACGCGTCGGAGATTTCCAAAATCAACTCTTCAGATTTTTCTGAATAGATGCATGTGCAATACATGACACTTTTTTCTTTAACTTACCGAACAGTTCGACCTGGAATTTTGTTTTCTCATGACACCAAAATGTCATGTTTCAAGTTAAAAAAAACAGAAATCCAGGTTGAATTGTTCGGTGTTTCAAAGAAAAAAGTGCGTCATGTATTGCCCATCAATCTCTTCAGAAAATCCGGAGAGTTGATTTCTGTGATCTTCGACGTGTAAATTTTTCCTGGTTTTCGAGGTATTTTTGATTACACGCTTTAATTACACGCGGAAATCAAAAGAATCTTGGACTGATACTGCACAATCCTATTCTCAAAAAAGATTGGATTTACAGAAATATCGGTAGTTTGAAGATTGACGACAAATAATCACAAATTTAAATTATGAGTAATTTATTTGTTGAATCGCCCATAATGACATGATAATAAGAGAACTCTAGAAATGTTGATCCTTAAATACCGAAATATCTCCATGGGCTCCGTTGATAATTATAATTTCAAATATTCTGGAGTTTTCCGGGTCAAGCTGTTTAAGAGGAAGGAAAACATTGTTCATTCTTTCGATATTTAGATAGCACTCACGTAATTTGTCGGAAACCCAACACATTTGAGGGAATATTTTGGATGCAAAATTGAAGAACCAACATTTTTTTCGGGAAAAAGTGCTCCGGAATAAGCACCTCATGTCTCTTACCTGTGAAATAAGGTTTCCTTCTCTGTGGTAAAAAACCTCTTTAGGGGCATCTGGCACCTCCTCCGTCCCCGTCGCGCGGTGGTAATCTGCCACACTAACGAGAAAAATCACATGAGCATTCGAACGTAGCCAAATTCATCCCGGAGAAATATTCATTCACAAGAAAAGTCATTCATAATTTTCCTTGAAGTTTTGAAATTCCCCTTACAAAACTGCGAGGGAAATCTCTGAAAATTTCAGGGAGAAAAATTCACGAGTTTCTAAAAAAAAAGCTTGTGCTTTATCAGCAGAAATTTTGCAACTTCTGAAAGTTCTTACGGCGTTATTCCTTAGCTCGACAGTATTCTTGACATTTTGCATCCGATGGATAATAATGCTTCGCGCTCACCGAAATTCCTCGCCAGATTAAGCTATCGAATTTGCCGTGGGAACCGCCCGCCAATGCCAAATTTCTCGTTTAATTTCCTACTATTCACGTCGTTATTTACGTTTTTCGGTTGGTTTGACAACTCGGTCGTGTCAGTCAATTGAGATCAAACCGTTTTATGCGGTATGGATGTCAAGTGTTCCTTCTGGCGGAGATTCGCTCATTTGAAATGCGAGGAGTTTCTTCCTCGTCCCCTCGAATCATTGGCGTGGCATGCTTTGCGATATATCAATTGATCCGTCATTTGAACCTATAGAAAAGTATCGATAAACATGGTGTTCGCAACGAACACCTTAATAATCGATTCCTTACCATAGCTTCAAATGGGGGAGATATCGATATAATCGATCACTCACGCGCCTCGCCACTGCCTCTAATCTTCTCTCAGCTTTAGCCTTTTATCACCTTCATTTTAACTTTGAGCAGTACCTTTCTCCTCTTCTGAAATGGCTTATGATGTGATTCTGGGAAGTCGAGCGTAATCTGAGTGTAAAATTCTCAGCGATCAATTCTCAGACACGTGGGCGTCCATTCTTGATACACTTTATGACATTGTGAAAAGGACACTGAGTCAAGGATAATTTTGAGCTCAAAATTACTATATTTAGTATATTACTATATTACGTATTTAGTATATTACTTATTTAGTGACTAACTAGTCACTAAGCAAATATTTTCCCGTCAAAAATATATAGCTCGAAAAAAAGTTACTAGTAAGTGAAAAGTTGCCATCGGAGCATTGGCGGATCTAGCAAATTGGCAACATTGTCTTTTCTCCATTTAAACCTATAGAAATGTATCGATCCGTGGAGAGGCCAGGTGCTCGGACAAGAATCGATACTTGGCATAGGTTTAAATGGAAATCCGGTGTTGCCAAAGTGCTGGATCCGCCTCTGCATCGGAGAGGAGTGAAACTTCACCTTTCTCCATTGCAACTTGCAAGTCGATGTTACTGGATGCCCTTTACTAAAGCCTCTCCAAGTGCTCACCTTAGAGCTGTATTCATAATAGTTTCTTGAACACCTCCTTTCTTTAAATGGTTTACATTGCGATCAAAGGTGGCACAAGTATGTATTTAACATCTCACCATAAAAAGTGCGTCCATGAAAATAGCGCGTTGCCAGCCAGCACAGCGCAACGTGGTCGTATCATAGTCGCAGGGTGAAGCGCCTTCAATTTCAGCGAGCGGCAATGTGGGTCTCACCCGTGGTCGAATAGTTATCTTAAGAGCGCCTTCCGTGAACGAAGTCAAATCTTGATAGCTACGCGCGCAAAAAAGGCTATTTACCTCCGATCGCAATGTTGCATACCTCCATGTTTTATTTTCATAAATTTTCTTTTGAGGGACTGAATAAGATTCTTTTTAAGATTTTCTTCGAATTTTCGTGAATCATTTAATATATCTTCACAGGAAATATCGAGACGGCATTTTGAATAGTTTTTTTTTTTTTTTTTTTTTTTTTTTTTTTTTTTTTTTTTTTTTTTTTTTTTTTTAAATTATTTGAAATTAAAGATTATAATTGGATCGAGACTCCTACATTTTTTAATGAAAATACATGTTTTCCCTCAAACTAAGATAAATGGGACGCAGGTCGAGAATTATGTCACGCAGTGACGTAACGTGAATTGCGATGTATCGATTGTTATGCCATTTAAACCTATGGAAAATGATCGATAAACAGGGTGTTCGCACCGAAAACCTTAATAATCGATTCTTTACAATAGATTTAAATGGCATAACAATCGATATATCGCAATTCACGCCACGCCACTGATGTCGCGCCTGTCAGCGCATCGTGCGGTCGTGTCATTGTCGCAGTATTACGCGCCTTCAATTTCAGGGAGCGGCAAAATGAACATCAGCCTTGGTCGAATAGTTATCTGTGAGTAAGATTCGTCAAAATTGTCCTTTTTGTGGTGCATGATATTGAGAATATCCTTAAACCTCCCAGAACCACAATGTAAACCATATTGGGCATCGTAAGGAACAGAGTTGTCTGAGCAACGACTTCGTCTTAGACTTTGATCACCGGTACACTAATAAAATTGAAGTTCTGCAACCTACAGAGGAGCAGAATTTGCCGAACTGCTCTCTGACGAGATGAAAATTGGCAAATGAGCGAAAGCTCTCACTTCGACACAAGTCAGCGCCGTTTGGTTCATTTGACCCGACTGACCCAGTCCGGGCAGGAGTTGAAAGGCTTCGAGCTCCAATTTTGGTCCGCTTTGAAATTATGAAAAATTACTCCTCTCCAGTCTCGACCTTCCATGCCTCCGCGAACACGAATTATCACTAACCTCGCAAGAACTTGGACTAATCAGCACAAAATGTATGCGAATCCATTGCTCCTTCACACAATAGATCGAGTCAATAGGAGAGGTCGGACAAAATTTGTGGTTCCATTGGTTTCCTCGTGAAATTTTCGACCAGTCAGCAACCCTCGTAATCAAATTTTGGAAATATGACCCACATTTTTTTTATAATTGAGTATACCTGGGAGCTTAGAAAGGGTGCAAAATTAAACTAAGCACGCGGGAAATTTTGAGTCTTGATCTGTTAGTAGGTAAGGTAAGTGAATCGAAGGTATGCTCCTTTACTACAGACTATCCAAAAGTAACGAAATGCTCTGTTCCATTCGTTCCGTTTCGTTTCAGTCTTGCTTGGAGTTGGCGTTCGTATAGATTCATTGGTCATTTTGGTCCGCCAGGGAAATTTGAACTATGAGAGTCGGTATAACCTTCATTGTTGGTATTGAGTCCCGGCCAGAGGGAAATTGGACACATGAGAGTCGGGTATGAAAATCTCTTCATTTTTTTTTGCCGTTCTGTCGTCGAAGCGGGCCTAAGAGAGGGCGAAGCGCCCTCCGGGGGTTAGGCCGCGTAGCGGCCAGGGGGCATAGCCCCCTAGTTTATGATAAGTTTCCTCGCGAAAGTCCAGAGAAAGTATTGACCGCGTTTTAAAGGGAAAATGCGGATAAAGTAAACAACGGGAAAAACGAAGAATGCCTTCATTTTAAAGAAAAATAATTTACATAATTTCCGTGATACGTGGTCGTTGAACCGCTTAACTGACAACGATAAAATTGTCGCTATAATTGTAATTGTAAGTCGTTTGTTTTGTTGAATACTGTCCGTCCATCTACTGACTTATTTGTATCAGTTAAATTTAGTCCAGTTAAATTTTCAGTTCAACAGTCAGTTAAATTAGAGTCCAGACAAAGCGGCTGATTAATGTCTCAAAACGGAATAAAAATTGCAATCTGAATATTTCTCGTAATCTTTGATCAATTCTTTGTCGAATTCCTCTCCTCCATTCCTTCTCCCATTCCGCTTTTTCCCCTGACGTACCCTCATCTCTCCAGTCCATTATAGTCTATAATCTTTTCAATCGCTGAAAATGTAACCTTTTTTCAATTGGTCACACTGTGGAGGCCTAAAACGAGAACCAATCAGAAATTGGTTCCTTAAGTCTTAACTCTAAGTATATAGGAACTCAAGTAAAATTGATCGTGAGAAATTTAGTTTTTGTGTCTTGTTTTTACCAGTGTAAAGTTACGTCAATGAAGACTTCAAAGACCTCTGAATTTGAATCTGGCAAGGGTATGTTTCTTTTAAAATTAACCCATTGAAACCCATCAAATCCACCTAAGTGTCGTTGTATTTGGACTCAAAATCAAGAATTTTGTCAGAATATCCAAGAAATTATTTTTAGTATTTAAAAGGAGAGTCAAATCAAAACCCACGATCAGTTATTTACCTACTACGACCGATCAAGTAGTTTTACATAGTTAATTGGTGTAACCTTTGCGTGTCATTCTATTCATGTTCAGTGGCGAGGCGTGAATGATCGATTATCGATTTGTCCCCGTTTGGAGCTGTGGTAAAAAATCGGCTATCAAGGTGTTCGTTGCGAACACCCTGTTTTTCGATCATTTTCCATAGCTTTAAATGGCAGATTAATCGATAAATCGCATAGCACGCCACGCCGCTGTTCATGTTGTGCGCTCAAGCACTACTACAACGCAGAGCTCTAAATAAAAATGTGCCATAGTGCAAGGGTATTTTTTAAGTCAGAAACGAAATTTTCCATAACGTCTACAAGAATGCTACTATTTTACGTTGCAAACTTTAAGGTTTATTTGAATTAACTGAACCAATGCCGCTGCTGTGTAAAAAAAAAATGTGACAATCCGAAACATAATTGCTCGTAAGATAATGTTTAATGAAACGGAAAAGCGAAAATATGGCCTATCCCATCGTGTTCGAGTTCATTTCGTCTCAAATCAGTTTCAGTGCCAGTTAAAAAACTCTGTCGATCTGTCCTTAAATTCGACCCAGAATACTGTAATCAATAATGATTCTTCTCGATGTTTGTTAAATGAGAATTTGGCAACGTGGCCTAACCCAAAAAATTGTCATCCAAAGCCGAAAATTACCTGTGAAGTTCACGCTTCGCCACAAGTCTTCATCGGAGCCATATTTCATCGACCTCTTCCTTTTTTTTAGGTTGAGCGTATGGTTTTCTGAGACCTGTCGCACCCTATAAATATCAAAGCAGACGGGCAAAAATTTTGACGGTGACATCGGAGGAGCTGTGCGAGACAACGGCAGTGCTCCGAAGCAGGATCTTTCAATATTCATGACTGAGTCTCCATCAATATCGTATGATTGACGTCATGTGAAGTTGGCTTCCGTAAAAGGAACATGCCTGTTCTGCCGTGCTAAGGAAGAACGCCGTATGAACATCCGAGAGTTGCCCAATTTCCCCGGATAATACGTGTATTTTTGAGGAAAGTTATGCATTTGTTTCCTTGAAATTTTCAAATATTTTTGATTAAATTGCAAACAACATTGTTTGAGAAATTAGAGAACAGTACACACAACTTTCCCAATAAATTTTTATTTTTTTCAAGGAAAATTTGGCAACGCCTGAAGGTCCATACGGACGTTCTTCCTTAGCACGGCCGTGCTGCCATCCAGCATGAAATTGTCTGAACGCGCTGTTGTAATTTTTTTCATTTCCATCGTTATTTAAAGAAGTCACAATTAATCATCATGGCATTTATATATCGTAGGCAAAAAGTCAACAAATGCCTAAGCAAATTTTCAGAGTTCACGAGGTTTTGTGTGTTTTTACACAGACCTCTCAAATTTTCTGTATTTAGAGGGCAAAAATCCACCGAAGTACAAAATGTCATTGTATTTACCTTTCAAAAGTGTCCCTCAATTTCTTCAACTTACCAAATTTCAAAACTCTTATTATTTTATAAAATGCTGCGCATTTTGAGATACCTGTGCATTCAAGGACCAAAAAAGAACCTTTTTTATCATCATATGAAGCAAATTTTTACAGTGAATTCTTTCCCATGTGATCAGTGAATTATTTTGTCAACGGTTAATGAAAAAATCAGTACCTTTGGTCTAAGTATAAAAATATTCGACTGTTTTCCTAGACGTTTAACAAAATGCCTGATTTAACTATTTGCCTGCGACATTCATGTAGGCCCTCTAACTCCCGAAATTTTAACCAAAGAGTTCAGCAATTTGGTTGAGCAATTCCTAATTTAATTTGCAAAAACTCGCTCAGCAAGTCGCCCAGACGTTCATCAGTCATCATTAATTTTTATTTGATTTTTTGGTTCGCAAGGTGCTCATGAAATAGGCGAAAAATAGCGTAGACATCCGATTTTAACTTTTGCCTCTCTTGAATACATTGCGTTACGATTGTCAGTGCAGTATCTTTAAAATAGACTGTCTCTGGTAGAGTTGCGTAGAGGCCAAGGTCGTATCTCCCAGTAACTCGATAATGGACAGAAAGGAAATTAAAATCCCTAATTATAGGTAAATCTTCGTATATGTTTAAACTATAAAGGTTGCGATTGCGGGGATTTTTATGTTCGCAAAAAAATATGCTTAAAATTCCAAGGGTTGTAGAAGATTTTCTCAAAAAAATCCATATGTATCATTATGAAAAATCGTTCCTTTATGTCTTCCTCGAGACCCATAGATCTCAAGGAACAGCATTAGAGATACCCATTCAAATCGGCCATGTCTGAATTTCTTATTCTTGCGATTTGAATGGCGAAATTTCTCCTCCCAAGCGTAAATGGGCGAAAATTCATACATTTTATTAGCATTTCTAACGATTTAAGATGCTGAGAATTGTGGAGAGCAAATAATTCAGATTACACAGCGCTAATAAGCGTAAAATTTTAGACAAGATTTACTTTTAAAGTCCGCAAATTTCATAAGCCTCAAGGGGAAACAAGGACATGCCCAAAAAACTCGGCAACAGTGGGTTTGACTGAATTTTAAAAGCTTGCAAAATTCTCGGAGCGCCAAAAAACCGAAGAAGACAAGTTGACTAAATGATCAATTCCTAAAATGCGAGGAAATAAATGGGCTACATTTGCAATGAGGAGCCACTATTTTTGGCCCATCCTTAAAAGCACCTACCTCTAAAGGTACGGCAATTAAGACGCGGAATGCCGCCGCGGAATCGTACGCGGCGGACGACCCGAGCGAGCGAGGCGTCGAATAAGTTTCCGCTCCGCCGTGCCCGGCAACTAAGCAGCGGAATCGCCTCCAAAATTCCGTCGTGTCCGTCGGCAGTCTCGTCATAAATCAGTATCCGATAATAACTCGCGAGTGTGTGTTTTGCCTTGCTACAAAGTACAATAAACACTCACCACGTTTCAAAATCTCCAATATTTTTTACGAGAATACCGACCAATATATCCGTTTGTAAAATTCCTAAAAGTATTATTGAATGAGCGAAAAAATGTTTACAAAAAGTCCAAGATAAGCCTCCTATCAACAGTTCCAAATTAACGAATGAAACGTGAGCAGAGAGTTGCAACATTGCAAGCAAAGAAACGCAATTTTTTTACTTTCAGGAATGATGTTCAAAACAAATTGGTCGATTAGGTTTCTCTATAGATATAGCAAGAGCAACGTCTAAATAAATTGTTCAGGTGCCGAAAAGCTCTAAAATAGTTAGTTCGTTTTGTTTTTACAGATTTATCTCCTGGAAAAAAGGTGTCATGTTTCTTTTACCTACTTGTGTCGTATTATTTGCACCTGGCACGAGGTAGGAATGCCATGCGTTGATATCGTGCTACAAACATATTTTTATTTCATGAATCCAATAATTCACGATGGCCCGCAATTTTCCATTGGTGTTGCCACCGCGATCCACGTTTCGGCAAGTAGACATGAAAAATCATCGAAAACCTCGACGGACGAGGCGGAATCTCCGAGGGATTCCGCTCCGATCTGTTCTCGACAGATCGCCGCGCCGTGACGCCGCGGACTCCGCGGTGTCGCTCCGCTCCTTAGTTGCCGCTCCCATTGAAACGCATGTAACAGATTTCCCTTGCGTCCGCCGCGTACGATTCCGCGGCGGCATTCCGCGTCTTAATTGCCGTACCTTAAAGGGAAACTAATGACATACATAATGTAAAATTATGGCGAAATTCCTGCAATTTTTGCGCCGACCAAGTCTCTCAATGAAAGACCTTTAACGCCAGGGACCTTATCGTCCTGTCAAATTTTCTGTCTCCCGTGTAGTTTTTTTGTCTTCTGAAAATTTTGTTTTTTAGTATCGGCATTTATTCGAAGTAAACGCTTCAATCATTATTCGCATTATACGTAAGCCCTTTCTACCCAAGTATAAAATTATCAACGAATTCTTAACAAGCGACAACTTAAACTTATGATGATTCTCTCCAAAACCCAACCCTCCTTTCTACCTCTTTTATTTTAACCCCCAACCACAACTCCTATCTATTTATCCTTAGTTCCTTATAAATCAGTCGGTCGGGTTGTGGGAGGTCGCTATGTCGAACCTCTTAGCGAGAAGCTGGTGTAGCGGCACCCTTTCCCTTTCATTTCTTTTCCTAATCCCCTACTTTACCCTCAACACATATATCCTAAATACCTTTCTTGTCTATCTTATCCTCTCTTCTCTATAACAAACACATATTATCGTCACCTTTGAGCACACACAAGCGTCATGCGACGTCTCAAAATTTCCGCCGTCATTTTATTCGTTTATATAGAAATTGTTCAACCAAGCTGTCCAAAAATTTCACTGAATTTTCTTTGTGCTGCCAATGAAATTCAGTGAAATTTTCAAACAGATTCAACCCATATATTTCTCTGCAAAAAAATAAAATGGCGGCGGAAATTTTGAAATGTTGCATGGCGCTTGTGATAGTTTGGCCGAAATGTGACTATTATGTCTATAGATGGTTGTAGATTTCTAACTTAGTAAATGAAGAAAAAGAAGCCAATTTAAAAAAAAAAAAAAAAAAAAAAAAAAAAAAAAAAAACACACATTAATTCTCCCAAGTTTTCATGAAATAACTTTGGGAAAGTTATGGGAGGCTCTACCGAACTATAAGGCTTCCATGGAATCAATGCTCCCATTCCATGTCCTTCAAAAGTTCCGGGATTCGGAACTTTTTTGTTCCAATCTCTCGCCCTCAATGACCGTCAAAAGTTCCGAGATTCTCTCCAAATTTTTTCCTAAGTTCCGAGAAAGTTCCGGAAAATACAAAAGATCCGGAACATTTCGGGAATTTCAAAAGTTCCGAGAAAAATTCAGGAAAATCTTAAAAGCTCCAAAATTTGGAACTAGTTCCGGGAAATGAGAGCACTGCATGGAATGACATATCTGTACTCCAGCAATAAAGTTATTTGAGATAGGAAGTTTTTTGCCTCGGGACTGGAGCTTTGCCGAGGAGTGCAGCGTATTCCCGGTCTGGGCGGATCAGGTAGGATCATCTCATCGGAGAATGACAATCCGTCGTCGGTGACGGGATCTGGACATTGTCAGCGGGGACCTGACGACCGATCAATCATCCAATCAAGCCTGGGAAAAATTCACTGCCACACGACTCACGAGTCATGTTCCGCATGGACTCATCACTCACTTGATTAGAGTGCACTCCTGCAGCTGTCCACTCCTTTACTCTCTTCGCCCTCCTAACCGTAACGCCGCACAGCGGTGCGAGTCAATCAGATCGATCGGACATGAAAATTTTGACTAAAATTGCAAATTTTGATGTTTATTCCGTCACATTTTACATCTCAAGGGGTATCTTTTGAAGGAAATTTTACGAGAAAATCAATGGAATCACTTTTAGAACCTCAAAATTGTGTTTAAACGGAGTTATGAGCTTTTAAAGTTTCCACATTTTGTCCGACCTCTCCTATTGACTCGATCCACTGTGCGCCGCCATCCCGAGCTACTTCCTACTCGCTTTAACGCGCAAAAAACCAGGTACACGGAAAAAAATGGATGGTGCTGACGACAGAACCTTTTGTTCATACGGCTCCCACAGTTTCTCTGTTACACTTACAGAACTTTTCTGTTGTGAGAACAGAACTTCTGTCGTGGAAACAGAGTACTCTGTTCCCACGACCAAAAGTTCTGTAAGTATAACAAAGAAACTGTGGGAGCCGTATGAACAAAAGGTTCTGTCGTCAGCACCATCCATTTTTTTCTGTGTAGGCTCTTTTTGCCCCAACTCTCGTCGGGATACGGTCGACCAGATTACCTTTTTAGAAAGAGCCAGTGACAATACTTATTAGGAAAAGTACCTAAATTGGGAGGGTTTGAAAACACTGAAAAAAAAGATTGGTAGAATTTACCATTCCTTCGCGCTGTATTTCGCACAGCGTCAATTCAGAGTCAATTCTGCCAGGAGAGAGGTAAATGTTACTATACACCGGTACGGGTAACCATTCCTCTGGCAGAATCGACTTGCGAAGATTGGTAGAATTCACCATTCCATCACGCTGTGTGAAATACAGCGTGAAGGAATGGGAAATTCTACCGATCTTTTTTTTCAGTGCATATCGGTAATTTCGGAGGTTAGGTCATGGAGCTCTTAGGGCCCAAAAAGGCAGGCAACTTATGAATGCAAATTGTCCATAATGCTTTCTCATTACAATTGTTACGATCCGCCGTTTTAGTCCAGTCAAGATAGGATTTATGAAAAAAAGTTTTACCTAATTCAGGTTCGGATGGGCTCCTGTGTACTTTTTGTCGCTGAATCCGAATATTTGGTTTCCGTGCTAACTCCAGAAAATTGGCAAAAACGCGGAAAAACGCGCTTTTCCAATTTTCCGGAGTTGCCTCTAGGGAAATCTTCCGGAAAACCAAAAATTCGGATTCAGCGACTAAAATCACATAAGAATCCGTCTTAACCTCATCGAGCCGAAAACCTTTTTTCATAGCCCCTATTTGAGTCCATACTGACTGGGCTATTCGTAAAGCACGTATTTAACTTATTTTTCTGAAGTCCATACTGACTGGGCTATTCGTAAAGCACGTATTTAACTTATTTTTCTGCGTAAATTATTCCCTCATTCCTGCGAAAACGAGCTCTTTCATACACATTTTTGGCCATCCTGGTTTGATATTGGAATCGGAAGACTGATGGCAAAGGCACTTGTCTATTGTTTCTCGTATAGGATAGTTGGCTGCTCTTTTAAACTCTAAGAGCTTCATGTTTTGACATGTCCACACTCTCCCCAAACCGGTACTCCAGTACACAGTATGAGAAAGTTAGCGACATTCTATGTTGATTTGGGAAGTAAAACACAAAATGCCCGTGCGGATAATACATTTGGTTAGCTTTTCTTTGGGTTACATTGACCAAATTGTATAGTGGTAAACTTTTGCAACTTTGGCAAAGTCAAGCACGAAGCGTCTCGATCGTATCTGGTTCGCACCTGGAACGCATTGGTAATCGTCTATGCACTAGCCACTCGCAAGTCGCAATCGCCGGAGTACTCTTAAGAGAAACGAGTGCACTGGTTTGGCAGAATGCATTTCCTCATCCCCCGATGTGTCACATGCAGTGTGCAGAAATTTACGGTTTCGGTCGAATTAAGTGAAAAGATCAATCAATCAAGTCATTTTTGTTGATTTGACCGAAAAAAAAGTAACTCGGGGTTGCCCAAAGTAGCTCACATCGAAAAAAAAAATCGGTCCTATGAATCACCCAACGTTCAGTGTTCCATATCATCTCAAATATTCGGTTTGTCAAACTGAACTTTCGGTTTGTATAACCGAACGTTCGGCATAAATGCCCAAACGTCTTTCGTCAGTTCACTGTACCGCACAAAGTTCAGCTACACGAACCGAATTAGTTGAGATGAATGGAACACCGAACTTCAGTACAGACGACCGAACTTTTTTTTTCAGTGTATAAACACGGAATTATTAAGTGTCTGACGAATCTGAAAGGTGACTGCCAAAAGTACCTTTCGCACTAGGTATAGGAAATATGGCAGTGCAGGGTCTCTATAATATATTGTCTCTGCGGACGTATCCTCATAACGCGCAAAATGTTACAACATATGGATTATACATAACGAGGGCTCCAGTCTCTGTGTGGGTTCAGCAGATGAGCGTGTCGGAAACGTCATTTCAGCTGGTGCCTGCAGATGTCGCGTTGGTCGCCCGCTTGTTTACGAACCGACCACGCACGCGTCGAAGCTCATTCCGAAATGCATGTCTACATTAGAAATCTTGTTCTCCAAGCGTCCAATTACCATAACAACGTTTCGTTTTCTTCGGTAAATTATTTGATACGCCATGGCGTAAAAAATGTCGGAAAATGCTGAATTTTGGAGTCACCGTGAATCGTCAAGTTGACAAGCACGAATGGGGAAGAGGGCATGGTGGGGTGGTGGTGGAGGTATAGGACTGAATTAAGATGAATTGGACTGCATTTTTCAATTTGGAACTGTAAATTCTAGCTCTTCTGGAAAAACACTAATGAACATAGGGAGCTAATGGCACATATACGTTGTTTTTCAACTAAACCAGAATTTATAGTTCCAAATTGCAAAATGAAGTCCAATTGATCCGTTCGCGGGATAAATAATTCCGAGTGCGCGGAGGTTGACAACTCTGAAGTCGTCGAAAACGAGGCGAGACGTCTCTGAAGAATGTAACTTCGGGCCGTACTAAAAATTGACAGCGTATTATCATTATTTTTTCTGTTTTTTTTTTGGGTTCGATGGGAAAATTTCCTCTATGTAGCGCACTTCTTGAACGCGATAGACAGTGTTGCAATCCACGAAGAAAAACTCTCGAGGTCTTACATCTGTGATTCAACCATTGTCGGTTATCATTTCCGTTCATTCAATTTTACAAAACCCATCTCAGAAAAGTTTGAATTTCTGTCAAGGCTATGGGTTGCTGTTTGTCTAAAATTTTTCAGATCAAGTCGAAAAATTTAATGGCATGCATCCATTCATTTCTATGAAACGCATCGCGTAAAATTTCAAATATCTGGTGAATGGATGGTCATTTCGGATAAAAACTATGCTATTTAAAGTTCGTCTGCCAATAATGACAAGAAGTAAAATAATTTTGCCATAGCTTCATTATAGTATGGCTATTAGTTTAATTCATCATCGCAAAGACTTGTCAACAAGTAAATTGTTTTTGTTTTGTTTTGCTTTGACCATACTTTGACAGCGTCCCAGAAGAGATTTTTAGCACTGATTCTAAAAATGACCTTTGTGCTCTGGATTATAGTTAGGTATGTGCCCGGAATAAGCAGAACTTTCCCCCAGAATCGAGCTTTTTTAGGGAAAAGCGAAGTTTTTCCCCTCAATAGAGCTAATCCAAGAAAAATCGGATTTTCTGGGAAATCAGTGCATGAGATAGAAACACAAGGGTCAAAATCTGGTCTAAAATAAACGCGAATATATTTTCGACCCGCCGGAGAATACTCTCAGCTACATCAGACATATCGAAAATAGCTTCTTATGATGTTTTAAAAAACCTTCTCCTTTAACCAACTCGTTTAACCAATCTAATTTTTTCTTCATGTTACCATAAACGTATCATTGTGTGCAATTGCTCAGATCCATTTACTTAAAAATGAAAATTGTGAAAAAACTTAGTTCATTTATGACTGATTTTATCAGCAATTTCGGTCATTGAAGCAAAATACAGGTTCCGGGGTTGTGTGGCGAGGCATAACGATTCCATTTCGAGTTGGGTTGTAAATTAATATTGAGTATAGATTATCCATTTTAGTCAATAAATGATGGCGGAATCTGCATTTTTTCTGAGACCAGCAACACCTGTTAACCTACATCGATATGAACGAAGGAAAAAACGGAGAGGAGTGTCCGTTATGCCCACGGACCTAAGACGTCATTGCCAGCGTCTTATTTGCATGTGATTTTACAAACTTATAATTTTTATAACAGTAATTAGCAAATAAAGGCCCGAGGGCGTGCGTTGCATGTTATTTGAAATTTTTCGCTCGTGCAAACCTATAAACCCGTGAGCACTATTGCCATATCGAAAAAAATATTGAAATATATTTGTCGAAGGCAAAGAGTCAAATCAGGCATTTTGTGAAATGTCTAGGTAGATAGTCAAATATTCTTACTTAGATTGAAAATTTAATTTATTACCCTAATTTTAGACAAAATAATTAGTTGTTCCCGTAAGAAAGAATTCTTTGGAAAATATGCAGCATACAATAGTATTTTAAACAGTTTTAAGATCCTGAATGCACATGTATCATGAAATTTTCAGCGCGCGTCATAAAACATAGAATTTTTAAAATTTCAACATTTAAATGGACTAAAGGCATTTAAAAAGGAACAAGGAGAGTTCGCAGATTTAAAGTATTATTCTTCCCAAATTATTAAAAACCCGTAAACTCCTCGCCATAAATTTACAGAATTCCGTAAACTTAAAATTCCGATAGCTTAAAATTTCATCTTATTCAAAGAGAGAATGACCAAAATGCGTTTATTGGTGCATACATTCGCATAAGCGAAGGAGTCGACAACCAGAGGTGGGTTTTTTCTCGGAAAAATCACATTTCTGAATTTTTTGACGCGTTACTAATGTACCGACATCGATTTTTAATCTCTTAATGGAGTATCTCTAATCTTTAATGGAAACTATGCTCATGGTTTTCTTATATGCGACTCTCCGGGATGTTTTTTTTTTGCCAATTCGTTTTAAATAGATTTTTCCAGACATTAAATATTCAATTTTTCAAAAACAATCATCTCCAGCTAAGGCACCCGGAGTCAGGGAAGAGGGGGATAGGGCGGAAATTTTTCAGCACATTGAAAAATCCGATTCAGGTTTCGAGTAAAATCGTCGATTCTGCGTCTTTGATCCTAATACGCTGAAAAATACTGTGTCAAAATTCCATGTATATGATTTGTACGATAAAAAATTGAATAGATGGTGAAATGAAGCGTATTTAAAGCCACATCTCGCGCGTGGCATGTTGTAAATTGCTCATTCTTGAATGAAGACAAACATCATGAATCATGACCATTTTTCACCATGAGCATGCATAGAATATGAAGTTGGTAAGTTCAGCATAACCCTTTGTAGGTACCTAAGCAGCCTTTTTCGTTTAAATTGACTCGAAACGCAGACAGCGTTTTTCAAAATTGCGTGATTTTGCGCTCTCACAAGATAAAATACTCGCAGAATCAATTTTTTGAAAGGTCAGAATCGATTTTTTGAAAGGTTAGTTCATGATTAGTTTTTTAAGGTTTAGTTCTAGATGTTAGTTCATGACACATTGTGCCGTCATATACTCGATGACGTTAAAAGCAAAACTTCCTGCAGGACATCCAATGTTTCTAGATTGTGCAGATGTTTATTTCTGTTTCCCGTGGAAAATTAAACCTAAACCTTTTAATTTTCGGGGTTTTTATTTTTGTATAGTAATGCAAACCAACAAAAATTGATCGGGGTATGTCAAACTGTCCTGGAGATGGACACAAAACACTTAAAGAGGACACTTTGATGGTTAACCGCTTGATTGGTTCTTTCCATATTTTCAGAATTATTTCAGAAGATCTTTCAAATTTAAATCATGTCGCCGTGCGTCAAGCCTCGTTGCTTTGCAATAGATAAATTATTCCGCCATTTGGACCACATTTTGCAATTAGGAACTATAAATTCTGACGCGTGAACCATCAGTTCCCTTATGCACGTAAGCGTTTTTTAGGATGAGCCAGAAATTATAGTTCATAATTGCAAAATGAAGTCCATTTAAACCTATGGAAAAGGACCGCTAAACAGAATACTACCAATGAACACCTTAATAATCGATTCTTTACCACAGCTTCAAATGGGGAAATATCGATAGTCGATCATTCACACTTCACTGCGACTAAGGCCTTTTTTCGTGCCACCCAACATAAACTCGAAAGAGAAAATCTGGAAAGTCATTGTGCGCACGAGAGAGGACTGACGTCATAGGCCGACGGGGGAGCGCCCGGAAAGGTGCCGGGGCCGACGCGATGGGGCCCACGGTGAGGGATGACGTCATGGATGAAAACCAGTGGCGTGGCGTGCTTCGATATAAATCGATATTTCCCCATTTGAAGCTGTGGCAAAGAATCGATTATCAAGGTGCTCGTTGCGACCACCCTGCTTATCGATACTTTTCCATAGGTTTAAATGACCAATCACTCGATGTACGGCAAAGCACGCCACGCCATTGATGAAAACACGGGCGAGCTCGGGAGCGCGCGAAAAGGCGTAAGGCGTCTACTCTAGATTTTCGAGATTTATGAGTGTGACGAGGTCAGCCTCGGCGGATTCGATAATCGGCCGGCTCCGGACTAGTTCTATAAGCAGGAACCGCCTATGTGCACCGGGTTTTCGATGGAGTTACGCGGTTCTTGCCCAGGACAGGAGGAGGCCCCGCTCGAGTTCGAGTGATCCAGTATGTGACTCGCCAGGCCAGGCCGCACAGTGGAACGAGCAGTGGCCATTTTCCAAGTTGGCAACACTGTTGATATTCCACTTAATTCCGTTGAATATATCGATTCTAGATGAGACAGGCTGCCTCACTTGATATTATTGATATTTCACTTAAATCCATTGAATATATCGATTCTAGATGAGGCAGGCTGCCTCACAAAGAATCGATTGTTTCACGTACTCTGAAATGAAAGTCTCTTAAATCCAGAGTCTAGACTCTTGAAAAAATTGACATGAAAACATACACTTGATTCAATCGGATTTTTGCATGAATCAGAAGGACATTCGCTTAAATTAAGAGGCTTGGCTCTCGATTTAAGCAAGAATATGATTGAACCAAGATCATCTTTTCTTGTTGATTTTTTTAAAAGTCTGGACTCTGAATCCAAGAAGCTTTTTTTTCAGATTATTTCTTTTCTATTCGGTATTATACCTTTGTAATATTCAATACATTAATAATGATCAGACGTGCACAAGGTCCTTATACGCTTTTCCTCAACTTAGTAATTACATTTACAGATACAGAAAACACTTTTAGAAGAAAAGGTAAAAAAGATAAGAAATGATAATAAAAATAATAATACAGTAGATATCGAATATAACGACATCGCGTATGGCGCTATATCGGCCTCAGCGACGGACTCTCCTCGAAATTTAGGGTTGAGCTATCGACTATACAATGATCGGAGCATCGCCCAGCGAAGCAATGCACTTTTAATGCCTTCTGTTTAAGACTATCGATGACCGATGTAACCTGTGACCCTATGTAAATCAAGAGAAGAAAAGTAGTTGAATTTTATGTAGCACGTTTTAAATGACAATGATCCATTCCGTGTACGCAATTCCATCTCAATAAAAATTCCTTTTAATTTTTTTATTTTTGATTTTTTGCCCTGTGATATGGCTCTGCCTGGCTTCAGTGCATCGGCACAAAAAACCAAGCATGATGAAAACTGCGCAACTCCGCCCGTTTGAATAATAGCGCCAAACACAGTGCATGCGGTCGGCGAGGAACGCATATTAGCGCCTACATGACCGTGTGAATACTTCACGCATTGCGCCAAAACGCATATTAGCGCCTACAAGATCGGAGGAATACTTCTGGCATTGCGCCATTTGTGCGGGCGGCGAAAAACGCATATTAACACCTACAAGACTGTATGCATTGAATATTCGTGATGTTTTGGTAAATATTTCGTTGAATATTCGTAATTTTTCGGTGTTAGATCTACCGCCCGCGGTGAGCACAGTTTGGGACCAGTGTATACCGCGTGTGACATACACCAATGAAAACACAAATAAAATAAAAACAATGAAAAGGTAGTGTTAAAATTAGTGGTATTTGCTCTCCTGCAAATAAAGAAACCTTGTCCTCACACCCTAGCGCCAGCACACCTTTACTCTTTGCTATTCGATTTGAGGTGTAACTATCTGTTGTAACAACTATTGACTATAACGGCCGAAAAAGGTTGGTCACCTCAAGGTCGTCATAGTCGATTTCCACTGTAATACGGGCACAGTTAGAAGGAACGAGAATAATATTGCAGGGATAGAAACAAGAATAACAAAGTAAAAGGGACTGAAAAAAAGAATTGAGAGCACAGAGGAAGAGGCAAAAGTGCGAAAAACCTAATAACTTCTCTAAAACTCTAACTCTTCTCTTATAATTTCAATACTGATATGACTATGTTAGCAATGTATCTTACTTTGAGGAAGCGGATGTTCCCTTACCGGCATAGGCAGAGGGGAACAGAGCCCTCAGTGAGTGTGGTTATAACTAGTACTTTGACTAACTAGAGTATGTAACTAGATGTTATAACTATGGTAACTATGCTTATAACTAGAGTATGTAAAACAATCGATCGAATTCGATACATCAAGCAGTTGAGATTGTATTGATATCGATTGATTCAACATAGCCTCAAAAGTCAATTTAGAAATCTGAGGGTACGGATATTTTGTGATCGATTTTTTATTGTTTTGAATACCAAACAGCAATGAAAAGTGAAATCGTAAGGAACTTTCCGATTTTCAGCTTTTCCAACTTAAACCTTAAAATTTTTGTTTGAGGTTCTGTTTTATTGTTTTGAAACAAACGTTACATCAAACTACTATCGAATTCGATCCATCGCGGTGTTGACCAAATGAGGCCTCCTAAGAAAAGGATCTGTTTAAGAAACGACTGTGAATGGTGAATACAACCCTATGACTCCTTTTTTATGGACTGTCACAAATTCATCCACTCGTCTCCTGGCAAAATCATGAAAATAACCCTTCTACCTACCCACCCAACCGCGAGTCAACACTGTCGTTGTAAGGGAAAACGCCGTATGAACATTCGAGAGTTGCCAAATTTCCTTCGATAAAACATGTATTTTTGACGACATTCATGAATATTTTTCCTTGAAATTTTCGGATATTTTAGATCAAATTGCGTGCAAAATTTTCTGAAAATTTTGGGAAAAATATTGAGAATTTTCATTATAAATTCGGTTTTTATCGAATGAAACTTGGCAACGTCTGAAGGCTCATACGGCGTTGTTCCTTAGCACGGGCGCATTGACGCAGTACAATAACTGAATCCTAGGAAAGCGACCGTAGCCAGCCTGAACTTTTGCCAGTCTATCAACGGGCGATTATCGAATCTCCAGGAGGCTGCCGCGTTGCGCCAGGGTCTAGCGCTGCCCTTCGGAAACAAAACCACCTATCTTCACCGACTCGAAACAAGGTAGTTAGGCGATTTTCACTTAGCATGACAGAGCGTAGGCGTAGTTATCTCCGTTGTCAGCGGCGAGTCTATCTGTTGGCAAGGCGCTCGTGTTTGATTTTTCAGTGATTTATGTTACAAGTGTAGGGCTTTGGTCCCGGCTGGCTACCTGTCACTCGCTCGCTCCTTTGAAGTAAGGGCCTAACTCAATTTCCACGTGAGCCTCGCTGTCCATACAACTCCATGGTTACCGGGGCTCACGTGAAAATTGAGATACGCCTTTACGTTAGAGGAGCGGCGACTTGTCAGACCCGCGCCGATGCCCGATGGCGAGCTCCGTGTCCGCTAATGTAAAGCATCAAACCGAACCGGTGCCTTGCCATGCCGTCTCGATACAACCCATGCGCGCCAGGGACTTGGAGTCTACACCGAAAAACCGTGCCGCCGGCTCCGGGTCGGATGGAATTCAGTAAAAGCACGCATCTGCATCGAAAGTTTTGTAAATGGACGTATGACCTGGTTACACGATCAAATTCCCGTTAAATTCCGATCAAAATGATGACCAAGATGGCGGTCGATAGTTATCTAGATTGATGAGTAACATTAATTAAAAGAGCGTGTTGATTGAAATAAGCATGAAATAAGCACGGTTGTGTGGAAATCAGATGAAGGATGAGCCCCACAGCTCCATCATCTACCATCAAATTTTTGCAGGCCGCAGAAATTTGATGGTAGGTGGTGCGCACCAGTCACCATTCGATCGGAAATTGATGGGAATTTGAGCGTGTAGCCAGCACATTACACTGTTAAAACTCTAGGGGCTAAATTCGGTGCCGGTGAAACACACACAGTGAATCGAGTCAATCAGAGAGGTTGGACACTAAATTTTTTACTAAAACTGCAAATTTTGATGTATAATTCGTCACATTTTAAATTTTATGAGGTGATTCCAAAAGAAAATTTCACGAGGAAACCAATGGAACAACATTTAAAACCTCAAAGTTTTGTATGAGCGGAGTTATAAGCTTTTAAAGTTTCCAAATTTGGTCCGAGCTCTCTCATTGACTCGATCCACTGTGCGGAGTTTGTATAGCGCCGAAAACCTCGAGTGATACGAATGCAAAGTGAAATTAGTATCCAATAGATTTCAGTATTAAGGACGGATCAGTGCTGTAGCCAAGGGTGTCCAAGAGGTCTCCTTCCTTATGACCGGAAAAGTGTCTCAGAGAGGAAAAAACTTCCATCATTTTGCATGATTTTTAGGAATGTTTTATAGCTTCGGATCCCCCCATGAGAAATTACATCAATGGATCCTCCAAAACTTTTTCAGACAATTGAACTACATTTTGCAATTCGGAACTATAACTTCTGACTCAGTTGAACAACGTATGAACCATTCACAGGTAAAAAAAAACCTCTTGGTTCAAGAGTGCAGTTTCTTGTCGCCGGATTTAAGAGTCTGGACTCTTGTTTCAAGCGGATTTTGAATTGAATCAATGCACCGCGGCATAGGTCCAAGAGGATTTTTTTTACCAGTGTTAGTTTCCTTTGCACATAAGTGTTTTTGCAGATGAGCCAGAAATTATAGTTCTGGATTTCAAAATGTGGTCCAATTATTCCTCATATGGACGTATTTCTATCAAATGGAACTAAGCGCCATCGGGGGAGGACGGTAGAAGGGGGCTTGGATAGGCGGCGGAACCGGGCGTCGAGCTCATTCGTTCCTATACTCGCAATGCTTTTCCATGGCGTTTAGTACCGTTTGACAGAACGCGCTATCCGCGATTCTAAATTCCTCAAAAGGAACTCAAATTGGCGCTTAGTTCCGTTTGACAGAAATACGTCCATATGCATCACAGTCTCAACTGTATGAGCTTATCTAGGCCTGGCACCGGATTTTGGACGAAATCAAGACTACCTAAATGTGTTCCACAACATTTTTTTGAGAATCACCATTTGTTCGATCTGCAAACACCTGCGTAGCTTTAATAGATGGCAGTGACGAGTTTTGCAAGTTGACAAAAATATTCTCCTCTATTTAAATTCATCATAAATAATCGATTCAAAGGGAGCCAGCTCCCCGCGATACATATCGATTGTTCTGCATGCATTTAAATGAACTAAATCCAGTGCTGCCAACGACCGTTTCTTCCGATGAGCGCGAAACCCATAAAAATACAGATACATTAAAAGCGAGCGGCTCCAACACAGCAGCCTTGGGTGTTAATCACAGGCTGTGGCCTAACCACAATCGAATTCGAGATTGAATCCCGAACCACGGCCGACCAGAAAGTTCAAAAAAGAAGCGCAATTTTCTCCGTGACGCAGCGTTTTTTGGTGACGACCGCAGACCGCGAGCACAGCTTGACGACAAAATAGATGTATTTCTGCCAAACGGAACTATGCGCATTAGGGCATGAGCCCTGAGACCCATGAGTACATATGCATAACAGGGCTCACGTCATAATGCACTTAGTTCCGTTTGGCAGAAATACGTCCAAATCATGATAGGCTAGCTTCGATCCCGCGCTATTAAAAGACCCGAATTTTTTTTTCCATTAGCCCCACCATTGAAGCATAACTTGAAATAGGCGCCAATAAAGTGTTGGGTGATGAGTGATAACCGCATTGTTGCCGTAAGGCAATAAATATATTTTTTTTTCAATTTTTAGGTTTTTCCCAATCGTTAATTTTCCCCTTTCTGTTACAGGTGAGGATTTGCATGTGAAGATTGATTGAAAGGTGTGATGGATACAGTCCTGCTTTAGTGCTCACAAACGATAAGTTTAATTGTTTTTGTACCTTATACATCAGTATCTTCACTTTTTATGGAGTGAGGATGCGCAATTCTACATTCTGGATTACTTTTTGAGACGAAGGACTTTTTTTTTTTTTTTTTTTTTTAAATGATTTCGAATAAAAAAATTCATTTATTGATTGATATGAGTGTCTTGCTGTGAATTGAAAGAAATGTAAGTTTGTCATAGGTGCCAAAGTAAGAGAACTCAACTGAATTTAAAAAAAGTACTTTCATCCAGAAAAAAATTCCTGACCCAGGAAATATTCATTTGAAGCAAAGAGAATTTTGTTTTAATGAAAAAAACATGTTTTTGGCCGTTTTCTCAGTGCTAGAGTACAGAAAAGCAAATACGGACCACATTTTGCAATAAGGAACCACTATTTTTGACCCATTTTAGAAACATCATAAATTCCATTGGTTTCCCTATGCAGGAAGGTGCTTTTATAGGTGAGCCAGAGATAGTGGCTTTAATGCAAAATGTAATCCATATAAAGCACTGTTTTCCGACGGAAAAATTTTTGCCCGCGGCATAGAGGCAGTTAGGAAACAGTCGATTCCACGCAAAGCTTTTACTTTGAGCAGCCGTCAATGGAGGCGTAATACATCCGTCGGAGACAGCAACACATAAGGGACGAACCCAACTCGTCGGCGATTACAGCGGGTCTGACGTCTTTTCGTCTTCCTGACAGCCTAGTTTGTAAACACAGTGATAAGAAGTGTTTTCACGTGCCAAAGCAATCCCTCCTTAAAATATCACTCGTGCAGGCGCTAACTCCGTGACGTTGTCACTTTCTGAATCGTTTGTTTACAACGAGCTGTTCACCGCCGTGGAGAAATGGATTGTTAACTTTGCCTTTTGGCAACTATTCTTGATCCCCACTTGAGTTCAGTACAGTCTCGACGTTATGCCCTTTCACGGAGGCTCATTCCGTATCACTGTCTCATTTCCACATGCACCGAGTATCCGCCTTCCTTCTGCTCTCTCTTGCTCTAGGTCGTAATATACAATTCATTGAGTCTCTTGAGTTGAGTGGAATCGAATAGAGGATGTGAATGGAGAGAATTAGGTTTTATTTGCTTTCATTTGGCAACGCAGTTTTTCCCCCTCTACCATGCTCTCTCCTCTCTCTCTCACGAACTGAAGTGTGCTGCTCTACTGCAATCATTAGAAAAAATTTTCCCCAAACCAGGGTGTCTACAAGTCCGGAATTTCCGGAAGTAGTACTGATTTTTTAAGGGCGGTCCGGAAGTACTGAAAAAAAGCGGAAATTCCGCAAGAAGGTCTGACATTTATTTCATTTTTGGTCATTTTTGTCGCAAACTAAGCGAGAAATTCAGATTTTTGAAATTTTCCGATTTTCGTCGAATGGAGGTACTAAAAAAGTACTGAATTTTTCTGTTGAGGAGGTACTGAATTTCTTGGGAATGTACTGAAAAAGTACTGTAAAAGTACTGATTTTTGGCCAGCCTGTTTTAGTAGACACCCTGCAAACATTCTCAGAAATTTTACTCTCCATGCAATGTTTTTCCTCTCATTTCTATGATATAAATTATGATAATTATGGTTAGAGGAAAGCGTAGAGGAGAGAAGGGGTTTTAAGCGCTAGGCCGATAGGGAGCGCTTTTTGATCATAACCTGCCTCTAGAATTCTAGTCTACTAGTGACAATCTAATTTTTTATATTACTAATCGGATGTAAACAATCCTCACGTCGATTCTTTCTGTTATCAATCGGAAACAGTGGCGTGGCGTGCTTTGCAGATATATCGATAGATATGCCACTCAAACCTATGCAAAAAGATCGAATTAATCAGGGTGTTCGCGCAAACACCCTAGAAATCGATTCTTCACCATAGTTTCAAAATGGGGAGATATCGCATAAATTCGATCATTCCGCCACGCACTCTGTGGAAACATGGATCCTCAGATCTATTTTTCTTATTATTAATTCGGAAGCATCGATCCTCACATCCATTACTATTATAATTCGGAAGCCTCGATCTCACAGTCTATTTTTTGTATTACTCATCGGATGTCTCGATCCTCACATACATTTTTCTATTACATCATCGGATAGCAATCGATCCTCAATCTATTTTTCTATTATTATCGGAAGTGATATCTCCTCACATCTATTTTTCTATTATTAATCGGAAGCATCGATCCTCACATCCATCTTCTATTATAAATCGGAAGCATCGATCCTCACATCTATTTTTTTATTACTACTCGGATGTATCGATCCCTCACATACATTTTCTATTATCACTCGGGAAGCATCGATCTGCATCTTATTTTTCTATTATTCATCGGAAGTCGATCTCACGTCCATCTTTCTATTATTATTAATCGGAAAGCATCGATCCTCACATCCCCTTTTATATCAATCGGAAACATCGCTTCACATCTATTTTTTTATTACTCATCGGATGTATCGATCCTCACATCTATTTTTCGAATGAACCAGCATCGAGTACCAAGATCAAAGGCGAACGCAAGTATTTGATCATGCTCGCGATCAGCCGACGAGCTCCGAAGCGAGCAGATGAAAAGACATTGAGTAACAAAGTTTTAATTTGCTCCACGCAGCGACGGGCGGGCGGCTTTATCGCAAGGCAAAACACGTCATAGTAATTAGCACGGATGCGATGCACCGGATAATTCCAATTGCGAATATCGGTCAATAACTTCGAGAGCAGCGCTGCCGATCCACCGGATCAACTTGATGTTATCGGCCCAAAAAGACCATGGCCGGCCTCAGCCGCCTCTGCTCGCGCTGGTGTTACGTTTCGTGCTTACGAGATCAGAGGATTCTCATCCAGTTGTCAGATGTCCGTCAAAATCAGTTGCTCATCTCCACTCGAAAAACGTCGAATGGGGCCTCATTTGGGCGTATTTATGAAGTGTGTGGACGGAGAAAAAAACTTCGTGCGTGGGACCCGAAGTTTAGGTCATATGGATCTCTGGAATTTTCGGATCGAGCATCTGAACACTTTAGATCTAGCTGTCGAGGTTCGGATCACACATCTGAAACTTCAGTTCTTACATCTGAAATACGTTGGTTTTCACATCCGAAAAACTTCGGTTCTCACGTCCGAAAAACTTCGGTTCTCACATCTGAAGTCTGTTAGAGTCCCTTTATACTGAGAGTCAAGACAATGCGAATCAATTTCTGATTGGTCAACTGGATTTTAGGCCTTCACAGTGTCACAAACGGGAATAAAGATTACATTTTCACCAATTGCAAAGATTATAATCTGGAATGGACTGAGGAATTTCGGGTTCGACAAGGAACAAACGGAATGAGAGAAGGAACGGAGAAAGGAATTTAAGAATGAGCCGATCAAAGATTACGAAAAAACGTTCAATTTGTGTAATCTTTATTCCCGTTTGTGACTCCATGAGGGGTGTTGTCTTGACTCTCAGTATAAAGGGACTCTAAAGTCTGTAAGAACTGAAGTTTCAGATGTGGGATCCGAACCTCGACAGCTGGATCTAAAGTGTTCAGATGTTCAATCTGAAAACTTCAGAGATCCATATGAACTAAACAACGGATCCCACGCACGAGGTTTTTTTCTCTGTTTGGAAGTGGAAACATGGGGTGTGCTCGTTAGTTCATGACCATAAGAATGAAAGGAGATTTTAAAGCGCCAGTGACGTCAGCGGCGATGACCGGACTCGACGAGCTTGTCACGCGTCTTCGGGGCGCTTTAACTCATGAGCCCTGTCCACAAGGCTCTATTCACAGGTCCACGGCCCACGAGTCAGCGATCAGTTCCTTTTGATTTAATGTAAAATCCCGCCTTTTCCATTTTCTCAAAAGGAAGCATATCCACTTTTTCGTTGTTTCTTATGCAGCTTGCACGAGCGTACCCCAGCTTTCCATTTGCGCATAGTTCCTTTTAGCATAAATACGTCCATTTGTAAAATTGAGCGTCAAGTTCGACCTCCCTCCAGATAGCCTCAAATGCTGGGGGCTCAACCTCCGGGCTTTTCACGAAAAAACACTAAATATGCGAAAGCACGTCGATCACAGGGGTTAAATACGTCAATTCATCCCTGAAATTGACGTATTTTCGACCACTTAGTGGGGTTTCTGTCTAAGTCCAGAGTTTTTACGGAGAAAAAGAGGTAGGGGTTGTTGGATGATATGGACATTTCATGCGTCATTTCGATATTGCGTTACATGATTTGGGCACGGCTCCTTAACACTGTAGTCAGAAATGGGGTGGGTTTCCGATCCAAAATTTCACCCCTTGTCAATTCACGTCAATTTACCCATGAAATTGACGTATTTTTGACCACTTGGTGGGTTTTTTGTTCGCGTCCAGAGTTTTTACGGAAAAAAAGAGGTAGGGGTTGTTGATGATAAAGACATTTTGTACGCCATTTCGACATAACGTTACGTAATTTGGGACGGCTCCTTAACACTGTAGCCAGAAATGGGGTGGGTTTCCGATCCAAAATTTCTCATGGGGGGATCCGAAGCTGGAACATCCCTGAAAACCAGGAGATGGTTTCTCTCCTGGGAAAATTGTCCAGTCTCGGGGAGGGATCAGGATCCAGGCCCATTGGACTCCCTTGATTACATCGCCGTATGAACCTTCAGGCGTTGCCAAATTCCCTTTCATATGACGTGAATTTCTTGGTCCATTTATGAATATTTTCCTCCCAATTTGTTCAGACATTTATATTCAGTAATGACGAATTGTCCAATCTCGGGAGGAAGATCGGATCCAGGTCCCTTGGACCCCCTTGGTCACACCACTAAAAATGCCGTCCTTTACACTGAAAATGCGAGAGTATTTGTATGAAATCTAGAAACAATGATCGGGATTGAACCTGGTTTTTGTGCGTACAGCAGTATTACGTTGTGCGATTAGGTGTTTCACGGTCAGTAGAGTATCCCGACCTTCACCCCTGGAGCGTCGCGTAGACTGGAGGGGGCGGGAGGGGGTTACGTGGCCAGAATATCGTCCTGAAACATCGACTTGTTACAGATTGGGACATCACGACGCTAACAAATTAGGCTTTCTTGAACATTAACCTTGCCTACCTGTACGGTCCATTTTTGTTTGATGCTGCAACGTTTGCGGACGTTAACGCCACTTTAACGTCAGTGTCGCTCACAAGTTGGCAACAATTTTGAGTCAAATATTGCAATACACGCATGAATTTATTTCAGGTGTCAACAATGGGTCACTATAATTCGTGTTTAATATTCTGAAAGTACTGGAAGATTATATTACGTGGTGATTTATCGCGTATTTTTGGAGAAAAATCCCGGACAATCCCGCTTATAAAAAGTCCAAAGGCTCTAAAGAATTTCAAACGCGCCGGAACGGCGGGAAAATGATGAAAGTTATGTTCGAGAGCAGTAGAATCGAGCTCTATTCTCATTTTCCACTGATTTTTGTAAAAATACAACGTGTCTCAATTTGGAATTATTGCTTGTTGACTACAGATAACATCAATGAGATTCGATTCTAGAGATATAGTTCCGACTTTTCGATTGTTTTTGTGAACGAGGAGTGGGAAGAAATTTGACGGAAGTCGTAAAAACCTGTGCTCACTTCTGATTGGTGCCGGATGACATCGTTCGGTTCTGCCCGAAACCAGGGCGTTTTAAATTTGTAGAATATTTGCGCTTTTCGAACTTAGTAATTCTCGGTTTTTGAGTTTTTTTTTCGAGTTTTGAATATGCGCATCGTACTTTACGCGTCATTTACTTTTGGAAAAATATATTCGCCAGTCAAAATTCGTTAATAGTTTAGTGACCCATTGACTCTGGATTAATTGCTGCAAATTTCTATCAAAGTGATTCGGAGTATGAAAAAAAAATTGTCCAATCGAAAATATTTTAACAATATTATCTTACATATATGACCTTTTGAGCTCTTATTAGAAGTAGCGCGGTTACGCCAGCAGCGTTGTAGAAGCGACTAAATGACGCTTCGGTCGTACATGCGTCACCGCTATTGTTTTGAAGTGTCTATTTTGTTTTTGTGTCTGGAAATTTTAATTCCCCGCATTGTAATTTTCGCTCGTACACAGCGTCTCTCTTACTTATTTTCTCTGAATTTAGCCATGGTTTCCAGAGATTTTTCGATTTAAGCTGTTGTGATCAACATGAGCCTGGCGAAATGGTTTCTCACTATAAGAAAAAACGCGCTGCCTATGATTTTCTCTTCTTAATCCAAAAGTTTTTTTTTCCTCTTTAATGTTTTTCTTCGTATTCTCTCTTCTTAAATCAAATCCCCCGCAAATCTAAAATACAAAAACTTTTTCTGTTTGTCAAATGGAGAGTTTGCGCGCACCTTTTTCATTGCTTTTCTGAGAGTGCTTAAAAAGTTGATTTTGTACTATTTTTTGTAAATTTTTCTGATAGGGGGAGTAGTTTCAAATAGATTTAAAAGTGAGAATATGCACCTTCTATTGACGTCATCTAGCGGCTTTCCCATTTAATCTCATGTATTTTAGCATTGTAGATCATTCTGTCACATTTCCTCCAATAATTTTTCAATTCATGAACCAATCGTATCCTCGTGTTCAGTTCACTCAGTAGTTACCACTGAAACACGAAATTCATCAAACTTCAGACACCTGCAAATTCTCCATCGCCACCTCGAAAAAAAGTCGGATAATCTGGAATAATTAAGAAATGGAAGTTCTATCGAAAATATTGCAAACAGGGTAAACCCAAGGCAATAAATCAATGAATAAGCGCGGAACGTGCACTGGCGCCTACAAACCTAAGGGGATACTTCACGCATTGCTCAATCGTTCGTGCAAGCAACTATTCGAGCTTCTGTGTGTTGCACAGTATCATTTCAAATTGAAGGCGACTGTTCTTTCGTTATCGATTCCGCAGTCAACATAAAGTCGCTCTTCATTCATTTATCTCGGCAACCATGATTCTCTAGCCAGATGTGCCGTACAATTATAACGTGGCAACTTTGGCATGATTAGGCAAAGACCGCTTTACAAACGTTTATTTTTCTTTGATCCTATGTGGGCGATCATTTGTCTGCAAAATGCGTCTGATACAACATGACGAGTTGGGACTATGGGGAGGGGGGGGGGGGCGCTAGTTGAGGCGACTAATTAATTCCGTCGGGCAGGAGAGGTGGCGGGTCCTTTCACACCTACTCATTGGCTCAAGAGTCAAGGCTTCACACCCGGACCAGGATGCAATGCCACCTAGATCTGATCTCGTTTCTAGGCCCAACAAGCACGTCGCATTATATTTGGACGTATTCATGTTAAAAGGATCTATGCTGTACGCAAATCCTATGCATATAGTCCCTTTTAGCATAAATACGCCCATTTTAGAGACCCCACACTAGCAACCCAAACAATGTAATCGAATGAGGCATAAGTTAAATTCGGAGGTCACCGCCACTTTTCGTCCAACAGTGATTGATGAGCCACACATGAAGGAAAAGTAACCGACATCTGGTGTTAAGATGGGAAAAAGAACACAAAATAACTTCACGTGACCTGAAATGAACTAAAAATAGTTTTTCTTTGGTTTACATCGACCAAATTTGCAACGTAGGTCAAATTAAGCGTCAGCCGCCAGGATCTAAACTGGATCGCGTTGGTGGCAGTCCAATGTGCTAGACAATCGTAATTTGCAATCAGGAATTTTCTTTTTTTTGTAATTGCAATTGGGGGAAATAATTCACATGATAGCGGTCATTCTATAAACGGACCTATCTTTCTACAGCGTGACTAATCGTACACGTTAATTACTTGCACACATAAATATATTTTTTTTTATTTTTTTTTTTTGTTGCCGCATCATACTTTTTAAAGTTTATTCAAGCTCTAAAATTTTCCCTGCCAAAATTCTGGCAATAAGCGAATTTTAGGCTTAGCCGCTGGGTTCCTGGACATTTCGTCGACGATTTTTTGTCCGCGCACCTGTTTTGTCCGGTAGTTTACGTCCACTTGTAAAATAAGTAACAGTGACTTGGTCCAAGCATTATATTTTAGTGTGTATGTAAAATTACGACAGTATCGAAATGAGAAAATTGAGAGAGAAGGAGGTGTTGTTGTGGTGACTCATTATTTAAATGAAATGTTACCTTCTCCTTTTGATTCATATTTTCAAATTGTCATCGGTGGATATTTGGTTTTTTACCCATCCTTAAAATTTTCGATATGAAGTAAACTTTATAATGAAGTAAACTTTATATACACTTTTTTTTTTTTTTTTTTTTTTTTTTTTTTTTTTTTTTTTTTTTTAAATGAAAATATTACTTCATTTTAAAAACATATACATTTTTAAAACGTGGCAAGTCCTTTCTAAGAGATGGCATCGATATTAATATCATTTAGCCGTAGTGGCGTTGAAAACAACTGTACAAAAATGAATAAAAGGGGGGAAAACCAAGGAGCACGCAATCCTTGGTATTTTTACATAGACGTTTTAGAGTTAAATGCGTCCAATTTTGAGCGTTTGGTTGCGCGTGCACCACGCTCCAGCACAGTAAACGCACAAAATATAAAAGAAAAAATTAAAGTGCTTTGGAAGTCATTAAATTTCACACGGAACCACCTTAGTATTTACAAAACACACATTATATTTTCCTTTGCATATTTTTTTCCATCTATTTAAATGAAAATAATCCACGCAGAGTGTGCAAAAATTTCAAAATCACGAGTTGAAAAATGCTGACTCCGCGAGTTTAAATATCAGAGCCGAACATCTGTGTTCGTGCTCTGGCGAAGCGGCCTACAAACCCAAGTGGATACTTCACGCATTGCGCAATGCTTGAAGTATCCACTTAGGTTTGAAGGCGCCAATGCACGCCGCGCGTCTACCGCCCTCTCGCCGCGCCCGCCGCAGCGAGCCACGGCGCCATAAGCAACTATTTCACAACAGAGGTGGTGCACAGTATCATACGAAATTGAAGGCGCTCCAGCATGTTAAGGATGACAGGCATCCTTTAAGAGTCCGAAGCTTTCCTCGCAAAATAAATTAGGATACTACGGCACAAAAAGAGAGCTGTAGTCCAAAAACTCAGTAAGTGATAGCATCCGTATTTAATGACGTTTAGCATAATTTTTGAATGTCATTAGAGAAAAAAAGTGACTCGATTTAGGCAGAAACATCCTTGAGTATGCAGTCAAGAAGAATTTATTTTAAATCAAGACGAAAGTAGCTGAATGAAAGCGGGTTTCTATTTGATGTGAGTGACTTTTCTTTTTATGTAAGCATCTTTTCTTAAACAAACATTATTTTCTTTATTGATTCATGAGGGAATTCTCTCGGCGGTAAATTCGAGCTTAGATCTGCTTGAATCAAGTCACTTTTTCTTCTTATGAAGTTCAAAAATCATGCTTAACGTTCTTGAATACAGATACTAGGACTTACATGTATTCACATGTGGACTTATTAATTTTGGGTCTCAATTGGTAAGTGGACCAAAACTCCCCTGCCGAAAAAACGCGTGGACGTAAACTGCTAGATAAACAGGTGCGTGGACAAAAAATCTTTGTCGAAATGTCCTATAACCAGCCACCGTGCTTTAAAAGATTCGTAAGTTGTTTGAAAACTCACGTTAAACATTGCTTTTCCCTCTAGCTAATTGTTTTGCAACCGTCCCTGACCCAAAAGTTGTTACAGTTAAAATGAGTCAAATGCGTACATTTTTAGTCCTAACTCGTGACTAGTCGCAACATTTTCGAGCGCAAATGCGTACCTCTAAAAGTAGAAGTGTACTTTCGACAGAAAAATCAATTTTTATGTTATTTAAAGAAATTCAGTAGCGATCTTTCATAATCTGTAATATTATAGCAACTGCAACTTACTTTTACCAAGTAAAATCGCTCTTATCGGCGTATTCAGATGTTTTATCAGTTTTCATCCGTTAATCGATACAATTTTAATTAAAACTACTCGTAGGAGACAGGACGAGATTATTGAAATTAAACAAATTTTTATGGTATAATTATCTGCCTTTAAATGTAGTTAAGGTAGAATCAACACATCAAATGGTATGTTTTTCCTTCAAAATTGGATGTAGGAGTGTTTAGATTCACGCAGCAGGATTTAAAAACAATTCTTAAGAAAAACATAAGCCCACACTGATTAACACTGATTATCATCTATGGAGCAAAAATCTCACTGATGGCATCATTTGTGTTTTCTCAATTAAAATACTTTGATTGATTTTCCTCGTCAAATTTAATAAAGAGAAAATATGCAACCAAATGCAGTAGTTAGTCATTTTAATCCCTTGCAAGGATCTATAACCAAGGTTATTTGCTTTAATTTTACTCCAGGCTTAGAAAAATTGTTCTTTTCACGATGTTATGTCAGGAGCCCTCTCAAATCTTCCTTAGTCGCAATGAAACCTAGATAGGACCTTCCTAAGAATAAACGCGTTTAAGGAGGGACTATAAACGCGATCTCCATGTACCACAGTCTGTTTTAATGCCTTCAAATTATAAGTATCGCGTAGAGACATCACAGTTTCAGAATTTTTGGTCACATCTCGAAACCAAGCGCACTTTTGGCGTCAGTGGCGAGCCGTGAATGATCGATCATCGATATTTTTCCATTTGAAGCAGTGGTAAAGAATCGATTTGTTCGGGTGTTCGTTGCGACACTCATTTTCATCGATCCTTTTCTATAGGTTTAACGGCAGATCAATCGATTGCATTTTGGCAGCCAAGACATGAACCACTAGCATTGCAATGATGCTAAAGATCTGTGCAACTTCATCCTTTGCAATAAAATTGCGGAAATTCGTGAAAAACTATGAAATTTAGATGGTAATTTTTGTCTTAAATTTATATTTTTAGCGAGTAAAATAGAAACTATTAAGGGATAATCGGGTTTTTCCTCCATGACAAATGTAGTTGCACAATCTTAGCAACATTGCATGCTTGTGTTTCCTTTTTGCAAAATGCAATCCAATCGATATACCGCAGAGCACGCCACGCCACTGTTCGGCGCCTGGACGAGAAGCTTTTGACTGGAGGACTGTAACAAGACATACTGTTTGCTCAACGTTCGTCGAGCAGCTCACCACCGGAGCCGCTCTTGACATTGTGCCAAAATTTATAAAAGGCAATTTTAGTTGGGGACCGTTTTTTCGAGGCCTGACGATGGCCCTCCGCCTTCGGAACACGAGGCACCCCTCGGCTGCGACGGAGGGGGGCCCCATTTGGATCGGCGCCCCGATTTTGCTCCAGGTCCCCGATGGTGGATGGTGTCCCGGACGATTTTGAAGAACAGCTGTCGCGTCGCGGAGTGTGAAAGCGTGACTGGCGGGCCTTTTAAGGCAGCGGAGTTGAGAGTGTACCTGTCTTGGTGCCTCCTGCGCCTCAAACTCTTTCGCTGTTGCCAGGCCACCTCCCGAGAGTCCGCGTAACAAAGGAGTTCCGATGTGTGAACCGCATTTGCTTCAGGTTAGAGTCCCTTTATACTGAGAGTCAAGACAATTCGGCTCATGGATGTCACAAACGGGAATAAAGATTACAGAAATTGAACGTTTTTCGTAATCTTTGATCGGCCCATTCTCAAATGCCTTTCTCCGTTCCTCCTCTCATTCCGTTTGTTCCTTGCCGAACCCGTAATTCCCTGGTCCATTCCAGATTATAATCTTTGCAATTGGTGAAAATGTAATCTTTATTCCCGTTTGTGACACTGTGGAGGCCTAAAATACGGGAACCAATCAGAAATGGATTCAAATTGTCTTGACTCTCAGTATAAAGGGACTCTAGTTCAGGTTACCGCATAGAGAAAAAAATTTCCCTCCGATCCCATGACGTTCACGCTTTTCTAAGGCAAATAAAAAGGCTAATGTTGCAGGAAGCCTATTATGACATTAGTGAATTTCTTAGTACCTAGACATTTGATAAAGTAATGTGAATATACATTGTTTATAAGTTTGTTATACTATTGTTATATTGTGTGTAATTGACCTGTACAATAGCTCTACCAGGAGCTTACATTTCTGTACCAAAGATCAAATAAAATAAAATAAAAAAGGAGGTGTTTGCATCTTGAGGTTTGTTTACCCTGTGACGTAGGTCGGTACAACCTGGCAAGTGAAATTCGGGATTCGAAGTATGAAAAACGTACCATGATGTCCCGTTTTTTTGCTTAAATCAACTCATGATATAATTTCAAGCACTTTTTATAGAATGACTTTTTTCCATAAATTACACCATTTTCAAGAAAATCGATGATAAAAGTCGTTGTGCCGACCTACGTCATCAAAAAAATTCCAAGATGCCCGAAATTCAAACACCTCCTTTTTTTTCTCTATGAGGTTATCGTGCCTTTCGGTTCATGTAACCTCATTTCTCGGTTCATGCAACCCTACTTCGGTCCATGGAATCACTCAACTGTCGTGCAACGCCAAAACGCTGTAAACGCCATTTTACATTTTTTAGAAACAATTTATCAAAGCAGAAAACTTGTGTACCTTGAGACAATATTTTTACAGAATTCTTTCGCAAATACTATCAAGAAATTATCCTGAAAATTTGATGTGCATGGGCAAAACGGTTTTTATTTTATAAAGTGTTATCTTCTAAAAACGAGGGAAAATCTTGATGGATTTACGGTGTTCTTGCTGAGCACGGCAGAGCAATACCATCTACCCATACCTGGTTGTAGCCTTTAGGTTATGTCCTGTCGTCCCATAATGAATGGGCTCCTATGGGGATAACGTAAAAAAAATGGTTTTTAACATTAATAATCAAAGTTTACACAGCGGATTAAATTTTCAACCGAAGTCTTAGTCATGATTGACCGCGTATTAGCCAAATATATACGGCTGAATCACGTATTCAATTGAGAAATAGATATTTAATAGGGAAAATGGAGCCAAACACGGGAAGAAGAACGCAACCCGCCTTACATATTCATGGGAGAGGGGTGAAGAGGGGCTCAGGAAGATGCACTCTCACATTCATAGGTTTTTTACAAATAACCAAGTATGGGGAGTTGGTATTGATCATTCACGCACCGGTCCAATTTTTGTATCTATGACAATTCGATAGAACAAGACAGTCCTATCTTAAACACGCAATATATCGCATTTCGATATCTTAGCGCCCTGCTTTAAGCTTTCAATAATCGACCCGCTGGAGAGGACATGTAACCAGACGGTGAGACGATATGAGCAACAAAATGGACCGGGCTAGACAAAACGGGCAGAGGTTTTTGCTGTTTCATTTAGCAGACTTGGTTTTGGTTTATCGAGAATTCTCACGACCCAAATGTGTATGTCCGATTGCAACGTCGCAAATCACCGCTCGCATGTATAATTTTTGCTTTGAAAGACAGCTCGTACCCGTCTTAGACAACTTGTCCTTTTTCGCTCTATGCGCCAACCATGAAGTTCCGTACTCCATGCATAGAGTCAAAAGAGGCAAGTAATCTAAAACGGGCACTAACCAAAAGTTACCATTAAAATTTTACCCTTTTATTTAAAGATTTGTGACAGGATCTATGGAAGTCAAGGGACCTTACTTTCAATAAATTCAAATCTGAGTCATTGATATCCTTGCATCAAGGAAGAAAAACTGGACATTCTACAATGGTAAAAAAAACCTCTCGGACCAATGCCGCATTGCAGTGACTTAAGAGTGCAGTTTCTTGTCGCCGGATTTAAGAGTTTTGAACTCATGTTTCAAGCGGATTTTGCATCGATTCAAGCGGACTTTGTATTGACACAAGAGTCCAGACTCTTAAATCCGGCGACAAGAAACTGCACTCTTGAACCAAGAGGTTTTTTTTTTACCAGTGTAACGCAAGTTACACCCCGGAAGCTCGAAAATTGTGCTCAAGAGCTCAAAATATGACGTTTTGAAGTCTTCAGACAAAAATTCTAAAGTTTTGGATTAAATAAAAGCGTTAAGTATGCTGACTTGCGCACAGAATAAGATCAGGTAGCACCCTCTGTGGTGAGAAAATTGAATTAAAGCCGCGCATAGCTTTTTCTCAATGATTCTACACAGCGTTCCTCGTGGAAAACTCAAAGTCACCAATTTTTTACCTTTCTCCCGAAATTCAGCTCTCATGGAAGATTAGCTCCGGATGATAAGGTCCATTTCTACAGCTCTCTTCGCCAAAAATTTGAATAAGATATTCTCGTTATTTTTTTCTTCAAAAAATAAAACTCTACCGGAGATTTCTCAGTTTCACTGGAATAAAAAAACACATTGGATCTAGAGTCCAGACTCTTGAAAACATTGACAAGAAAAAATACTCTTGATTCAATCGGATTTTTGCTTGAATCAAAACTAAATCCGCTTAAATTAAGAGGCTTGGTTCTTGATTTAAGCTAGATTCTGATTGAATCAAGAGTACTTTTTCTTGTCGATGTTTTTAAGAGTCTGGACTCTAGATCCAATGTGTTTTTTTTCCAGTGTTTGCAATATAGGTAGACATTTTCCGACGTTAGCCACATATATACTGTTTACGGTGCATAATGACAACTCTGTCGGCGTTTTGGCGCGATGACGGCCGGCGTCGCGACGCTTTCACGCGTCCTGCCGTACGGTGCGCCGCCGCCGCGCCGCGCCGCCCTGGTGTGGACGGGGACGCGACCAGATTTATGAACTCCTCCGCCGCGGCGCATGCGTCTCTGCTTTTTTGCCAAAACCCCTGTTGCCAAATTTTCCACCCTCGTGTCGTCGCCCATTTGCGAAGGGTTCACGTGAATATCACAGAATCATGTCTTGAATTTTTCCAATCTGCACACTATTTGAAGGAATTTGGCCAAAGCCAGGAACTAGGAATTTTATGTGGGGGAGCCAGAAGCACATCTTGTCAAGAGAAAGGTCTAGGAGACACTAAAAAAAAACCCATCAAGGAGGATTTAAAGGGTTTCCCACGTAGTTCCAAAGAGAAGCTAATAATAAGAGGATTTCCCTAGCCTTAGAGGTTGGGTTGCTGCTGGTCTTCCCTGAAAATGTTTGAAAAATTGGCCTCGATGGACAATAAAAGTGCCCATTCAAATAAGAGGATATGCATCGTGAGTCATCAATCTTAAGATCGTTACTTTGCACTGTTTTCAAATGAAATCTTGGCGGAGGAGCTATACGTCCAGCAAAAAATTGATGAATGGTGGGGACTCCATTTTGATCAAAATTGGATCCTAAAAGGAAGAGCCTAGCAGTCTTTTTGGGTCCTAAAAGCTGTGGCGTAACTCATCAAAGCTGGGCCCACCCGGATACTATATTTCTAGGGCCCCTTAATAATCACCTCCTCCCCCCCCCCCCCCAGACGCGATTAAGGAATTTTAAAGACAAATTTAAAATTCCAGCAGGCGACTGGACCGCTTAGAAACGACATCAGGGGCCCAACATTTATGCCACTGTTTTAAAGCTCCATGACCTAACCTCTGAAATGACTACCTTGTCCATACTCTCCTACGTGCACTAATTTTGATCGGAATAGGTTCAGGAATCGATCGTCTATGCTACCGTGCTAAGGAAGAACGCCGTATGAACCTTCAGGCGTTACCAAAATTCCATTTGTAAAATACAAATTTCCTGGCAAGCTTTTCACATTAGTCTTCCATTTTTTCAGATAATGTTGTTTGCAATTTCACCTAACGTTCCTGAAAATTTCAAGGAAAAATGTTCGTAACCATCCTCATAAATAAACATTTTATTGAAGGGAATTTGGCCACTTTCGAAGGTCGTTTTTTTAGCACGGCAGTATGGAGGCCCCTTTGATCGTGCACTGAAAAAAAAACACATTGGATCTAGAGTTCAGACTCTTAGAAACATCGACAAGGAAAAATACTCTTGATTCAATCTGATTCAAGCCTAAATCAAGAACCAAGCCTCTTAATTTGAGCGGATTTTCCTTTGATTTAAGCTTAAATTTGATTGAATCAAGGGTCCTTTTTCTTGTCAATGTTTTCAAGAGTCTGGACTCTAGATCCAATGTGTTTTTTTTTTTTTTCCAGTGTGGGGGCAGATGGCGCGGAGCGCTTCCAGGGGGTTGGGCCGCGTAGCGGGCAGCGGCGCGGTGGCGGTGAGTCATTGGCTCGAGTCAGATTCGGTCATCGCGGGCCCTGGGCCCCGGGCCCCGAGCCGGCCTTGAGCCTCAATGACCTATAATCAATACGCGTTCTCGGGCGCACCGATCCCGCCTTGTCTCGTTTGCCCTCCTTAATTAATTCGCACGCAAATTCACGCCATTTCACCATAACGTCCATTTGTTTTGGTTTTTTTTTCGAGGTAAATCGTGACATTTTTTATTGTTCGTACTGTAGTTCTGTTAGGGCCGTCACGGAATTTTCGCTTCGCTTTCTTAGTAATAGAAAAAATTTAAGACGTGCACACTCGATTGAAAGGGAATGTCTTGCGGGTAATACTCAACCCCCCCCCCCCCCCCAAAAAAAAAAAATTGCTTCATTTTAAAAAAAAATTACAAGAATTTTTGGAAATTAGGAAATCATGCTTTGCATATTTAGAGCTCAGGGACAATACAGCCTATCTGACAATTTTAGCAAAAATGAGTCAGCGACTTTGCCGCAGTTTTCTGTATTGAATACGCAAGCTGATTTTTTTAGTTTTTCTTCCAATTCCGCTTGGAAGCGTCGTGAAAAAGCTGTAATGTTTTAATTTCAAATGTAGGAGAAAAGGGGAAAACTTCTCAATGCATTTTCAAATATTTCTCAATGCATTTTCAAATATTTCTCAATGCATTTTCAAATATTTCTCAATGCATTTTCAAAAAGTTATATTTGGAGCCACTCCGCCGAATTTTGACCACACTCACTGCGGGAAAAAAGTTACGGGCTATACAGGCATACCGTCCGTTTCGGACTCAGAGGCGGGAGGTCGGAGGTTCCGGGTGCTGGAGCCGTAGCTTCGATTGCTCCAGATGCTACACCCGGTACTTTCGGCCTCTGAGCCCGGAACGTGGAAGGTTTGTCTATGTAGCCCGTAAGTAGGGCCTCCACGGTCGGAGTTTTTTTTTTCAGTTTTTTTTTCCGTCATTATAATTTTCTTCATTCATAGGGCAAATGAGCAAGATCAATATTTTATTAACCACTCGGTTCTCTTTTTGCCGCGTCTGACTCAACTTTATTAATGGGTTAATGGTTTAATTAAAGTGAGCAGGAGCTTAATGGGAAAGACAAAAGCAGACTCGAGCTTATTTGATGTGATAAAACTTTAAAACCGTCGATTTTTTTTTATTACCGCAGTCATGATTTGGCCCGAGGTTAGTGGCCCATTGTGCTCAGCCAGAGCCGTTGTTCCATTCAGTGATTCTGAATTAGGCAACTTTACACCAAATTGCATCGGACAGAATGCATACACAAGAATGCCTTAACTCTTTAAACTTTAACCTATGTTTTTTCTCCTCCTTTCTTTAAAACCATTCAAAAACCGCGTCGTGGTGCTTCTCTCAAAGATAAAGGTTTCACAGGCAGTTACCAATGTTGACAATTTGCAACGACTTGCCAATTTTTACTTTAAATTAACTTAATTTATCAAACTTGCAAAGTCAATATATACATTGCCGAAGCAATTCCCAAGCTTCCAATTATACAGGGTGATCCAAAAGTCCCTTCCACCCCCTCTAACTTTTTACCTAATTGAGGTAAAGATTTGAAACTTGGGGGATATTCCTAGGTCAAAGGGAGCTACTTTTTGGCCCCCCTAAAATTTTCAGGGGGCCCCCTTGGGGGGGCAACGGCCCCCAACTTTTAATTTTCAAATGGGAAGACCCCCTTTGTGATAGCTCGTTCGAAAGAGCATAAAAAAAGAAAACTTTTCGCGCAAACCCGAAGTCAATAACTCAAACCGTTTCAAAATGGCGGCCGGTTAAAGTTCAAAATGGCCGAAAATTCACACCGGTTATTTGTCGATGGATTTGCGCGAAAATCGGTATGTAGGGGTATTTTGACACGAGAAAAACGAATTTGACGTTAGATTTTCAAAAAAACCGAAATTTCCAAAATGGCCGCCGGTTAAAGTTTAAAATGGCCGAAAATTGTCACCTCGGTTTTTTGCTGATGGATTTGCCTTAAACTTGGAATTTGAGAGTATTTTGGCATAAGATAAACAAATTTGAACTTAGATTTCTAAAAAAATCAATTTTTTGTCATTTTGAACTTTAACCGGCGGCCATTTTGGAAATTTCGGTTTTTTTGAAAATCTAACGTCAAATTCGTTTTTCTCGTGTCAAAATACCCCTACATACCGATTTTCGCGCAAATCCATCGACAAATAACCGGTGTGAATTTTCGGCCATTTTGAACTTTAACCGGCCGCCATTTTGAAACGGTTTGAGTTATTGACTTCGGGTTTGCGCGAAAAGTTTTCTTTTTTTATGCTCTTTCGAACGAGCTATCACAAAGGGGGTCTTCCCATTTGAAAATTAAAAGTTGGGGGCCGTTGCCCCCCAAGGGGGGCCCCCCTGAAAATTTTAGGGGGGCCAAAAAGTAGCTCCCTTTGACCTAGGAATATCCCCCAAGTTTCAAATCTTTACCTCAATTAGGTAAAAAGTTAGAGGGGGTGGAAGGGACTTTTGGATCACCCTGTAGATAGATATCTACATTATTCAGAGATTTAAAAAAAGAAGAGAAAAAAAAAAACAAACACCGAAGAAAGTCGATTATCTGCCCTCTAATCGAATTAAAGTGCTTTTTCTGCGTGAATTTGTGATGATAGCTGCTTAAAGCTTTCACGTTTGCGTGCGTGTTTCATAGAAGCCGATTCCGTCAAATTCACATTTCTAGAAAAAGAGTGACGTAGTCGTGACATGGATAAAACATACGATTTTTTCCCGGTAATGAAGGCACGCAATGAGGGTTTCATTTCATTAGCACAGGCCTGCAAAGACATGATCACGCCTCAGAAAGCCTTCATTTACTTATGATACTTCCCGCCCACTACGCAGTTAGTTTAGCTGGCTATCTAATCCAAACTTTAGTGCATATGCACACTCGTTAGAAATAAATTACTTTGGTGTGGAACACCCCCATTTTCACACGATAAGCTATACTCTGCGATGTAGGTAGTTAAGTTGTATATTCAACTCGCGAACCTAAATGAAATAATCCGTGCTTTTTTTCAAATGTTATTACTTGCATTTTTTTTTTAAATTTCAACCTATTCTAGCAAATTGTCGGGAAATGACCACCGATTTCTAGTTTCTTGTAGCGTTCATAAAATGGGACACAACAATATTTTAAGAGCACTTCCCGTAGAGTGGCTTTGGAAAGCCTTCTATACTCATGATACTTCCCGCCTCACTACGCAGTTAGTTTAGATGCCTATCCAACCCAAATTCAACTTCATGGACACTCAATCGCACTTAATGGGAATTTTAGAATATCTCATAATGAGTCAGCCATTATTTTATCTAGTCAAAAAATCGAATCTCAGTAAATTTCTGGCTACCTCCGCTCATTTTTAGATAGTATTTACTTCTGATTTATTGTACTTCGTCTATTGCTCATGGCGAAGGAGAAACAATGGATTCATTATCGACGAAATTTGGCAACCAACAAGGCTTCCTTGGCAACGTTAATCCCTGCCCCTCTCAGGTAAGACAAAAATTTCAGCTGGTCTGTAATTGTGACCACGACCGAAGCTTGGTTCTCATTCATTTATCCAACAGAAAGTTGAGCGCCACTGGCTACCGCTCTGTGGTTTGATTGTTTTTTTTCCTTTGGTTTTTATTTTTGGGAAAGGAAGGTTATTGTCCTCGGTCTGATTGTCGAGCACATCGTTGAAATGACTTAATAAACGAAAGGATTGATACACGGCTAAAAAACATTAAATGGCATGCGAGGGACGTTGCCAGGTTCCTGGATAATGGCTCTCATACCCTTTGAGCCGAATCTTAGTCGTTTAAACTCGGCCGAAAACTTTCAATTTTCTTTCCTCCAAATCGTAATATTTTTTTAGTATCACCACAACAGTTTTTACAAAAGTTTTCAGGACATTTTGTCAACGATTTTTTGTCCGCGCTCATTTTTTGTCCAGTAGTGTACGCCCACACGTAAAATAAGCAACAGTGACTTGGTCCAAGCATTATATTTCAGTCGGTATGTAAAATTATATTGACAATATGGAAATGAGAAACTGAGAGAGAAGAAGATGCTGTTATGGGTGCTCATTTTCTAAATAAAATTTTATTACTTTCTCCTTTTGAATCATCTTTTTAAATTGTTATTGGTGAATATTTGGTTTTATTTCTATCCTTAAAATATTCGATTTACAATAGAACTTATATATGTACACGTACTTTTTTTATTTTTTTAATTTTTTCTTTACGAAATTATTACTTCATTTTGAAAACATTTATATTTTTAAAACGTGACAAATATTTGTAAAACCTTTTCCAATCGACACTAATCTCAATGAGCCGCAGGTGTGCCGACAGAAACTGCAAAAATGAATAAAAGAGGAAAAAAAAACCAAGAAGCACGCAATCTTTAGTGTTAACCCATTTGCACTTCGATCTTTAAGAGTCAAATACGTCAAATTTTGAGCGTTTGGTTGTGCGTACACCTAGCTGCAGCACAATAAAAGCCAAAATGTAAAAGAAAAAATTAAAGTGCTTTGGAAATCATTAAATTTGACACGGGACCACCAATATTTAAAAAAACACACATTACATTATTATTCTCCTTTGATAAATTTATACATATTTTTCCCCCATCAATTTAAATGAGAATAATCAATGCAGAGTGTGCAAACATTTCAAAATCATGAGTTAAAAAACGCTGAATATGCGATGAGTATAAATATTAAAGCCTACCAGGGCGGAGCGGCGTGCTGCCAGCGCGGGAGGCTCACTGGCGCCTACAAACCTAAGTGGATACTTCACGCATTACACAATGCTTGAAGTATCCACTTAGGTTTGTAGGCGCCAATGCGCGTCTCGCGCTGGCCGCCCGCCCGCCGTGCGGCTATTTCACTATACTATTCACCCTCCAACTGAGAATTTGCAGGTTTCTTACATTTTGTGAATTTCATCCTTAAAATGATACTGCTAGGGAAACTGAGTACTAGGATATCCTTGGTTTCTAAATTGGACAATTGTACGTATTTCTATCAAACGGAACTAAGCGCTATAGACGGTGGAAGGGAGAGTGGGGGGGGGGGGGGGGCTTGGATTGGCGGGTGTTGCGGAACGCGATGCTCGTTCCGTCCTATATTCGCAATGCTTTTCCTTGGCGCTTAGTTTCGTTTGACAGAACGCGCTATCCGGGACTCTAAAACCCTCAAAAGGAACTCAATTTGACGCTTAGCTCCGTTTAACAGAAATACGTCTTATTGTTGAAGAAAATATGACAAAATGATCTTATCTGCTGAAATACATGTGTTTAAATGGAAAATCCCGCCAGATTACGTCATGAGGTGGCACATTTTTCTCATTTTTAAATCTATTTTCCTCCTTTTAAATCTATTTTTCCCAATCTCCCATGTCAGAAAAAAAGTATGAAAAATACCGCGAACTCATCTCATTAGGCACTCTCAGATGAAGTAATACAATTGGACGTATTTCTATCAAACGGAACTCTGTGCATTAAGCCATAAGCCCTGATACCCATAAGAATACATGCATAACAGGGCTCACGTCATAATGCAGATAGTTCCGCTTGACAGAAATACGTCCAATTTTTGTGTGCAAATTCTCCATTGGGAAGACATGGATTTGGATCTTTTATACTCGGTGTGTCGATATATCGGTTTGTCGGAATGGATGGAATTAATCCCTGTCTCTGGGAGGAATACCTCATGATGATTTCCTGTGCGGATTAGTAGGTACGTCTTTTGACTGAAGCCACGTCGGAGGAATGACGTCGAGCGACGGTGACGGCGACGATGGAGACCCACGCGGCGGCGACGGGACTCGGTGGTCCGATGGCGATGGAGAGGCCGCGGTCACGAGTGCGACTCGGAGCCAGTTATGAATTATGTGCGCAGATTAAAGCTCCGGAGTATTAAAGCGCCGGGATTTATGTTTATGGATTTTGATGGAATCGAGTCCACTCGCCGCCCCGCTCACGCCGCTCGTCGGATAGAGCTGTCTCCACTCGCGCAGAGGACACGCTCCACACCAATTCCCACTCTTGCAACACCTGCCCCCCTACACAGGGCCCTAAGTACCTCCATGGGCTCCAGTGGCCATACTCTCCCTATGAAGGTGCTTTACCTGAAACAAGAGACCCTGCAGCCTTGCAAAGGCCTCTCATTCTTGGCCACACTGGAAAAAAACACATTGGATCTAGAGTCCAGACTCATGAAAACATTGACAAGAAAAAGTACTCTCAATTCAATCAGAATATAGCTTAAATCAAAAACCAAGCCTCCGTTACATCCATCGTTGCATTTTGCGTATCAACCGCCTACTCGAATACCGGTCAAGAGTACTTTGTACTTTGTACTACTACTGCGTGTGCGTGAAAAAGTATTTATCACACCATCATCATTTGTTTTTTCAGACATTTTCGATGAATATCTTAAACCCCCTTCTGATTTTCGAGGGAAAATGATATGTGCAGCATGACCTACACTGAAAAAAAAAACACATTGTATCTAGAGTCCAGACTCTTAAAAACATCGACAAGAAAAAGTACTCTTGATTCAATCAGAATCTAGCTTAAATAAAAAACCAAGCCTCTTAATTTAAGCGGATTTCGTTTTGATTCAGACAATAATCCGATTGAATCAAGAGTATTTTTTCTTGTCAATGTTTTCAAGAATCTGGACTCTAGATCCAATGTGTTTTTTTTTTTTTTTCCAGTGCATCACTTTGATATTGGAATTTGAAGATTGGTAGGTTTCTCTATCCACATAGGTGCTCTAGATCAACCAAAAGGACTTGGTTGATCGACCCAAGACCGGAACTGTAGGTCAATCCGACATATCTGAGGATGAAGGAAGTGCCTTGCTAAACTAGTGGGGCCGATAAGTGGAAAATATCATAACAATCGTGCACTTCTGGAAGAAAGCATGAAAATTTCAGGGATTTATCTCTACCCTATAGACATTCGATTTAGACATAGACCCCAAAAATCTGAGCCCCCTGGGGGGGCAGGGGGGGCCCCAAATTTTGAATTTTGAATAACTACTGAACGGCTAATGTTAGCGTAATTTTTCTTTAACAGGACGATGGGAAATTTTATTAGGAACAAAAATGATTCTTATGAATTTTTCTGTGGGATCGATATTTAAGGCTCCAGACGGGAAAAAACCATCGGGGGACGGGGAGTCGGCCCTTCTGATGCAGATCCGCGCGCTACGCTGCCTGCCCGGGACGCGCGCCGCGGCGCAGTACGGTGTTACCGACGACACAGCCGCTTGTATTGGTTTAATCTCAACGATGCGTGGTTTTAAAAATATTATGAATTTACCGTAATGCCTAAATACCTTAAAATAGGGCTTAACTTTTGCAGGTAATATAGGTATACAAGCAAAGCGCACGGCAACAGAAGGAGAATGGGGTTATGTGCTGGAGTTCCGGACTGTTTTGTTGTATGGGTTTGTCAAGTTAGTCACGTTACCACGAGACATAAAAAATGGAATGAGCAGTACAAAAAATCCATGTATGTTATCTTTTATTTTGTTCTTTGGAGTTTGGAGTGGAGTTGGTAACATTTGTATTGAAAAAAATATTAATATGGGAGGAAATTTATTTATCATGCAGGTTCTGATCCTTTAAAGAACCTCTGAGAAGGACCAGTACCTCAGGAAGAAATTAATTGCATTTCTTTTTTTTCAACCCGCAAATCTCGTACTGATTTTTGATTTGTATGGAGCTCATGGAAGAGTTATAGGTAAGTAAGATGGAGACAATTGTCAAGAAACGGGACTTGCAAAATATGCAATGCAGAAAACGTACACCTTAAACTTTATCGTAAAGTATAGCACTGATCGAATTAGCTTTAGAGATTATCAAAAGGTCAATTTCTGGTCAAAATATCAACAAATCAGTCAAAATCAATAATCAGTAATCAGTTGCAAAATTACCGAGATTACGGGATATCGTATGATGCGCGATTTAATTGATGACATAAGAGCAGGATAGGTTCCCAGTAGGCGCGACTTCCTATCACTCAAATGGACCGTCTTTACAGATTAGCGGATATTGGCGGCTAATTATTACTTAATAATATTCTTTGTACTGTACAAGAAACAGTCCAACAAAGGTTTTATAGGGGTCTTTTATCCGTATCAAGCTTTCTCAAGATTCTTTTGACGTTTTTTTGGAGCAAGTTTTGAAGGTGGTTTTGGTCCTCTTAAAAAATGCCTAAACGTAGCAATGATGTACCAAAATGTTCCTTAAAGAGAGGAGAATAAGCATGTTTTTATGTATGCTCATTTTTTACAAAATTAGGTTCCCCGTCTTCAAAGTCTGGCTGGAAGCCGTCTCCCAGGAACTTTAGGGTATGTAAGCATATTTAGATACCATTCTGGTGGCGCAGCACCGAGAAAAAGAAAAAAAAAACACTTTAAAATCATTTTTCAGGTCATCGTGGTATACAAATAAGATTTGTGATTTTTAGCCCCCCCCCCCCCCCCTTCGCGAGACAACTGTGCGTCAGATTTTATTCCGTTCAACTGATGTCTGATACAGTTATTTCGGATGCTTTAATAAAACTTGACAAACCCATACAACAAAACAGTCCGGAACTCCAGCACATAACCCCATTCTCCTTCTGTTGCCGTGCGCTTTGCTTGTATACCTATATTACCTGCAAAAGTTAAGCCCTATTTTAAGGTATTTAGGCATTACGGTAAATTCATAATATTTTTAAAACCACGCATCGTTGAGATTAAACCAATACAAGCGGCTGTGTCGTCGGTAACACCGTACTGCGCCGCGGCGCGCGTCCCGGGCAGGCAGCGTAGCGCGCGGATCTGCATCAGAAGGGCCGACTCCCCGTCCCCCGATGGTTTTTCCCGTCTGGAGCCTTAAATATCGATCCCACAGAAAAATTCATAAGAATCATTTTTGTTCCTAATAAAATTTCCCATCGTCCTGTTAAAGAAAAATTACGCTAACATTAGCCGTTCAGTAGTTATTCAAAATTCAAAATTTGGGGCCCCCCCTGCCCCCCCAGGGGGCTCAGATTTTTGGGGTCTATGTCTAAATCGAATGTCTATAGGGTAGAGATGAATCCCTGAAATTTTCATGCTTTCTTCCAGAAGTGCACGATTGTTATGCTTATCGGCCCCACTAAACCGATGTTCTCTTGTCTCTCTCGAAGTCATTCAGGGGTTGCGACTTGCGAGGGACTAGCGCGTCGGACTATCGCCAATGCGATCCTTACCTGGTCCAGGGCCGGATTTACCTACTTGCCGCCCATGGGTCGCCCGTATTTTGCCGGCATCTTCTCATTCGTTTTAAAACATTAATTAGAACCATCGAATGGACGTGCCGGAGGGAATCGGGTGCATAAGACGGGCTTACTCGTCCTGAGAAAATTTTTTGTTAAAGTCCTGTCAACACTAACAAAAGTTCACGGAACTTTGAGGGGAAGTTAAGTTCCGTAAACCTATCTCTGTGTGAACAAGGCCTTCCATTTCTAAGAATTGTGACGGAACAAACATGAATGTGGTTTCATAAGTTTAGTTTCCGCCGCCGCACCGACTGCACTGTGTTTGGCGCAATGCGTGAAGTATTCCTACAGTATTGTAGGCGCTAATATGCGTTCCATGCCGATGGCGCCGGTGCGGTGCCGCGCTGAGGGCTTCTCCTTTTCATCTCAAGTCCTCGTCATCATTGCTCTCTGTGCCGCGCCGCGCCACACCAGGCCAAATTGCGTGTTTGTTCCCTGTAACTCGAATAATTAAAGGTGCTGTCTCTTGTATCACTGACAGACGACAAAACGGGAAATTACCGCACTTTTACACTCGGGAAATGAGAGATTTTGTCGCCTTACAATTTTTTTTGTAAATTATCCTGAAATTACCTCAGCAATTTTTGTCCAAAATTTTTTTGATTTTCACATGAAATCAGAGGAAAAATCAGTGGAATTTTCAGTAAGAAATGCCGATGACACTTCTGGTAAAAATGCAATATAGGAGAGGAAATTTGACACTATTGCAATGTAGTTAGGTTGTTTCGTGAGAAAAAACTACGATCTGTCCTTTACAATCGCCGGTCTCCACCAATTCTTCCGTGCTAAGGAAAAACGCCGTATGGACATTCAGCGGTTGCCAAAGTTCCTCCAATTAAATGTTCATACATAAGGAGATTTATAAATATTTTCTCATCAATATTTTCAGATAATTTAGACCTGATTACGAATAAAATTCTCTGACAAATTGGAAGAAAGATGCCCGAAAAATTCCCTCATTATTCGTATTTTATCGAGAAAGATTTGGCGACGTTTAAAAGCTCATACGGCGTACAGTGGATCTAGTCAATTAGAGAGGTCGGACGATTACATTTCATTTAGCCACGGTTCGTGGCGCCACGCAACAAAAATTGTTGCGTTTAGCCACAAGTCATAGGTGCTGTGTGGCTAAATGAAACATTCAAAATGAGTGTGGCTAAATGCAACAAATTTTGTTGCGTGGCGCCACGCAACAAAAATTGTTGCATTTAGCCACAGATTAGTGAGATAGATTTGAGTTGACTCATGAATACTAAGGGTAATCTTCTAGGCGAAGCATATTAGATTAGGTAAATTTAGACAGCCACAATTCAACATATTGTTAGCGAGGCCCACGTCGCGTCGCATCGGACCTGACCTAACCCAACCTAACCTAACCTAACCTAACCTAACATAACCTAACCTAACCTAACCTAACCTAACCTCAGGTGGATTAGGCCCTGTGGCGCTGGGCCCGGATTTTTTCATGCGCTACTGAGCGACGCGGGCCTCGCTACCCGAAGCGCGCCCGTAATTCAGGCGATAGGCAATCGTGAGTTGTGGCGCTCGGCCCTGTGGCGCTGGGCCCGGATTTTTTCATGCGCTGGTGCGTGGTGCCACGCTCGAAAGTTTATCAAAGTTGGTTGGGCAGTTTTTTACGAAAGTCAAAGATGAGCGGAAAGTCAACTGTAAGCAGAACTTTGTGGCAGGTTGCACCAGAACTTAAGCAGTTTTAAACATAAGGGAAATTTGAGGATTTTGCAGGGGTGTGGCGCCACACTCTGTGGCGCTGTGCTCGAATTTTAGCCGAGATCCGAGCGTGGCGCCAAGATCTGTGGCTCATTGCACCGTAGCCCTGTTGGCTGCGGTGCAATGAGCCACAGATAACTCAGATCACACATAACTTCTGTGGCTAAATGCAACATTTTTTGTTGCGTGGCGCCACGCAACAAAATTTGTTGCATTTAGCCACACTAATTTTGAATGTTTCATTTAGCCACACGGCACCTATAACTTGTGGCTAAACGCAACAATTTTTGTTGCGTGGCGCCACGAGCCGTGGCTAAATGAACAGATACCAGGTCGGACATGAAATTTTGACTAAAACTGCAAATTTTTATGTTCATTTCGTCACATATTGAATTTCAAGGAGTGCTTTTAGAAGAAAACACCCGCATTAGATTCACCTGCTGTCCCCATCCGTCACCGATGCCCTCGGCCGGCCCCGGCACACAGTGGGTCGAGTCAATCAAAGAGGTCAGACATGACATTTTTGACTAAAACTGCAAATTTTGATGTTTATTTCGTCACATTTTAAAATTCAAGGGGTGACTCTGAAAGAAAATTGTATGAGGAAACAAATGGAGCCACTCTTGGAACCCCAAAGTTGTGTATAGACGGAGTTATAAGTGTTCAGAGTTTCCAAATTTCGTCCGACCTCTCCTATCGACTCGATCTAATGTGCGGCAATCGTCTTCAGCACGGTAGAACAGTATCCCTTCATTTTCCCGCCGTCCCCATTCTCTATACTGGAAAAAAAAAAACACATTGGATTTAGATTCCAGACTCTTAAAAACATCGACAAGAAAAAAACCTCTTGATTCAATCAGATTTAAGCTTAAATCAAGAACCAAGCCTCTAAATTTGAGCGGATTTCCTTTTGATTTAAGCTTAAATCTGATCGAATCAATAGTCCTTTTTCTTGTCAATGTTTTCAAGAGTCTGGACTCTAGATCCAATGTGTTTTTTTTCCAGTGTATCGCTTTGTCTATCCATTTCAATATTTAGCCCTCTGTTTTTATTTTCTTCCTATTCCATCCATTCAGCCCTTGCAGGCCTTTTTCCAGCTGACTCCGCCACATATTCTCCCCGCGCACGACGTCGTCCCCCCAAGTCGACTCGTCCAGAGAGGAACCTCCCGGGCCGATGAGCGCGTCCTCGGAGCGCGCGGTAACTGGATGCCGGGCGGGCGATGCGATGCGATGCGATGCGTGGCTGACGTCACAGCGGAGGAAGAAAGGCTCTCGGAGCTCCTTCGATTTCCAGCATCACAGAAAAGTTGTAAACTATACGGATTCTTTTGTCGCGGGAGTCGCGGCGCGGCGCGGCGCCGAGCTGCAGTTTACGGCCTTTGTATTTCATATTTTCTAGGAGGAAGGCGAGTCTATTGACGTCACGGCTTTCCTCCCGCCCACGTCGTTGCCGTCGTCTCGGTGACGCGCGGCGGGGGGGGGGGGGGGGGGGGTGTCGGCTTACGCCCCTATTCAGACGCTCGTCGTAGATAGTGTTACAGGTTCCCGATCGGTAGAGTACTGGGGTAATCTGTCCCACAGAGGTATCCTCGATGTGCGGGTCTCGAAGAGGTCCTATGGAGTACTTTCAGAGAGAGAGAATGGACAGGGACACTGGTTTCCGCCGGGATCCCTCGAACTCGGAAAAATGTCGGGGACTCTGAACGCGGAATATGAATCTCTGTATGTGCTCATACAAAGTAAGAGAGAATGCAGATGAGCAAGTAATCAGACGAAATTATTCTTTTTTTCGTTTTTAATTGAGTATTTCGCGTAAGTGCTCATCCATCAGCATCGTTATATAATTCGTCGCTCCTCTGACGTAAGAACGCAACTCCAAATCCACATGAGCTATCAACAACACGAAGGCATACGCATGACAAGACTCATCAGAAAGCGCAATTATGCTCTGCGTCAGGAGAGTGACAAAGTGGTGTTTTTTGGGTCATTCGGCAGTGGAACGTTAATACCAGGAGCGGCAAGAAAGTATTTTATAATTTGCTCTCGCCAAATATTCTTCTTTTTTCTTGGAATTATTTTGGACTAACAAGACGCGGTTCCAGCCTCAATCTACGTCAATTTGTCCAAATTTAGACTCTATGCATTCTCCTCATTATTCATGTCATATACTTATAACTACACCAGTAATTGGTAGCTCATTTGCGTCAAAATTCACATTCCTTCACCCATACACGTTGAATTTGTTGGAAAATTCGTTCTGTGGTTTCGAGTGTGGAATTTTACCGCGCGAGACCGAATATTTGGTCTTAGCGCCCTTCCGGCGCCGAAATTTCGCGTTAAGTCCGGCGGGAAGCTTCCTGGGGGGGGGGGGGGGGCTACTGGAATGCGATGTTAGGTTTAGTTTACCAACTAATGGGAACACTGAGCTCGTGTAAATAACCGAAATAAGTACAACGATTCGGTCAGGTATTTTTAAGGTGAATCCAGGCTTGGAACTTCGCGATTTGGCCACCACGTCGCGCTGCTCAGAATAGCCGTATATATATTTGCCGAAATAATAAAAACCGTAATACTTATTCAAGATCGGGGATCCAGGAGATGTGGCAACATACTTGAGGAACACTCAGTAAAAAAATCTTCTTAAAATTCCCCAAAATGAAGTCGTAACTACGACGGAAAGTAATTCCCATTGTGGCAACGGGAGGGAGAGAGACAGAACATGAGGGATTCAGTTGCGCGCTTGGCCGCCCCCGCTAAGCAGAAAGTTTCGGCCGTACTTTCTCTGCGCTTGTAATTCTTATTGCCGATATTTTTGGGTCAAAAAATCAAGCAAAAAATAATCTATATCTTGTGGATTTGCTTTTTGTAATTTGAGGAATATTATTTCAGTAATCGCCGAAGGAAAGTGAAATTCTCAATAATGACTGGTGGCGCTATCTCTAATCTTGAATTATCCCTAATCGGACCCTGGATTCACCTTAAGAGTGTTTCATCGGAGAATTTTCCGATCATTAGGCTTATCTTTTAGTTGGATTGCACTTTGCAAAAAAAAACCAGGAGCATTCCAACTCACATACAGGAGATTGTGCAACTTACATTCATTGCCACAAGGTTACTGAAATCGTGCAAAAAGTTAAATTTCAGAAGGTTTTCTTCTTGAATTTATAGTTTATCGGGAGTAAAGCTACAACTTGTTTGGGTGATCAGTTTATAATTGCAAGGTATAGAAAAAGTTGCACAATCTGAGCGACATCGGAATTCTCTCGGTTCCTTTGTGCAAATTGGAATCCAATTAACAGATAGGAACCAACTAACAAAACTTTGCAAAATGAATACTGATTAATCAAAATGAATCTCCTCGCTACCGACCGCGGAAAAAGTATCGTTTATATTATTTAAATCAGCTCGTTGACACTAATAGTGTTCTTTATGGGAATAATTCACGTGGAATGCTGCCAATCAGTTTAACGAGCAGATTTCCTCTTTTCCAAGAAGGATTGGTCTTCCAAGAAAAGTTCCCTTTGATTTTCTAAACATTGCCCAAATGCGTTGTGGTGTTCTCAAGTTCTAACTTCGTTCTACAATCAGCGTTGGACGCTCTGATTCAACAAAGCAGCTAATCTGGAAACGAGTATTCCAGCCATAAATTGGTGTCTTCTTCGCAGAATTGCATCGGTCAATAGAGGTTGAAGAACGGCGCGAATCGATTCCTTGCCAACAGCTTGGTCGTAGCAACAGGTTCTGTAAAGAACTGAGCTGTTTTTTTTACAAAGACTTGACGCTGCATCAATGCTTTAAGGTGAGATTGTAGTAAAAAAACCGAGTTTTTAAGCATTCCTCCGTTTTATTTGTTTCTAACTTGTATGCTTTGTTTAAAAAGGAATCAAATGCCAAATACATGGACCGCGTTAAGTAGAAAGGAAGCAAGCCACATCAGCTATTGCCAAATTTAACCGGAAAATTAAATTTTTTACATGGAAGCAATTGTGCCGATTTTTGTGTAACAGTGAATTTTCTGCATAGTACGAAGCAAATTCCGAAAAATTTTCAAAGGAATCCGCACAAACGTTCTCTCGTAAAAATTAAATCGCTCAGTTAAAGGCAATAGCTGAGTTGGCTTGGTTTCTTTCTGCTAAACGCGGTCCATTTGAAAGGACGATTAGATTGATGCTCTGAAAAATGTATGTTTGTGTGATTTTCGTATGATCGGTCTTTATTACAATGCGAAAAATTACATACCAGGAAATCTGCAACGTCGCAAACCCGTAGATGCGTGATGTCACGGTAAGTACTTAGATAGAAAGGAGACACGTGGTTTCATGCACTACTGTAATTCAATTGGAGATTAGTGCCATCCTATCGTGATTATGTAAAAATAGAGAGTAATATCCGTAATAAATGTATTGCACAGAAGACATTCTTAAAGCATTGGTTAGCGAAAATGATCTCAATTTTGTATGTACGTGTTTTTTTTTTTTTTTTTTTTTTTTTTTTTTTTTTTTTTTTTTTTTTTTGTTTTTTTTTTAACCACCCAACAGAGTACTAATCAGTGTAACTACTGTCATTAAAAACCGGAAAATATCAGGAATTTCGATGTTATCTGGATAATCGGGCATGGATAGGAAAATTCTCAGTGCCTTTTTCAAAATTTTGATTAATCTCATTAAATGCGTTGATTTTTTAAATCCAACGAGTGTCAATTAAGTCACGCAAAAAATCAGGATATCTCGTCTAAAATATCAGGAGAACTCAGGAAAATCCAAAATAACATTTTAGTCGGCACCCTGCGACCATTATAATTAAGGCTCTAAAAACGGCTGAAAATAACTTTCAACGAGACAAGTATAATGTCTCCTGAAACCGACAGTATTGATCAGCAGTGAAGGCAGCAGTTGTTATTCACTGAGTGAATAACAACTGAAAAGAAAGAATGGATGACAACCAACTGGTACTACTCTTTAAAATCATGAATCAGTGTTAAAATTCATACCTAGGTTTATTCACTCGAATAAAGCCATGTTTAGCCTTTTTTATTCACGTTTTCGAATAACGGTGGTTGTGTCACCTCGCGTTAGTGAACGGATGCATTAATGTATTGTTACGACGCCGAAATTGATTCTTCAGGAACTGCGCAAAAGTGAAGGTCGCCAAAAAACAAAAGCGGATTCGGGAAATGTCAAACGCGAACGCCTAATTCAGTTTATTTCCATCGGTATTGGATTCCGGGCGATTATGCCTCAGAATCTTCTAATACAAATTCTTGGATCATCTTCATGAACAACGAGAAACAATTGGACGTATTTCTGTCAAACGGAACTATGTGCATTATGACATGATCCCTGTTATGCATGTATTCTTATGGGTCTCAGGGCTCATGGCTTAGTGCACATAGTTCCGTATGATAGAAATACGTCCAATTAATCAAACGTATTCCTTGCTCTCTGAGAACTGACTCCAGCTCAATACTCCAAACCCTCTTCTGGGGTACCTGTACGAAAACCGGACCCTCATTTGAGATTTTGTCATGCCGTTGAGGAATTCTATTGAATTCATTAAAAAAAAGGAAACTAAGAAGAATAATCCTTCATGGTGTTTCATTGTGTCAGGCAAACATATCGTAGAGGCATTAAGCGTAAAGAAAATGTCCTATCGCGCAGAGCAAATTACCATTTTTGACAGCGAATGTTTCCTTCCTCGTCACACCAGCGGGGTTATTGTTAAAATTGATAGACAAAGCTATAGAAAAAGAAGACAAAAGGGATATGGTGTAATACTATCGGTAGAACAGGTGATTGCAATGGACAAAGGAGGTAGGTAATAGACTAACTAATGGCAACCCACGAGAGAACCTGTAGTCAGTCCATCATTTTCTCCCTTAGTCTACAAGAACCACCCATTTCAACCAACAGGATCGCTCCATACTGCTTATGTCTTCTTTTTCTATCGATTGGTCTATCAATTTCAACAATCAGCCCGCAGATGTGTGACGAAATTAACCGTTGACGTAGCATAGGATCCCTGTCGAAAGTGTCTAAATCCAGCGGGCCTATTGAAATTGATAGACAAAGCTATAGACAAAGTTGACAAAAGCGGCATGGAGGGAACCTATTGGTAGAAGCTGGTGGTTGCAATGGGCAAAGTCAGTAGGTAATAGACTAAGTAACAGGAACCCACGAGAAACTCGACAGTTAGTCCATCATTTTCTCCCATCACTGGTAAAAAAAAAACCTCTTGGTTCAAGAGTGCAGTTTCTTGTCGCCGGATTTAAGAGTCTGAACTCTTGTTTCAATGCAAAATCCGCTTGAATCAATGCAAAATCCGCTTGAATTAATGCAAAATCCGCTTGAAACAAGAGTTCAAGACTCTTAAGTCCGGCGACAAGAAACTGCACTCTTAAGTCTATGCACCGCGGCATGGGTCCAAGAGGTTTTTTTTTACCAATGTAGTCTTTGAGAACCACACATCTCAACCAATAGGATCGCTACCTCCATACCTCCTCGCATACCTCCTATGTCTTCTTTGTCCATAGCTTTGTCAATATCGATTTCAAAAATCAGCCCGCTGGTCTGACAAGTGGTGAATTCGTCCATTTTTTCTCGTCCAAGTGAGGGGGGTTTTGGCGGGAATCCAGAGCGATGCGGCAACAGGCGGCGCATCTTGCACCGGCGGCGGCGGCGGCGGGGAGTCCTCAGCGCTTCCTCAACCTTGCGACGTGTTAACGGCGTTACGTCAAAGCTGCAATCAGGAGTCGCGAGGCGGCCGCGGCCGGCGATCGTAAACTGTAGCGCACTCCAACCCGCGGCCCCAGCCGACGACAGCCGAGTCATCGACCCACTCCTCCCTTCACTCCCGCTCCCATCCACCGCCGTTTTTACCCAGGAACCTCCCCGGAAACTCGCGAGATACCGCTTCCGCCCACGCATCCTAACGCCCGAGTTTCAGGACTGTCGTGCCAAGGAAGAGCTCCGTATGAACATTCGAGAGTTTCCAAATTTCTTTCGATAAAATTTTCAGTTTTGAGGAAAGTTATGACTATTTAACATTTAAATTTGCAGGACTTGTCGGTGGAATTGCGAGCAAAATTATCTGAAAAAATGGAGGAAAAATATTTATAAGTTTACCAGGAAATTCGTATTTTATCAAAGCAAATTTGGCAACGCCTAAAGATTCATACGGTGTTCTTCCTTAGTACGACAGCGCATAGATCCACTCCATTAGACGATTCTGTGTTTACTTACATTGAGTTACTTTTAGTTACTTCAGGTGAATTTTCGCGACTGGATTCATTCAATTTTTCGGATAGATGACCCTAGTAAAAATTTGCAGTAGAATCTGTGTTCCAAAATACCATAGACCTACAGCCGCCTGTAAGATTCCCAATAGCTTCTATAGGCGGCAACACAATTTCTTGTAGCCTTTTATAGCCGATGGCGATTAAGCGACAGCCCGGCAATAAAGTGTATGCTAAAAGTTACTAATTACGGATACTAGGACCTGGTGAGTTTCTGGACTACCGCTCTCTTTTTGGGCTTGAGTATCTTGATTTATTTTGCGAGGAAAGCTCCGCACTTTTGAAGGATGCCTGTCATTCCTAATATGCTGGAGCGCCTTCAATTTCGTATGATACTGTGCAATACCTCTGTTGTGAAATAGTTGCTTCAAGCGCCGTGGTACGCTGCGGCGGGCGGGCAGCCAGCGCGGAACGCGCATTGGCGCCTAAAAACCTAACGGGGATACTTCACGCATTGCGCAATGCGTGAAGTATCCCTGTTAGGTTTGTACGAGGTCTGTTAGATTAGAAACCGGATTTTGGTCATAACTAGCCCACAATGCGTCCGAATTAGGTTTTCTTGAGCTTTCCTGATAGCTGGAAATATACTTAAGAACGCTACGTTCACAGATTTTGTTCACTTTGATCAGTGTTTATTCTGTGTCATCTTGAATACGGGTAAGTCAGGTGCGTTTTGCGATTTTCATCATGCGATCACTGATAGAGCAAAGATTCAACATTAAATTTTGTTTTAAACTCATATACCTTGTACCGAAACTTTTGGTATATGCGAAGTAAAGTTTACCATGATCATTGCATGAGATGTTCCCACTGTTTTGAATGGGTTAAACGATTCAAAACGGGTCAGGAGTTCGTCAAAGATGAGGAGCATGGGAATCGACCCTCAACGGCAACTGACATTTGTGACGTGGATGAAGTGCGGGCAAAAGTGCTCGAAAATGGTCGTTTCGAGCTTGTTGAACAGAGTAATATTTCTGAAGGCTCTGTACATACAATTTTGATAGAATATGTAGATACGCATCGAGTTTCAGGTACACTTGCCCCTTGATTGTTGTCCGTTGAACGAAAATCCAACCAAATGTCAATTTCCCTTTAGCTGCTTGAACGTTCTAACAATGATCCTACATTTTTGGATAGAATAATTTTCGGTGCCAATACTTTAGTGTACGGCTACGATTTGGAGACGATACTCCAATCGTCCTTGTGGGTTGAAAAATGTAGTGCAAGACCGAAAAAAGAGAGACAAGTTAGGTCAAACATAAAAATCGCAAAACACCCTTGAGGTTGCCTTACTTCAGGCCACATACCAACGAAGCTAATTAGGATTTTTCAAATTTGTGAACGTAGCGTTCTTACATATATTTTCAGCTATCAAAAAAGCTTTAGAAAACGCAATTTGGACGCATTGTGGGCTAGTTCTAATCTAACAGACCTCGTAGGCGCCAGTGCACCGCCGCTCCGCTTTGTGTTAGGCTCTAATATTTAATCTCGCGAAGTCAGCGTTTTTCAACTCATGACTTTGAAATGTTTGCACACTCTGTATGGATTAATCTCATTTTAATTGATGAAAAAAAGTATGTAGTAAAGGAAAATACAATGTGCGTTTTGTGAATATTAAGGTGATTCCGTACAAACTTAAGGATTTACAAAGCACAAGAATTTCTACACAATTTCTTATAGCCTTTTATAGCCGATGGCGATTAACTCTCAGTCATATACATTTTTGGGTCCTACGGCTTCCACGGAAAGTGGAGGGGCGTCATGTCCGTAGTCTTTCTATCAAGGTGCTCGAGATCAACATACATCGCGAAAGTGTGTGAACTCGGCATTTGACGTCGCTTCCACTGGGAACGGCTCAATTCCTAACGTCGCAAAAGGCGAAACATGTTTTCCACGAGTTTCGTCTCGGAGCGGACCCAGCGCGGCGACGCAGGGAACGCAACCTTAACTCGACGTGGTGACAGTAACGGATCATCAAACGGGACACCTCGCGTTTCGCGTCCGCGTCTGGCAGCCGATGACGATGTCGTACCCGTTCCACACTGACTCACGCAACCGGGAACTCCTCCAAAGGTGAGCTCTACCGGCATCGGCCCCGGCTACGCAGCTACGTTCGGCCCGTGAGAAATTCGCTACATCGAGGAATTACGTTCCACCACCGCAACGGCATCTGTCAAGTTCTGCCGACCGCCACGTCGCACAGTAGAATGCACTTTGAAATTGTCGACTATAACATCAATTTTGATGTTCATTCCGTCACTGGGGGCTCTATCCCCTGGCCGCTACGCGGCCCGACCTCCAGAGGCTACAGCCCGGTGCACAGCAAAAACGCCGTAAATCCATCAAGATTTTCCCGCATTTTTTTAGAACTAAACACTTTATAAAATGAAAACTGTTTTGCTCATGCACCTCAAATGTTCAGGTTAAGTTCTTGACAGTATTTGCGGAAGAATTTTGTAAAAACATTTTTCCAGGGTATAGGTACAAGTTTTTCTGCTATGATACATTGTTTCCAAAGAAATTATAAAGGCGTTTACGGCGTTTTTGCGTTGCACGGCAGAGTAAGACAAAGTAACCATAATCTTCATAAAAAAAAAGGATGCTGACTTCACATTCTGGGTGTAAAAAAGTGTGCGACATCTCACAAAACGATGAATCAACAGCCACAGCAGTTAGTTATACGCCTCGACATTGCTGTAGTAGCTGCTATGGCGGTTAATTCAGTGTTTTGTGAGTTGTCGCACTTGTTTACATCCAGAATGTTAAGTCAGCATCCTTTTTCTCGGCGTTGTTTTAGCATGGGTGATAAAACACGAAGTAGCGCAAGCTGTTGGTCGATTTTTTGTGTGCTAGTTTTCCCTGTGTCAACTCGACCAAGTCCTTGTGTTGAAAATCTGCGACCTCTTTGAAAAGTAGTCGCCATAGCCGCCGAGATCGAACCTGGATCACATCGGTGGTAGTCCAATGCGCTATGGCATTGGCCACTCTCAAGTTGTGACCTCTGAGTATGGGGAGGAAAACGAGATTAAAAGAAGTTCCACAAGGCGACTTCTTCATGATTCGATGTCTCAGAGTAACTGTCGGTTTGGGTAGATTTTACAAAATTGTGTCAAAATTGTGTGGAGCAATCAGGTTTTTTAGGTTGATCTGACACAAAAAAGTAACACAGAATAACACCAAACATGGACATTTGTAACTGTGTGCGCGGGCTCTCGTGAATTGGACTACATTTTGCAATTTGGAACTACATAAAATACTAGCCCGGTTTAAAAACAACGTATATGCCATTAGTTTCCCTATACACATACGTGTTTTTCCAGAAGAGCCAGAATTTATAGTTCCAAATTGCAAAATGCAGTCCAATTGATACACCGCCGTATTTAAATTAATCAAGAGGGTATTATAACGCTAAGTCCACACTATTTTCCGGGACGGACAAGACCAAAAATTTCAAAAAATGCAATCACAGTCAACAAGTTTTGAGCTCTTTTTAGTGTTTGTTTTTTTCTTGATGTAAATTTGGGGACTTTCTTCCATCACAACCCACAAATAAGCTTTGCGATTTATCGATTGATCTGCCATTTAAATTCATGGAAAAGGATCGACATACAGTGTGTTCGCAACTAACATCTGAATAATCGGTTCTTTACCATAGTTTCAAAGAGGGAAATAACGATAACCGATCATTCACACTTCGCCACTGCACGGTGAGTATGAACTTTGAAAGTTTCTACGTCCTGTCCAACATCATCCTCTGTGCGACGGTCCGACTTGACGCCGCTCCGCCGCCGCAACATGCTTCGCGTCAAACGCGCAATTACGGACCGAGTGGGTGACGTTCATCAATGTCCAATCGACGCAGAAATTAAGCGCCCGCTTACTCTGCCGTGTTAAGGAAAAACGCCGTATGAACCTTCAGACTTTGCCACATTTCCTTTGATAAAACACGAATTTCCTGGTAAACTTACGTATATTTTCCTTCAAATTTTTCAGATAATTTCGTTCGCAATTTCATCTAAAAATCCCGAAAATTTTAAGGAAAAATATTCATGATGTTCCTCAAAAATAAACATTTTATCGAAGGAAATTTGGCAATTCTCGAATGTTCTTACGTTCTTCCTTAGCACGGCAGTACTATCCGTGCTGAAAGCTAACCCTTCGTGCCACTTAATCAACGGAGCTGAACGGACGAGGACTTTCGCTGCACCAAGTCCATTTTTTTTTCTTCTTTTAACGTAGGTAATGTCAAACGAAATTTGTCAGCGACATCTGTACCCCAGGAAGTAATGTCGGTCATATGAACCGTGAGTAAGATGTTGCTCATTGACTGCACAGTTCGACTCACGCGCCCACATACATCTCATCTTCTCTGCAAAAACTAAAAATTTACTTCGACGATCCGAAATTATTGTTTGTCTGGACTACGTGTCCCATATCGACGGATATCCCATATCGTCTCTCCGTTTAGTGCACTGAGAATTCGCTTCATTAAATTTGACTTTAAGTTCACCAAATCGAATTCAGATTTTGTCAACTGAAGAGCTCGCGTCAGTTCGCTGGGCGGAGGGCTCATTGTCAGTCCTCTGAACCGGAAAGCGCCCACTTCAAAGGCGGATCCAGTAATTTGGCAACGCCGGATTCTCTCCATTTCAACCCATGTCCAAGAATCGATACATTTCCATAGGTTTAAATGGAGTAAAAACAATGTTGCCAAATTGCTGGATCGGTTTCTATGGGCATGTGAAGAGCATGGCCGATACCAGATTGCCGAAAAAGGTTTTTGGAAAGGAAACCTCCAGGTAGGCGTCGGTGAGGGCTCAGCGTCCAGCTAAAAGGTGGATAAGGCATCCAGGAAGAGACGGATGGATGCCATTTTCCGGAAGACCTCTATCATGATAGATTTTATGGCGGGTAGACGTCGCAGAGCGCCTTGAACGCTATAAAAGCAACTAAGAAATACATCTCAGAGAGAAGAAACCCTCCATTGGCCTCTTGACGATAGGTGGAAGCTTTTATTTTCGGGGATTCAACACTGCCTATGGACCATTATAAAGGAGCAACAGCCATCTTATCTTCTAGGGAGCTTCGAGTGACGTCATGGGCCAAACAAGTGTCCCAAACTTTGGTTTGTTTGCAAAACGGAATCCTCAACTCGTTGTTAACCCATCGACGGCATCCACCTCGCAGGCAGGTCAATAGTTGAATGTTGAACGCCGAAAGGAAAAGCTTCCACCGTTGCCAACCAGTGGAGGGTCTCTTGTCATTGATACATTCTATGACGAAGGTTTTTTTCCGCGTTGGGTAATTTTAGAATGCGAAAGGAAGTGCCGAAACGGACACGGGAGCTTGAGTGAAGCATCCTGTAACTGGAGGCTTTGTATTCTTGCCGCGAATATTGGCTCGCAAATAGTGTGGCAGGGTAGTCGTAAAACTCCAACCTCACACGTACGTGCTGCTTCTGGTCGATGGCAAAGTTGAAAGCCTATCGGTTTGCAAACCTTGACCGTCAACCAGAAAATGCACCGGCTCCATTGATATCCGTTTCTCGACTTCGTGAATGAAGTCGGATTATGTGTGGTTGCCTAACTGTGTTGAATTTTCAGTAAAGGAATCATCTTATGGAAATAGATCGACGACTGCAGCCTTTACAGGACGTATTTCTGCCAAACTTAACTATGTGCATTATGATGTGAGCCATGTCATGCATGTATTCTTATGGATCTCAGGGCTCATGTCTGAATACACATAGTTCCGTTTGGTAGTAATACGTCCAATAGGGATTCTACGTGGCATTTCCGACTAACTACTTGCCAATTCCGTGGGAAATGTTGATCGAGAATCATACACACACATGCACAGTCCGGTTGTTCACCGCTAAAAAGAATGATACAAAACTCTTTTGAAGAAGTCTGGTGGAACTATTTCCACCCATTTTTCGCTGCGAATATGACCTCAGTTTTTTCTTAACAACTACCAATCTTCCAATTTGTAGTTGGTGGTCTCTATTTATTAAAAATGTTTTTTAATGTAAAAATGCATGTACAAAAGACCTATCTACCGACACAGGTTAATATCATCGGATTCGGCTGAAACTCTCTTTGATCAAATTGATTAATCTCAGGGGGTAAAACCAAAACAATTCTTCACGGAAAAAAAAGAGGTAGGGGTTGTTGGATGATACGGGCATTTCCAACTAATTGTGGTAGTAGGTACGCCAATAAACTACATTACTAACCCAAATGTTGCAGTAATACCCCAACTTGAGAGGCGGATCTTCCACAGTTAATTGGAAATTTCCTCAGCATCCAACTAATTGGGGTGGTACCACAATTTTAGGAGATAGCCCTTACCTTCTTTTTTTTCATGTGAAATTGCCGAATCTGAGCCATTCTAGTGCACACAGATACGAAGTAGTCCATCCCGAGAGCTCATTCCTCCTTTCCGCCATTGAACTCTCCCAATAGATCTTTAATTCCGGAGCCTTCGTCAAGAATAAATATGTTTGTTTTGCTCGAGTATATTTATTTGTTTTGTTCATGATGAATTTCTCCTGTAATTTGACCAAGCACTCAAAGAACAACCGATGTTTTACGAAATTTTTCGACGGTAAACTTTCGGAAAATTTGGACGACACGAATATTTCGATTATCCAAAACCATTTTTGTCTCAAGACATCTGAAGCAAAATTGTTGGAGGATTAAGATCTTTTCCTGCTAGAAGACTAATTTTAGAGGAAAACATAACAATAATTCGAGACTGAGCACATTCTTGAAATCTTACTCACACATACCCTTTAGAATTATCCATTCAATCGATGTCAAATTATGCAACTCTCATCGTGAATTTGCATACTTGTCTGAACATAATAACGGTTCCTTATCTATAACTCTTCACCTCGTATTGTTCTCCTGGTAACCATATCATTCAAATTTTCAGAAGTATAATATCGAACCTTGTTGAAGTTAAATTTCACGAGGCGCATTATATTCAAATTGAATAGCCGAGAATGATATAGATGATCAACCCCAAAAAATGAAACAATCTATGTTCGAAGGAGCAGAAAGCAAAATGAAAATATGATAAATGGGATTTTTTATTGCTCTCATTCTGAGAAAATACCACATTGGAATTGTTAAATTTCCGGATATTTTACTCTGTTTATCATAAGTTTTGCTCGCCGTCATTTTGCTGTGTTTTTCCTCTTTTCTTACAACAACAACTCTGAAGTATCCTTCAGCTTTTCCCAGATTTTCTAAAAATTCACGCGGATTTCAGAACTTTCAATTGAATTGTATTTGAATCATTAAAGCTCAGGATTCCCAAAACATTTTCAAAAACACATGAAAAATTCAAATTAGTTTTCCTTGTATATATTCAGTGTCGCGAACCTCTGTCCTGAAGTGCATGTTTCTTAAATTTATACAAATATTTTCTTTGGATATCCGTGTTTTTTTTCTGGAATACTCTAATTACTCACGAGGTCTCTTCCATTCTGTTTAAAGTTTTTTGAGTAAGTTTGAACATTTCTGCGGCTTTTTTTTTTAGGTGGATATAGGTGCACTCTGTGAAATAGTTGCTTCAGGCGCCGCCGCACGGCGGGCGGGCGGCCAGCGCGAGACGCGCATTGGCGCTTACAAACCTAAGTGGATACTTCAAGCATTGTGCAATGCGTGAAGTATCCACCTAGGTTTGTAGGCGCCAGTGAGCCTCTCGCACTGGCAGCACGCCGCTCCGCTCTGCTAGGCTTTAATATTTATACTCGCATAGTCAGCGTTTTTTAACTCATGATTATGAAATGTTTGCACACTCTGCATTGATTATTCTCATTTAAATTGGTGGGAAAAAATATGTATCAATTTATCAAAGGAGAATAATAATATAATGTGTGTTTTTTGAATATTGGTGGTTCCGTGTCAAATTTAATGATTTCCAAAGCACTTTAATTTTTTCTTTCACATTTTGTGCTTTGTTTCTGCTGCAGCGAGGTGTACGCGCAACCAAACGCTCAAAATTTGACGAATTTGATTCTAAAAGATCGATGTACAAATGGGTTAAAACTAAAGATTGCGTGCTTCTTGGTTTTTTCCCCTCTTTTATTCATTTTTGCAGTTTCTGTCGGCATAACTGCGGCTTATTGAGATTAATGTCGCTTGGAAAAGGTTTTACAAATATTTGTCAAGTTTTAAAAATATAAATCTTTCCAAAATGAAGTAATAATTTCGTGAAGAAAAAATTAAAAAAATAAAAGAAAAGTACCTATACATATATAAGGTATATTGTACATCGAATATTTTAAGGATAGAAATAAAACCAAATATTCGTCAATGACAATTTAGCACAGAATTTTTAAAAAGGAGAAATACGTTTAATTACATGTATGTGTATGTATGCAATAGAGGGTTAAGCAGGAAAAGCTGATAATGAGAAAATTCCTAACAATTTCACTTTTCATCGACATTTTATACTCATAATAATCAAAAATCTATCACACGTAACCTTTTTCTTCTGATTCATCAATTGACTTTTGAGGCTATGTTTACATGTTAAACCAATCGATATCGATACCATCTCACCTGTTTGATGAATCGAATACCATCCATTGGGCTTTCAGTAGACTGATTTAGTGACTACCTCATTCGATGTAATATCGAACTCTTGGTTCAAACCAAAACAACCCGACATAACCTCATGTGCGACCTCTTCATGCGTTATTTGTGTTTAATTTATTAGAATTTAGTCATCGACCGGTCATAAATCAATGAAAGGCGGATTAAATACGAGAACTTTCGATCGTAAGAAACACTTGGACGAATTTTACCATCATGGTGCAAAGGGCACGAATGAGCGCGAAATTGCCAAAACAGCATAAATCAGAAGCAAGGTTCTGTGTTTGTTTACTTTTGAATGAAGGGTTTGATATAGACGCTATTAATGGCACGTCACAGAAAAGCAATATATATAGATTTTTTCGCATTGGTAGCATTGGAAGAAGTTATGCCAATGTTAATGTTTGGATCCAATTCCACTGGAAAAAAGTATGGTAACATCTACTATAAGTCTACTTGATTTTTTACACAGTGATACCATTAAGTGAAAATAACCAGAATTATGGTAGTGTTTACCAGAATTAGGATAGTATTCACCAGAATTCTGTTGATACTTACCATAGTATAGTAAATACTACCATACAGTCCAGCATTTATTACTATACTGGTTTCCCTGTGTCCGAGTTTGGGCAAATCTACTATATTTTTTTTCAGTGTCGATATAATGGAGAATCCCTATGATGACGTCGCCACTAATAGCGTCTATTCTATAGGATGACGCAGCCATTAAATCAGTCTATTTTCATTTTCACTCGGTTGCGATCATGAGAGCGGCAAAAAGCCGTCTTAAAGACGAACGAGCGAAGAAATGACGATTCAATCGAACGGCTGATTCGCCGACGACAAACACACCGTCGTCGTCAGTTACCTCACGCTAGAGACGGCTTCACTAGCGGAGGAGCGCGAAACGCGGCAGCGTGGTGTGGCGTCGAGGACTCGGATTGACGTCAGAGCCGCAAGCCGCGAAGGACGGACGCTCGTCCAGTTCCCCCGCGGGGGGGCGGGGGGCGCCCCCACACAGAATCGGGGCCCACCCTCCCCCGGCCCCGGCCCGACCCGCCGTTTGCGCGCCGACAGACGTGATTCAATTATTAAAACCCGCCGCGGCCCGGCCGCCGGACACTCGCGCGCGGGAGGTGAGACGTTCCTGACGTCGCGTCGTCGCGTCCTCCGGAGATCGTCAGCGTCGGCGTGGCTACGAGGGGGCATCTCAACATCCAAAAAATTTTAAATGAAAAATTGCATTGGGGTAGCCTTGAAACGCATCAAAAATTCTGACGATTTTAGAAAATAATTCGCAGAAGGTCCTGTGTCCGGGGGGCCCGGGGGCCTGGCCCTCCTATAATTTGAAATAGTAGCATTTGCCGCCCCCCCTCCCAGAAATTTTGGACTTCAGATGTGACAGAATCTCTGACATGCCAAGGAAAAACGCCGTATGAACCTTCAAGTGTTGCCAAATTTTCTTTCATAAAATTCCTTTGTAAATTTATAAATATTTTCCTCCCAATTTTTCAGATAATTTAGTTCATTGGCCCTTATGATAAGTTTACTTTTTACTTATCATACGTTCATTTTAAGTTATATCTTTAATCTTTTATTATTAATACTAGTCGATAGATACCTTTAGATTGTATAAGGTAGTGGCGACAATTGTAATTTATCAATAAATTCTTCAAAAAAAAAAAAAAAAAAAAAAAAAAAAAAAAAAAAAAAAAAAAAAAAAATAGTTCACAATATTACCTAAAGATTTTGAAAATTCAAAGGAAAAATATTCATAACTTTCCTCAAAAATGAACATTTTATCGAAGGAAATTTGGCAATTCTCGAATTTTCACGCGGCGCGGAGTTCTTCCGTAGCACTGCAGGTCTGTGGACCTTATCTTTCCAAATTTAAAATTAAGAAAAACAAATCTTAAAATAGCCCGAATAATTGAACTTAAAAACACGAGAAAACCTCAGATAGTTGTAGATAACCTCAGTTTTTGTTATCACACAATGGGGGTCCAGGTATTTCGATTTTTTTTAGTTTTTTATGTATTTCTGTTACCTGGTGGAGAAGAGGGTTGAAACCACCCCAAATCGTCTCAGGTTTTGTTGTTTTTAGCCTCGGTTACCTGTTTTCTCGTGTTTTTTTGCGTTATATTAAGTTTTTGGCACCACTGCATGGAAGAAGAAAGCTGGACATTTAGACGCAAGTTCGTCTCTAAAAGCTCAAAAATTAAGGGGGATATGACGTTTTGAATTGCCAAGACAAAAATTCTCAATTTTTAGGTCAAATGTAGGTAAGGAATTTTGAGCGCCTTCTGTAGTGAGCAAATTAAACCAAAACCTTGCGTTGCGTGTTACCGAGGCTGCTAGAGAGCTCTCTTGATGAGAACTCAAAATCGCTAATTTTTACCTCTCATCCCTTAATTTGGCCCTCCTAGACCATCTACTCCCGAGAGATAAGGTCCCTTCTCATAGATCCTATCTCAAATATAATCTCAAGTTTCCTTGCTTTGCAATTCAAAATTAGAAAAAAATAAGAGAACAACTCAATGAAATCTCAACATCCAAAACATTTTCAATGAAAAATTGCGTCGGGGTAGCCTTAAAATGCATCTAAAATTCTGAAAATTTTACAGGATTATCCGCGGAAGGTCCTGTGTCCCTTTTGTAGAGGGAAGCAGTGGAAGCACCCTTGTGATCCATGTAAAATCTTGCCATCACAAGCCGTAAAGTGAATAAGCGTTATAAAAAAGTGCCGTATTTTCTTAATTGCGTTAAATTCCAGTGACTTTCTTCATGAGGGTCGTTTATTTCAAGTTTAAAACGTAGTGATTTATCCGCGAAATTTATGATTTGGATACTCTGTTAGATTTTTACATTATACTTTTTTTCTTTTTTTAAAACATTTTGTTTTTATTTTTGTTGCAGGTAGGCTGAATTTGCATCACAAACATACTCATCTCTACGAAGGTGTTTGCCTTTACGAATGACCTTATACCTTTAAGAGGGTAGTCAAAGTCATTAACGACGGCCAAAAAAATGGAAGGTAACCCAAAATTACTGAGTCACTATCTAATTTTTTTTTAAAAAATTGGAAAGTCTGAATCTATGCAACGAAAAACGTTAATATCTTGGTTTGGAGTTATTTGCGATGATTTTTGTTACATAGATCGTGTCCATCGTGAAATTTATGATGGAATATAATTATTTACTTGAGAACCAGTCATATTAATCAAGATACTTAATTGTTCACTGACAGTCTCAATAAAATTGCTCCTCGTGTGGTTTCATATCTTTTCATACAAGAGTAGTTAACAATGTGAACACGGGCAAGCAACTATTCGAGCTTCTGTGTGTTGCACAGTATCATTTCAAATTGAAGGCGACTATTCTTTGGTATACGATCCGCACTCAGAATACAATTTCTCCTCATGTGGTTTTATGTGTCTTTCTACAACAGTAAACAGGGTGATTTAAGGCAAGCAACTATTCGAGCTTCTGTGTGTTACACAGTATCATTCCAAATTGAAGGCGGTTTACATTTGGCATCGACTGCACATTTCAAACTCTCCATCTCCACCCGATATTTTACAAAAAAGGTGGTGAGTAATTTCGCTTCATGAGGAAGGTAGAATTGCAGAATCAAAGGAGCATTCGTGCTTTCAGGACATTCCGTCAACGATTTTATGTCCGCGCACCTAACTTGTCCATTAGTTTACGTCCACGCGTAAAATAAGCAACATTGACTTCGACATCTTCTCAAATTGTCATTGGTGAATATTTGGTTTTATTTCTATCTTTAAAATTTTCAAAATAGAATATACCTTATTTATACATTTTCTTCTCTCTTTTTTAATGAAAACATTACTTAATTTAAAATATTTTTAATTTTTTTAAAACGAGGCAAATATTTGTTAAACCTATTCGAAGCGATGACATTGATATTAGTCTCAATGAGCCGTACCTGTGTTGAAAAAACTGTACAATAATGAATAAAATAAGAGAAAATACCACAAAGCACGCAATCGTTGGTTTTAACCCATTTTTATACATCGATCTTTTAGAGTCAAATACGGACAATTTTGAGCGTTTGGTTGTGCGTACACCAGACTACAGCACAGTGAAAGCACAAAACATTAAAAAAAAAAAAAAAAAAATACAGGGCTTTGGAAATCATTAAATTTCACACGGAATCACCTTAATATCTACAAAACACACATTATACTTTCCCCCAATACAATTTTTTTCCATCAATTTAAAGAGAATAAGCCGTGCAGAGTGTGCAAACATTCAAAATCATGAGTTGAAAAACGCCGACTCCGCGAGCTGCCAGTGCGACACGCGTATTGGCGCCTACAAACCTAACAAGGGATACTTCACGTATTGCGCAATGCGTGAAGTATCCCTGTTAGGTTTGTAGGCGCCAATGCGCGTGTCACATTAGTCGCCCTCGTCCGCCGCGGCGCTTCCAGCAACTATCTCGCATCAGAGGTGTTGCACAGTATCATACGAAATTGAAGGCGCTCCAACGTATGAAGCATGACAGGCATCCTTTAAGAGTTTGGAGCTTTCCCCGCAAAATAAATCAAGATACTTCAGCACGAAAAGAGAGCAGTTGTCTAAAAACTCACTAAGTCCTAGCATTCGTATTTAATAACGTCTAGCATAAGTTTTTAATTTCATTAGAGAAAAAAGTGACTCGATTTAGCAAGAAACATTCTTAAGTATGCCGTCAAGAAGATTTTATTTTGAAACAAGAATGAAATAGCTGAATGAGAGCGGGTTTCTCCTTGATGTGAGTGATTTTTCTTTTTATGAAAGCATCTTTTCTTCTTTAAACAAGCATTATTTTCTTTGTTGATTCACAAGGAAATCTTCTCGGCGGTAAATTTTGAGCATATTTCTGCTGGAATCAAGTCAAGTTTTTCCTCTAATGAAGTTCTAAAATCATGTTTAACGTTATTGAGTACAGATACGAGGACTAAGTGAGTTTTTCAAGGTACGGAACCTTAGGCGCGTCTGTCTGATGATTTTGAGTGGGGACGGCACCTTACCGGCGGAGAGACGCTGCGGAAAACGCCGATGGAGGACGCTCCGATCTGTCGCCAACAGATCGGAGCGGAGACGCCGACAAATTCCGCTCAGTCCGCTGCCTTTCCTACATATTTTCGAATGTGTTCAGTTCGACAAACCCGCAAATCGATCGACAAGAGCCGTGAATCGATCGACAAGAGCCGTGAATCGATCGACTCACCCGTGAATCGATCGGCAAAAGCCGTGAATCGATCGATCAAGCTGTGATTCGATCGAATTACGTCGATCGATTCACGTTTTGGTTTTTCGATTGATTCGTGTCAATTGAATTGATACCGGTTTTTTTTTTTTTTTCTTTTTTTTTTTTTTTTCTTTAAATTAATTTTCAATCATTTCTCGTCGATCGATTCACGTTTTTTCCGGTCGATTCATGTTGATCGATTCTACACCGGTTTTTTAATAATTTGTCCATCAAAGTGTCGATCGATTCACATTTTTATTTTTCGGTCGATTCTTGTCGATCGAATCCACACCCTTCTAAAAAAAGCGGGCCCAGCTATTTTCGCGGCCCAAAGCATATTGTTCTATCAACGAAAATTCGATAAATTGACAGTGGACAGAGCGGAAAAAATCCACGAATTCCGCTCCTAAGGTGCCGTGCTCCAAAATGTGAGCGTCTTCTCGCCCTCGACTCGGTAGCAGCATTTTCCGCCGGCGTCCAGGACGCCGCGGACGGACGCGCCGAAGGTTCCGTAGCTTCAAATACCGCACTCTTTTTGTCACCGCCACTCGATTTAATTTGCAAGGGAACTTAGAGCTTTTGAAAGATGCCATCAATCATGATACGTTAGGGTGTCTTCAATCTCTTATTAAACTGTGCAACACTTCGGTGGCGAAATAGTAGCTCGAGTGAAATTATCAGTTGGAAAATCCCAAGATTTTCAAGTTTTAAATGCATTTTACGAGGGAAAATTTGGCAACATCGAAATGTAGTTACGTTCTTTCGTGGCGAGAGTGACGATTTTAACAGACGATTTCGTCCACACGGACGCAGTAACGATCCCTCATCGCAATATGGCTGCCGCGACATCCGAAAAGCAACAATGCGCGCTGACTGCTGTATTCTGCCATGGCAAAGAACACCGGATGAGCCTTCAGGCGTCGCCATATCACCTTCGACAAATTTCCAATTTTCAAGAAATTTGTACGTATTTTCCTTCCGATTTTGAAGAGAATTTCGCTCTCAATTTTATCCGAAGTGCCTGAAAATTTCAATGGAAAAAATTCACAACTTCCCTCAAAAATCAATATTTCCTGAGCGGAAAGTCGGCAACATCGGAATACTTATACGGCGTTTTCCCTCAGAATCCGTGAAATGTCAGCGATGCTTCCGTCATGGCGCGAGATCGGCACGAAAGCATCGCGAGATGATTGATCTCTGCTAATTGGCGGCGGCGATCTCGTGACACGGTTCAAGATCGTGAGCCCCCCCCCCCCCCCCCAAGGGGCGCATCGAACCCACCGCGCAGAACGGAGATGAGGTGCTCAGCACGATCGGTGTTGAGTTAGGCGAGCCCGCATATGAGTGAAATTCGAAATTCGGTAGTGCGCACGAAGAGACGGCATGGCTCTGCGCGGAGGGAAAAACTTCGGATCGGATAAATCGAATTATAGTCGCAATCGGAGATAATCGATCGTATTCGATAGTGGTTCGATCCATCGTTAGGTTCAAAACAATGAAACATAACCTCGAAGAAAAATTTTAGGATCCATGTTGGAAAAGCTGAAAAAAGTAAATGGAGAATTTGCTCGCAAAGTAATGGGTCGGTTGAGCTGGTCACAGAATTGTGTTTGATGCTTGATCCTTGTAGATTAGCTAAAAGTATTGAGGTCCGTCCAAACCGCAACTTTCTACGTTCAATATTAATTGAGATATCGCCCTTTGAAAAGTTGGATTTTGACGTCATCCACCGCGGTAGTACATACTTGGTTTCTTCCACCTTGCTGTCATCCGCAATTCTCGTAGAGTAACCTGCTAATGTGCGTCTCCTTGATTGATAAAACCAAGGTGGAAGAAACCAAGGGTGTCACTACCGCGGTGGATGACGTCAAAAACCCGACTTTTAAAAGGGCGATATCTCGGTCAATATTGAACGTAGAAAGTTTCGGTTTGGACTAGATCTTACCATTTTTAGCTAATCAGCAAGAATCAAATATCAAAACACGATTCTGTGACCAGCACAACTCACCTATTGCTTCATCTCGTGTTTCACTTTTTCAGAAGGGAACTAACTACCGTACGTCTGTTAATTTCCTGTGAATTGGCTTACATTGTGGAGACTATTCTCACAAAATTTCAATTTTTGTTCTATTGAAGAATAAAACTCCAGAGCGAAATCGGCAACATTTGATGTAGTCAGGCAGATTCCGGTTAAATCCTTCCAAATTATATCCTTGTAATATCTTCAAATATCCAACAAATCTTAATATCTTCAAATACCCAACAAATCTCTGCAACTCTCTTAAGGTTCTCTCTCTTTTTAAATGTTATTTTTGTCCGCTTATTGGCGATTTCGACGACCGGCTAGTAGTGAGCGGCGCCGTCGCGTCGCGATTAAGCTCAAAGCGGAAGTCCTTGCTCGTAACTGGTAAAAGTACGGGATGTCAGCGTGTATTTCTACGACATTTACGACTAAAATTTAAAAGTCCTCGTGACTCCATTTCCTGCTAGTTTTCCTCGTAGAGAGGACCGCTCGAAAACAAACTGATCCGGTTTTCAATGGTTTGCGCGTCCGGTAAGTGCCGTTCCCCGCTGTTCAAGACCTCAAGCTCTAGAAAGTTACGGGGGTGGGGTGGGGCAACTACTTGTGATCCCCCCCCTCCCTCAGCAAACTTTGAAGGATCAACCTGTCCAGATTACAATTTATAGAAATTCAGCTCTCATGTCTCTTCAACTTGATGAAATTTTACCCCTTCACTGATAGTGAGTGTTCCTTACCAGAGAGGAAGAGGAGCAAGAAACGGCAAAATGCAAGGAAAAGAGTGCTGGTTATTTCAGCAATGTTTTTGACTGAAGGGGCCGCTTAGTGGATCAAGTCAATTAGAAAGGTCGGACATAAAATTTATGACTCAAACTGCAAATTTAGGTGTTTATTTCGTCACATTTTACATTTTAAGGGGTGCTTTCAGAAGAAAATTCTACGAAGGAACCAGTGAAACCACTTTAAAACCTCAAAATTTTGTATAAGCGGAGTTATGAGCTTTTAAAGTTTTCAACTTTTGTCCGACTTCTATTGACTCAATCCACTGTGGGCCGTCCCTAAATTACGTTACGCACTTTTTCGAGCGTAACGCTCTCTTCGACCCCCCCGCCCTTCTCCTTGCCTGGAGGGTTCGTAATTTAGAGACAGCCCTTAGGAACATACGATTAAAATGTTACGGTCGCGTTATTATAGTAACTCCACTGAGGAACCATTCCAGCACGCATTTACGGTTTTCATAAGGGGATAGGGATACGCGCATTGTACTTTTCCTTCTTTGCCATTTCTTCTTCTTCCACTTTTTTTCGTGTTTTTGTCTGTTGACGCCAGATTGTTACATCTTCTAAATCCACCAATTAAGAAGAATTTCAATTTTTCCTCGCGGCCCTCCAAAACACTCAAACGGAATTCCTGCTCGACTGTTGTCTTTAACTGAAAAGGAATTTCGAATTAAAATTTCTTGTGCAGCGGATCTGATGTCAAAAAATTGTAGTATTAAAGCGCTATTTGTCATTTTTAAAAAGTGAAAGCAGATTATATTTGACAGATATCCTGATGAAATTGAAATTGCGAAACTCACCGAGGACCCGCGTGAAAAGGAAAATTTTCAACCCGTAACGAGTGAACCTGAGAATCTACATCCAAGAAAATGGCGGTATCTTCATGCGTCAAGAGGATTACTAAAATTATAATTTAAAATTAAAATATTTTACGTCGTAGTATTTTCCACGTAACTTGTCCTAAGGACCGCCGAAGAATCAGTCAATAACCTTTACATCCATCTCTCCATCCTCTTTGAATAAAATATCAGGAATATGGATATTTCGTTTCCTTCCATAAACAAAATCAGAAGTGATGTTTGAGTCTAGTGATGTTACCAAATCTCTCAAAATGCTGAAAAAAATTGTGAATAATATATATTTGCCTCCTGACAGGGCCGGATTTATCTACTTGCCGCCCACGGGCCGCCTGTATTTTGCCGCCCCCTTCTCATTCGTTCTGAAACTTTAATAAAAACCATCAAGTGAACGTGCCGGAGGGGGCGGGTTGCATAAGACACGTTTACTCGTGTTGGACACATTTTTTGCAAAACAATGTGCAACACATAAATGTGGTTTAATAATAAATTTTAACTTCCGCTGCCGCACCGGCACCGGCACCGCGCTGTTTGGCGCAATGCGTGAAGTATTCATGCAGTCTTGTAGGCGCCATGCGTTTCCCGCCGACCGCTGCTGACCGGACTGTATTTGACGCAATGCGTGAAGTATTCATGCAGTCTTGTAGGCACTAATATGTGTAACGCGCCGACCGCCGCGCCGAGGGCTTTTCCTTTCAATCTCAAGTCCTCGTCATCATTTCACTCTGCGCCGCGCCGATCCAGGCCAAATTAGGTGATTGGTTTCTCTCTTAACTCGACTAATTAAAGGTGCTGCCTCGTGTATCGCCGAAAGACGACACAATTAGAAATTACTATATACTCTCAGGAAATGAGAGATTTTGTCGCCTTTTCTCGTTTGCAATTTTTTCTGAATCCAATTTTTTATACCTACGTTTAAAAAAAAATCAAAATTTGCCGCCCCCCTAAATTTGCCGCCATGGGCTGCGGCCCATGTGGCCATCCCCTAAATCCGGCCCTGATTCCTGATATATTCGGCATTTACAGCTAAGATTCTTTTGTTCTTGCTGTCAACATTAAAGAAAAATGCTGATAGCTTGGAACACCGCGCCGAGTTTTTGGCAGTTTTATCAAATTTCAGCAAAATAGGATTGAGGATCTCGGTCCCAGCTGTCTAGTTTTTTGGGGTGCGAGTGTTGTCGAAGAATGCTTCACCGTGAATCTTGTCTTATTCGTGTAAGGAAAAAAGTGAGGCATGGAATCACCTCAAAAGGAAGGGTATCGATAATGGCTGCGGTTTTGGATCCATCCTGAAATTCTCAACTCGATTTTTTGTTCATTGAAAGAATGCATCGTTCTTTAGCCATATTCTGTGTCTTTTTGGAGCTAACACTGGCCCTAACATGGATTTGAAGGCTGATTTTGGCGAAAAATGTGAGTTCTGCGGTCGAATGCTGAAATATCCACGTTTTTCACCAAAATCGGCTATCAGATCCATGTTTAGGCCAGTGTTCACCTGAAAAGAGACCGAATGCCAAATTATGATGCATTCCGTAGAATATAGACCTTCAATGAGCAAAAAATCGTAGAATTGAGGAAACTAAGCCAGTGCGAGCTCAAAAACGGCCCCTGTCGACACCCCATATTTTAGAAATATACAGGGTTATTCAAAAGTTACGCACCACTGGCCATAACTTTAGTTCTAATTATGATATCGATTTGCAGTTTGTGACGTCCTTCCTCATATCGAGGGGGAAACTTTTTGAGGTACTTTTCAGTTCTTCACCCCCCAGGGGGAGGGGGGCGGGGGGCAACTCAAAAATTTCAAATGGCAACCCCCATCATGTGATACATCGTTAGAAAGAGCATGAAAAAAGAAAATTTTTGGCGCAAACCGGAAGTCGATCTGACCCCCCTGTCAAAAGTTAGGGGGGTCCAAAGGTTATTTAGGGGGTCCGTACCTTCATTTTTTAGAGTAGCTTCGGCGGCTCTTGGACATACCGTTTCTCTTTTCAAAGAGTCCTCGAATACTCCAAGTCTGATACCGAAGTCTTCATATTGCCCCCGGGCCACCAAAGCCCCCCCGTAGGGGGGGATGGGCCTGTTACAATGAAACATTGCATTAAAATGCGAAAAGTCACAGAAGAGCTTCAAACTTAGCATCAAATCCGAGTGGAACTTCTTGCCGATGTTAACGCAAACGCAGCCTGCGACTTTAAAGTGAGTTTTCAAAACTCTTAGCCCCCTGCCCCCCTCATTTTTGGTTGCAGAGCGGGTAAAAACCGGGAAATTCACTACAAATAATGCCCAAAACTAATGTCCAACTTAAGGAGGACCCTTGAAACGTTGCGATCAGTCGGAGAATTGGAATACAAGGACTGCCACCCCCTTAAAGTACGGAAACATCCAAAACACCCCCGCTGCCCCCCTCATTTTTCGTTGCGGAGCGGGTAAAAACCGGGAAAATCGCCAGAAATGATGCCCGAAACCACTGTAGAACTTGACGAGAACCCTTGAAACGTTGCGCTCAGTCGGAGAACTGCAACACAGGAACTGCCGCCCACTTTAAGGACGGAAACATCCATAAAACCCCCGCTGCCCCCCTCTTTTTTCGTTGCAGAGCTGGTAAGAACCGGTTCATCATTTCTGGCGATTTTCCCGGTTTTTACCCGCTCTGCAACGAAAAATGAGGGGGGCAGCGGGGGTTTTATGGATGTTTCCGTCCTTAAAGTGGGCGGCAGTCCCTATATTTCAATGCTCCGCCTGGTCGCGACGTTTCAAGGGTCCTCGTCTTGTTGGACAGTGGTTTCGGGCATCATTTCTGGCGATTTTCCCGGTTTTCACCCGCTCCGCAACGAAAAATGAGGGGGGCAGCGGGGGTGTTTTGGATGTTTCCGTACTTTAAGGGGGTGGCAGTCCTTGTATTCCAATGCTCCGACTGGTCGCAACGTTTCAAGGGTCCTCCTCAAGTTGGACATTAGTTTTGGGCATTATTTGTAGTGAATTTCCGGTTTTTACCCGCTCTGCAACCAAAAATGAGGGGGGCAGGGGGCTAAGAGTTTTGAAAACTCACTTTAAAGTCGCAGGCTGCGTTTGCGTTAACATCGGCAAGAAGTTCCACTCGGATTTGATGCTAAGTTTGAAGCTCTTCTGTGACTTTTCGCATTTTAATGCAATGTTTCATTGTAACAGGCCCATCCCCCCCTACGGGGGGCTGTGGTGGCCCGGGGGCAATATGAAGACTTCGGTATCAGACTTGGAGTATTCGAGGACTCTTTGAAAAGAGAAACGGTATGTCCAAGAGCCGCCGAAGCTACCCTAAAAAATGAAGGTACGGACCCCCTAAATAACCTTTGGACCCCCCTAACTTTTGACAGGGGGGTCAGATCGACTTCCGGTTTGCGCCAAAAATTTTCTTTTTTCATGCTCTTTCTAACGATGTATCACATGATGGGGGTTGCCATTTGAAATTTTTGAGTTGCCCCCCGCCCCCCCTCCCCCTGGGGGGGTGAAGAACTGAAAAGTACCTCAAAAAGTTTCCCCCTCGATATGAGGAAGGACGCCACAAACCGCAAATCGATATCATAATTAGAACTAAAGTTATGGCCAGTGGTGCGTAACTTTTGAATAACCCTGTATCGTTTCATCAATGAAATTAATCTCTGGAAGATTTATAAGCTTAACTAAGGAATTTTTCAGACTTTTTTCTTTAAGGAATTATGCCTGGCAATTGAATGTCTTAGCTTTTTTGAACGGGGCTTATGATCTTCCCTTGGGAGAAGGAGAGCTTTTAGTCCAGCTAAAAGTAATCAAAAATCAAAGCCGACCTACTGCAATGTGAAGAGGTTGAGTGGGGATGACTTATTTCTTTGTCGAGAAACCAATAAAAAATAGGCGGATTTTAGCCGAGAAGCGACATCAACGACTAGGGGTACTTCAAGCCACCTTTGATAGGACCGCGTTGAGCTTGGGTCCGTAACAGTGTAACGAGAGGTGAAAAAATTCGTCTACTTTATCTTGGCTGGAAAATTATATTTGTTTTTTGTCTGCCCGATAGGCTATGACGCACGTAATCTTGACGATAAGAAACAGAATCTCTTATGTTGTACCATCTTTGATAAGATAAAGTTCCTAACGTGATGCCTATTCTTTCCTTTTTTAATTATAGACGCGTACTTTAAGTGAAAAAGCAAACATTTGCAGTTACTGATTCCGTCACCTCGTGCTCGAAAAAACCACTTAATTTCGAGAGGCTCTCAGCCCGAAGCATTGATTACGACTCTGTGAGCACTAGGCGAAATTTACCAACAGCATGCGGTTCTTTTTTTCTTTTTTCATTTGAATCGTTTTGAAAGCGCACCCGGTGGATAGGATGCGTTTTTGAATCGAACATGAAAAAAATTAAGACGATTTTTCTTCTCGGACAATCGCGCAGTTTCTTCGTAAGAACAGGAGGGCGCATTCAAAAAGTGAGTTGGATTTTTCATTTCTCTAAAAACTCTTATGAGCATTTGTAATCAAAGTTTACGAGGAAAGAAATGCGCCGGGAACGGGAACGAGGAGTGTCATGCTAAGGAAAAACGCAGTTTGAACCTTCAAGCCTTGCCAAATTTCCCTCAATAAAAAACACACTTACTGAGGAAATTTTGAATATTTTCCTCTAAATTTTTCGCATGATTTTGTTCGCAATTCAGTCAAAAATATCTGAAAATTTTAAAGAAAAATATGCGTAACTTTCCTCAACAACAAATGTTTTATCCAAGACACTTTGGCAACTCTTGAAAGTTCATACGGCGTTTATCCTTAGCACAGCAGAGAAAGTCTCAGGAAGTATCGAGAAAGTTCCCATCGGCTCTTCAAAGGTTTAGTCTTTACAGTGTGTATTTGCATGTGTGTGTGTATTTCTCCCCAATTTTACCCGAAAAATTGAAAAGTAGATTTTAGCCGGGAATTTTCGGAAACTTTCCCAATTGTGATTGTGATTTACAATTCAGAGACACAGCAGAGATGTTCATCGAAGATTAGTTCGTATGTCTGATAAACAATTTTGAAAATCATGAAGACTTTTTATCTTTCCAGGAGGAGACTCCCCAATCGAAACAAAGTAAACTTAAAATTGAACATCGTCCCAGCAAATCGTTTGAAACTGTACGCGAAGAGACAAAAGCACGCAATACTTTCTCTCTCTCTAATTAAGAGATTCCAATTATAGAGAATTTGCACGTGTCTGAAATTTGATTAATTTCGTGTTTATGTGGAAACTCTCGAGTGAGCTGATCACAAGAATACCCTTTGTTCATAAATTGAACAATTATTGGAGGATATATCTTCAAATTGTCTTATCTGCCAAAATTAATGCGTTTACATGAGAAATGTTGCTAGATGACGTTATCACGCGGTGCATTTTTCACTTTTAAATCTGTTTTTATACTATTTCATTTGTTAGAGAGAAATTCGAAAAAAATGCTGCGAAATCAGCCCTTTAAGCACTATTAGATGAATCAATAAAAATTTGCGTGCAAATTCTCTACTGTCTCAAAGTTTTGATCACTACATCTAGATCACCTGCCATTCAAGCATGATTACTGCCGTGCCAAGGAAGAACGTCGTATGAGCCTTAAGACGTTGCCAAGTTTCCTCCCATAAAACCCGAATTTACTGAGAGAATTTTGAATATTATTTGCCAAAATTTTCAGACAATTTTGTACGCAATTAAATCTAATATATCTGAAAATTTCAAGGAAAAATGTGCTTGACTGTGGTTAAATATACCTGTTTTATCAAGGGAAATTTGGCAACTCTCGAATGTTCATACGGTGTTCCTCCTTAGCACGGCAGATTAGTAATCAAGCCTCTGCACGAATGATTACAGATTCAAGTAAATCTCTGCAAAATTAGTCTCATCAGAGAAAGTCCGTACAATCCACTTTTGTTTGATATACTTTCGATTTTCTAACAGGGTGTTGATCAAGAACATCGAGCGCAGGATGTAGTATTATCTTCCTTCTGAAAGACAGGCTTCCGTAACCATTATCTCAAATTCAATGTGAAATTCGGCAACAATGTCTTAATGACGGCCCCGGAGATAGATTTGATGAGTGAAATTAAAAAGGTGTGCCACCCTTAGGTCTCGACGCTTTGTCGTTGACTGTTTTTTAAAAAAAGAGAAAAAAGGAGTTCGTGACACGGTTAAACTCGTCGATATTTCATTCTGCCTCCTGAATAGTTGCCAGATAGAATCTTTCAGATATCCAAACGTACATCATTTCCCGCATTCATGCGATTTTAACTAGAACGCAGAACTCAGGGTACATGACGATTTTGATTACATTTTGCAATAAGGAACCAGTACTTCTGGTCCATTTTAGAAACAACACACATGCCATTGGTTTCCCTATGCAGATTTGTGATTTTATGGAAGAACCAGAGATACTGGTTCTGTATTGCAAAATGTAATCCGTTTCAGAGTTGCCGGCGGTCTAGAAAACCAGGAAAGTCATGAAATGTAAAGGAAAAGTCTTGAAATTTAAAGGAAAAGACAGGGAATTTGACGAGGTGCTTTTAGTAAAAGTGAGTGTAATTTAGAGGGAAATGGAAGTTTTATTCAAATGTCAGTGAAAATTAGGAAGTATGACAAGGTACGTCTGGCAGAAGTGATTGTAATTTAAAGGGGAAAAAATCAAAGTGGAAGTTGTATTCAAATATCAGGGGAAGTCAGGAAATCCGAAAATTTTAGAGTCAGGGAAAATCAAAAATTGTCAGGGAAAGCCAAGGGGTTGAAGGTGGAGAAATTATGGTGACCCTGCAATTTACTCCTACTCAGCAAGGACCTACTACTATATCGTACTATTTTAAAGCATAATATTCTTAATGACAGTTTGACAATGATTATTCTTAATTAATTAGCCAAACCTCTTCTTGATAAGCTTCACTCGTATAGCTGCATAAATGTGTAACGAATTCAAATAGTACTTAGTCACGTGATGTGGCGTAGGGGAATTTAAAAAAAATGCTTTTAATCCAAATATTATTAATTTAATGATCGATTAAACTTCAGATCTTCAGCTATTTGGAAAACAATTCGATAGTCGCTCGAGTAAATAATAATTCCTAGATTTTAGAAAATTTATCAAAAATATCCGAGCATTGCATCACGATGTAGCACGTCAGATATTACACAAAATTTGACCAGGAAACTTTTCGAAATATCTTTGAAAGTACGTACCGAGTGAATATTGTAAATTGAGTAGTGATATTTAGTCAAATATTGCATATAAACATTTGTTGTGCCGCAGCGTTACGTCATGCTCAGAAACTTTTTAAGAAATGTACGATAAACTAGAAATTAACTGTCTGATCATCAACAACTTTGTGTATCTAATTAGATAAGAGAATCAGGAAGTCTACAATTGAAATTAGAGTCGAATAGTTTTATCTTAGCTTACTTATCTCAGGTTTTGATCTTTGTTTTTATTTTATTAATATTTTAAATTTACTAAAACTAATAATTTTCAAAATCATAATTAAATTTAACAATTTAAATTTTAATGTATAAGTTTTTTAAACATATACTTAAATTTACAATTTTTTTACTTAGCTTTTTATTTATTAAAATTAAAAACTTATTAATTCCAAAATTGCATTTTTATGTTATTATTTTCGATGTTCGAACGGTTTCCAAAGTGCCGAAGAGCCACCGTTACAGCACCAAGTTTTTCATAAAGGGGCATTTTCGCAAGATATGCGGCAACCGTGTGGACGCGCCGGAGGCCTCCCGTTCGAAGTTGATTGCATTCAAATCCGCGAACAAAAGCCTGGTTAGGCTAGGTTAGTTACCATGTTCCGAGCGGTGAAAAGCGAGAATAATGACTGCGCCACACCGCGGTCTTTCTTCGGCGCAGCGTGAAGGCTCAAGAAAAATCCAAAACGCTTCGTCCGCCTGGAGAATGGCGTAAATGCGACGGAATTCCGTTGGCACTTAGGCCCTTTCTTAATTGAGCCGTTTCATTGCAGCCGTCATCTCGGAATGCGCACGCGGGCCCCTTGTTACTGTGTCGTCATGAATGTAGTTCAGCATCAACCAAGTCGCGCGCTCTGCTGGCGGGTGGTAAAAAGGCCGCATGAGCTTTCAGACGTTGCCGAATTGTGGGATTTTCGGTGAAATTTGTGAGTATTTTTCTCCAGATTTTTCAGGGATTTTTATTTGCGATTTCATCTACAGTATCTGAAAATTTCGAGGAAGAATATACATAATTTCCTTCTATAATTAATATTTTATCAAGGGAAATTTGGCAACATTAGAAGTTTCATACGGCATTTTATCGTTGTTCTTCAGCATCGAGATGGAGAGTGTCTGTCTTAGGAGAAACAGAGAGGAGGGGCAAGAGAAGGACTCGGCTTGCAAACTAAGTTTTGGCTTATCAGTATCAATAACTATTATGATTATCAATTTATTTGTATAAAATAATGGAAAACACTTGGACCCCAAGAATAGAACCTTAAAACAAGCTGCTTGAACGAGAAAGCTTAGGTAATTATCTCATCTTTTGTTGTAAACATTAGAGAGAATTAAACAAATTGAAGCACCCATTTAGTTAGTGACCTCAAGCTTTGTAAATATTGGTCTTCAATGTGTCTGTGAAAGACAAAAAACCTAGAAAGTGTTCTAAAATGGGGAGAAGTTTTATTGAAAAATTCCAAGTAAACGGAAAAATAAGCATTATTTTTAATACAAAGACCGTCATGTTTCCATGTTGCTTGATTTTTTCCTCTCTCTTGAGATTTTTCAAGGCAAAACCTAGCAATAGAAAATTCGTAATTCATCGCGCTTTTCCCCTTTCTAGTATGTAACTTAGAAGTTCAAGGTAGGTAAATTTTACGATTTATGGGTCGCTCACTGATTGAGCGGGATTTGGGGATGTGAAAGTACACGATTCTACATCCAAAAATCCTCGTCACTCCCCAGTATTCGCTCGAGCGTTCTTTGGCCATCAAAAAATATTCTGTCAGCCACTTAAACACGTACTCATCAAACGTTCTTAAGGAGAAAGCAAAGCCATGGCAGATGGCTCCTTCAATTTCATCTATGTGAAACCAGAACACCCATCGAGAACAAATATTTACAGCTACTGGTTGGCATTTGGGAAGCTAGAGCGCTTTCAATTTTGACATATGCAACCGAGGGCTACTATCGAGCACGAATAGTTGTATCAAGGCGCTTTTATTGATTTCATGCTGCTCCAGCCGGATACTGTGACAAAGTGCCGTGTTTTTGGGTCCGTTTGAATAAGGAAGGCATTTCACATTTTTTGGAAACAACGTATCGTAGCAAAAAAACTTGTGTATCTTGGGACAATGTTTTTACAGAATTCTTTCGCAAATACTATCATGCAATGAACTTATCCTGAAAATTTGCGGTGCATGGGTAAAACCGTTTTTATTTTATAAAGTGTTAACTCCCAAAAAACGAGGGAAAATCTTGATGGATTTATGGCGTTCTTGCTTAGCACGGCAGTATTAATACAAGGTTTTGGTTACGTTTCCTAACTGCGTGGGTGGAGACTTTTGTGAAGCTAGTCATCCTGAGATCCAAGAGTCGACCTTTTCACTTTTCAACATATTCCTAATTTTTCTGTATCTATTCACTTATTTGATTCTTTTTAAAGGAAGCAATTTTACTATGATTAGCATCATCAAATCGTACTCTACAACCCGCATATATACGGCGAGTCGTAACAAACGGATGCATTCGTCATTAATGCAGAAACATGAAAAAAGTCTCGGTTCTTGCCAGTCACACTTGTCGTCACGCGCGTCACTTGTAGTAGTGCATAGTCTTGAACAGCTTCCAAATCCAAAATGGTGAGAGAATTGCCAAAAAAAAAAAAAAAAAAAAATGAATCACTTTCATCAAATGTGTTAGATATGCTGAGACTAGAGTACCTGTGTAGCGAGAGTATGGACAGATCGCTTCATGGAGGGCTTAGGGCCCAAAAGTGCAGCCACCCTTCTAACCAACTTCTAACGCACAAAATTTCACTGCCAGTCTGTAGATTCCAATTCTAACGAAGATGGCTAAGAAAGTACGAAATGCAAGTATGAAAGTACTAGAAATGAGCGTTCTTCCACAAAAATGAGTAAATTTATGCAAAAACTAAGTCAAATACGTGCTTTATAAACCATGGTTAGTAACAGTTGTATTAATAAATCGCTCTGGATAATTGAAATTCATAGGTTGGCTGCATTTCTGGGCCCTAACTTTATTCGCGGAGGCATCGGTGAAGGCCTGATGGATTTTCGGAGTTACACATCTGTCTATACTCTCGCTATACAGGTACTCTAGCTGAGACGAGTTTTATTTGCTGAAGGATAGCGGTCAAGCAAATCAGTGGCGAGGTGTGAATTATCGATTATCGATGTTTCCCTGTTTAAAGCTATGGTAAAGAATCGATTATTAAATTGCTCGTCATCAGGGAGTCTACAAGTCCGGAATATCCGGGAAGTCCGGAAATAGTACTGATTTTTTAAGGGCGGTCCGGAAGTACTGAAAAAGTGCTAAAATTCCGCAAGGAGGTCCGGATTTTTTTTTCATTTTTTGTCACTTTTGTCACAATTTGAGCGAGAAATTCGAATTTTTGAAATTTTTCGAATTTTGTCAATGGAGGTACTGAAAAAGTACTGAATTTCTCTGTCGAGGAGGTACTGAATTTCTCTGGAATGTACTGAAAAAGTACTGTAACAGTACCGTAGGTAGGAAACGTGAAATTACTCTGTACAAAGATTTTCATTAAAATGAAACAAATTATTGAGATATTAGCCGATTTAGTTGAAGCGAAACTATGTCAATTCAGGCCATGCTTGACAATAAAACATTGTACAAAAGAGATGGTATAGTTGTTAGTTTACGACGATCAGCAACTAGGCTATTTACGTTTGGGACCAGGCATTTACCTTAAATTCTTAAATTTAATTGCTTGAAGAGTTTTAAAATTTCGGTGACTACTATTGGATCATCTGAGCTTAAATGATGGATGTTTTGAGGGAGGGAATTTTGAATTTTGATGCGTGTGGCATGACATGTTTATTTAAACATCATATACCTTTACATGGTGACAACAGGCCATTTTTAAATAAACACGTAATTCTCTTGGACACTGCTTCATTGTCAAGCATGACCTGAATTTACAAAGTTTTGCTTCCACTGAATCCGCTAAAATCTCAATATTTCGTTTTCTTTTCTTTCAATTATGAGGAGCTGAAACCCCAATAATTTTGATTTTCATTAACTGACAAACAGAATATCGACGGTGAAACAACCACACCACGTATCTAGTTTGCGGTGTATAAAAATCCTCGCTCGCATGTTATTTTTTTGAAGAAGCCCAGGTAGATATCATTCCTTGAAATTTTCACAGAGTTTTCTTCGCACGAAGAGGAAAAATCTCGGAAGTTTTCAAGAACTGACGTTGAGTCGTTTTCCACTAATAAAATAAAGTATAACAGGAAATCTGCAACGTCACAACCGAGGTACGTGGTCTGATAGTTTCTCTCTTGGTGTGCTCGTCTAAATTTCTTTTCAAATGGGAAAACGTAACAAGAAGCTTACGTGAAGAAAATGCATTTTTCGCAGGAGAAAATTCTCCCAAAATCAAGCTCCAATCAGTTCAAGGACTGCAATTCTTAGACAATCGGATGGTCATTGAAACAATGCGCTGTCTAAGTATGAAAGATATGATAGAAATTGCCTACTGATTTGCAGACAGAACCGCACTGTCGCTTTTCAAACCGCGACGCATTGACATTCACGTCACCGTGTCTCTATAAATTTAATCAATCCGTGGGTAGTTCGATAATGAATTGTGCGTTGTGTGTTAATGAGCCAATAATTTATGCCTGACAGACGCATGCGTGCGGTGAGGCCTTCGCGTAGGCCAAACCTGAAAAGAAACAAAAACTTTGACCTGATTTTCTACGATTGAAACGCTGTTTTACCCTTCGTGGCCGGTCAATTTTCGACGGTTTTTCTTTTAATTTTAATAGCCCATGCTAATGGTATGAATTGGCACTCCACAGAACATTTTCTATTACTATCATTTGACGCGCAACTGTTTCGACGTTTTGAAAACGTTCAAAATTAGAAGGAAAGATAGAAAATAGTGGATATGTACCGCTTTTGTCGAAATCAGTGGATTCATTCAGACTCTCTTCCTCTCCTGGTAAAGAACCAACATTAACGTAGGTTAAATCTAGCATTAAAACGTAGCATTCATGTCCAAAAAATAATCAGAATTTAGTTTTGTAAAAATGTCCTGAAACTTTTGCAAAAAAAAAACTAACCACCTCTAGAAAATTATTTCATCGTGCAATAAACTAAAATCAGCTTTGTACCTGATTTGATCCAAATACGCTATGTTGCCTATTAATTGTCCATCGTATACTAGAAAAACGCAGCGAGCTGATTATTGGCATTGATAGATAGACTAAAGGAGAGAATGATGGACTCACTAAGAGGTCCCTCGTGGATTACTGTTGGTTAGTCAATTACTTACCTCCTTTGCTCATTGCGACACCCGTTTCCACTAACAGGATCGCTCAATTTTTCTTACATGTTAGACCTTAAATTTTGAAATTATAACTTTTCCCGCCGTACGTCAAGCAGCTACTACGGTGCTGATACCTATGGGAGAATCTCGAGGTCTCAGCTTCTATGTAGTTTCCAACCGCACCTATAGATGGGGTTACCAATACGACTGCTGCGATCATTGCTAGTATGTGACGCAACTTTCTCCTGATTCTGTCCATGTCTGCAGATTAATATTTTCAGCAATTTTTGTACGTGCTTGATTTCATTGACTGGTTGATCACTTCAACATGTCCGAGCTTAATCGGTAAAACTATAGGAACATGCTCTATAGGAGAAAAGTAACACTTGATTTCCTCTAAGAAGTTTTCCCCGCAAAATCATATTCTTTCCGAGCCAAAACTTTCAGATATTTTTCAGAAAATAATCGTTGTTTCTAATTTTGGTCACATAAAATCATAGTTGTAGGCTATTTTTTGTAATTTTTGGCGCTGATTCATCCATTACTTTAAAAATAAAATAAAGAAATCAAGAAGGATTTCAGAGAGTTTCAGATCCGTAAGGTAAATAACTCGGGTTTTTGTCCAATGAAGATATGTATGGGTGTTGCTAGTTTCTGGTACCCATGGAATTGCCATAATGTTATCTTCAATTGCAATAAAACCAAATTATTTACCATTAAAAACTAAAGCCTCCTTGTTTTCAATACTTTTGTGGTCATGGATGAATTCAGCGCTAATAATCACAAAGAGATGACTTTTTATCATAATTTTTGGTCCACGCTCGTTCAAAAATTCAGAAAAACATCCGAGGCCGTCAATGAATTAGAAGGAAAAAAACTAAGAATCAAGTTATCTACCCTGAACATGGGCGCAATTACCACTAGGCCGAGGGAGCTCTTCCCCCTCCCAGAAATCTACTCGACTTCTCCCAAAAAATTTTCCTAAGAGACTTTGTGGAATAAGTTAGTAGCATAAGATAGTTTGGATAGTCTCGAAAAAAATGACCCTTTCGCGATGAAAAATATCGATATATAATTAGGATTTAGAATTTTTTTTCCGTGCCTTTCAAATGCATTTTTTAGTCCGTCTCTCTCTCTCTCTCTAGCTCAGATCGCATCTCGAATCCTCGAATTACAAAAATATATAGAACTGATATCTAATCTTATGCATCAAATGGAAAAGGTTTTTTAAAACAAAAAATGCCACGCTAGAATGATGCAGCATCGCAATGCACTAGGAAATCTGAAAAAGCACCTTCGGAGTATGCAACCTGGCACAAACTATTGCTCGGCATTGCAGCGGCCATAAATGAAGGCGTATCATACGTCCGTTTTCAGTGTAACAGGATCCTAGAGCTCCGGATTGAGCTCGTCAGGGTTCGCGGCGCTCTTTTGATTCATCTGCCTTCATAGCTGTGGCGTGGCATGCTTTGCGATGTATCGAATGATCTACCATTTAAACTTATGGAAAGGGATCGACAATCAGGGTGTTTGCAAATAATCGATTCTTTACATTAGCTTCAAATGGGGAAACATCCATAATCGATCATTCGCTCCTCGCCACTGCTTCATAGAGGCAGCCTGCGACTTGCATGTTCTCATCGCACGATTGATTTTTGCTAAATTATTCAAGCCTTTGTTTTGCAAGGTCTATTGGATTGACGAAGTATTCGCAATCAGCGAAAAACTCAGGAGGTCTGTTTGAAGCAACTTTCCGTTCTTGCGCTATCTTAAGGCAGATAGTTCGACAAAAACTTGCTATTTTTATGGAATTTTTGGATATGTAATGAATTTTACCATTCGTCAAGACGCGGAGATTCGAAAAGCAGAAAACAACGGGTAAAATTGGATTTAAATGAGTTGATTATTGAGCTGCTTCTTTGAATAAATCAAAGCTTTAAAGTGTAAACTTCCTATGTCCGTGCAGTCAATTTTCAGATTGAATTTTGAGATATCGGCTTAAAACTCTGTTCGATGCCCTGGTGAATAATTTGCGACAGTAATATTTTGTACTTGTGCCTTTTAGTGAGCATTTCTAATTCAACTCGAAAGTTCTCAGCCCCTGAATGGATACTGTATTATGATTTTTTCCTAAATTTACGATTGCTAAACTTCGAACAGCCGTAGCTCCGGTTCAGTTCAACGTATCGTTACGATTTAATTTTGGCCATTTTCGACATGTTCTACGTGTTCTGCTCTAAATTTTAATGAAAAATAAGAGACGCATTTCAATCAAAAAGAGCTAGGTGCATTGTGTCCTTGGCCATTGTATGCATGTGTTGTTGTGGGTCTGAGGGTTCGTGCTCAATGCAGATAGTTCCTTTTGATTTAAATACGTCCACATGGATGTCTTGTAAGCAGCTAAGAAGTTCCGTGTTTATGGCTACTTATTCTTTTTCTTTTCCTGTCCGGTCAACCTGAACGTGGTTGATCGACCAAATTTTTGGTTCAGTCGATTGAAACCGTAGTTTACTCTGAGACATCTGTGGATAAAAAAGTGCCCTGCTTAAACAATTCCCTCTTGTTTCTCTAAATGTCACCTAGAGGTTGCGACCTGCAATGGACCACTAGACAAGGTACAAACTTTTAAGCATTCTGACTCACGTTTCTCAATCAAAATTTCACGTATAACACGATTCTTGCATCGAAAATTACTGAAATTTACTCCTAAACAAGACATTTCATGTTTCTTGGCGCGTGAATTTAAACCTCCCGCTCATGAAAACTCAAGGGTCTGCGTGAGTCAAATCGCACACTAAACGTTACCGTGACAGTCCCTGCGATACGAAAATATAGTAGCCTCAACCATGACGCTTTGGCTCAGTTGTAGTAAAATGTTCACATTTTGGACAATAAAGGGTGGGAAAGAAACACTGCTCGATTGAGAAGCCTGCCGAAGCCCTTGTAAGGCGCATTTGACTCATGTGGGGCATTTAATTTCTTGTGACCGGGCAATTCAAATTTCCCGTGACCGATGTACAACGAAAACGTTAATATTTTAGTTAGGAGTTAATTGCAGTAATTTACGACGTGAGAACCATGTTCTTCGTGAAATTATTGTTCAGAAGCATGTAACAGAGTGCTTAAATTCGTACCGTGTCTAGTGGTCCATTAGCCAGAACAGTCACCATAATGCTATCCAGGATCGATTCCGATCGTTAGCGCTTAATTTTTAACGAGATTGCAAATTTTCAACCCAAAGATTTGGTCAATCAAGACCGAAAGAAAAACTGACCAAAGAATATCAACCGCGCGTTAAGGTTACTTCGTTCTCTTCTTCCCAAATGAACACAAAAACTCTGTCTCTATTAGCGGCTCTGGTGCTTGCACTAGAGCTGCTATTCCGGACGGTCCCAGCTGGGGAGTATCAATGCAGCATGTTACATTGTAGAGACCGCGCGTTGGTTGATGGGAATCGGCGCCATTTTCGGCTATGTTCCTTGTCATGACTTTATTTTATTGCATACTGTTTTATTGTTAGTCAATGCTATGTTGTGTATTGTATTTTTGGAATCATGGTGATACAGTCAACAATTCAAAACTTGTTTGTGCTTTTATCTCGTGATGGAAAAAATGTACTTTACGTTCAAAATTTGAAAATTTGAATTTTAAAGTTTTCGCGGTTAAGGAAGCTTTAACCACTGGGTTGGAGCTTCCTAGTCATATTACTTGATATCAGCTGATAGCAAACAAAGGTTACCAGGGAAACCGTAAACGTCTAACAACTATCGTGGCCATTGGGGCGATTATTGAAATGATATCGACTGTATGTCGCCGCTTACGACAGGACATAGCCCTATCTTAACTGTGTAATATATCGCAATTCGATATTGTTTTGATTTTTAAAAGGAGCAATTCATTCATACAGTTCCGATTAGTTTTGGCGAACGGGCCCTTAACCTACGGCACTCGGCTCATGGGAATTTTTTAACTTGTCCTGGACGGACTCGTCTGTAGCGCCTCGTTCTTCGTTGTGTGTGTGATTTCGTGAAGAAGTTTCTATGGCAATTTGCTTTTATTTGTGAGCTGTTTTTTCACGGGATTTTTGAATGTTCTGTACGAATAAATTCGGTGAGTACCTCATTTATCCCTCCTTAGTAAAATTATTTCAACTTTTCCTTCTCCCTCATTCTGGACCCACTCATGGGCTGATTATTTTCTCATTCTTGAAACTTTAGACTGGCAATTTCTATGCACAATCTATAGCTCATTAACCTATAGTTCAAGAGTTTCTCACTAGTGTCTTGCTCTTCTTTTTTATTTTTAAAGCCTCAATGTATTTATAGAATTTCAAAAATTTAGTTTTTGAGTTGACTTAAAAAATGTAGAAAATATAATGCTGTTTTAATTTTCATTTCAGGTAATGAGTCGACGCAGTCAAAGAATAATTCAGAGGTAAGAAATCTGCTTTTACTCAATATGTAAGTGTTAGTTGATATGCAAAATTGAGCAATGTTTTGGACATCTATACGTTTGATAAGACCATTTTAGGAGTTAATACTTTGAATACCTAATATTTAGTGGTGGCTTAATTTGTTAGTAACCAGAAGTTGTGTGGTCTTCTTGAACTGTAATTTGTTTTTCAATGTCCTGGGAAGTAACTGGATGATAATGTATCATTTTACTATCAGAAAATTTGTTTGCCAACTCTTAATGCGATGATAATAAGTAACAAGTTTGCAATGCTTTGCATTTATTATTTCAGTTCATGGCTATTGTTGTTTCACCTTATAACCAATTGTTTAATTTTCTTGTCATAATATGGCAACCAATAAAAAAATTTTAGCAGAAGCTTTATTAATCTACCTAAGAAACTCTCCATTTTTTGCTTGTTTCAGAGATACAGCTATAACCAAATGCAGAAACATTCCTGGTTTTGATGAATCCACCCCGATCCAAAACAATACTATATGCATTGAAACATCTGCACAATCGTATGACGCCGAGCCAAAGAAGGAAAAGAAAATAGAATCGAGTGAAACCTATGCACTGTAAGTAAAAATTTCAGTTAATTCTATTCTAGTTGCAACCTTGCGTTGTTATCAAGTTTATTGTGTGACTTTAGATGTTCCTCAGAAGGTGGTTTGATCATCTTAATTGCCCATTGGCGGCTTTCCAACTGGCAATACTGCAAATTAACAAAATTTCACCACTTAAAATGTTGTAGTTTGAGCATTAGTCTTGTGAAACAAAATTACACTTTCCAAAATCTCATTATGCATATTTGTTTTTTTACAGACGTGAGTATTATTAAGTTTACTATTATGTTTACTATGCGGCTGTAGGTGCCCCTTAAATTGTGGTTTAAGCATCTTAATTATCTATTGGCTGCTTTCCAACTGTTAATACTGCAAATTGACAAAGGAGGGGTATCGTTAAGGGCCTTTTTGGGCCTACCCTGAAATTCCTCAACTCTGCGTTTTTTTGGTCATTGAAGGTCTATATTTTACGGAATGCATAATGGTTTGGTCATTTCCGATCTATTTTGGGGTCTACCACTGGCCTAAACATGGGTCTGAAGGCCAATTTTGGCGAAAAATGCGGGTTTTTTCAGCATTCAACGCGCTATTGTAACCGATCCTTTCGGAGGACAAAAAATTCCTTCAAGTATGTTGTTCATTAGGGATGTAAGAGTGTCACTTTGGCCAATTTTCGTCGATGTTAAACTTTGCGCTCATAGTTAAAAAAAAACTTTTTAGAATTTTGTTCAACCCAAGTGGCATACATGTAGTAGAATTCCAATTTATTTTTAAAACAACCGATCTTATATTTTCCTCTACACAGGGTGAACGTTGCAAATGATATATCGAACAATGATTCTGATATTACGCATCCAGTAAATGAAGCAGAAAATTCATTCATCGAAAATCTTGAAACGCATCATTCGAACTCAAAGCCTAAAAAGAAGATAAAATCAAAGTCACGTGACTTATCGTAAGTACAAACCTGCAACTTTGTTTTTTATAAAAATAGGAATAATTTTAAATTAACTGTAAAGCTTGGAATAAGTATGCAATTTTTCCCTGCCAGGAAATGTGATAGTTTCAAGAATATACAATTTTTTTTCTCTTTTTTTTTATTTCAACAATGGGCAACCTTGACTTTTTGCCGATGGATTCGTTGGAACTCGGTTTCGGGTGTATCTGAATAGGAGGAAAACGATAAGCTGATAAAAAATACATAAAAGAACAGAAAATACATTCGGAATGCTGTAACCTTTGAGACAGGTACACACCTACATTAAATTGTGCCATGTCGAGGAATTATTTCTACCGGTTTTTGAAAAGAGTTGATCCGTTTCCAGCATTTGCGAACTGAATTAGTTAGTGCTACGGAGAAAACTATTTTCTCTTCGCTGCTACGACTCATTGCTCCGGAGAGAATTTTTTTCTTTTCGGAGCAATTATAGTCTTAGCAGTGGAGAGAAAATATTTTTCTCTTTGGCACTAACTAATTGCCATGGAAAGAAAACTTTCCTCTCCGGAGCAATTAGTCAGTGGCATTACGCAGCAATTAGGCATACGCATTTCGGAGCTTAGCGAGATTCGCAGGTCAAAAACCGAACGCGAGACTAAAAATAGGGGAGACGGCGCTATGCTTGGAGTATGTCTACAGTTTTGCAGGCGCTTTGCACGATCATTTTCTTCACAAAGTTCAATGTTTCGGAAATGTACTTCCGGTAGATGAGGTAGCTTTGTACTGATCCGGTTACAATAATGGAGAACTTTTAGCACTCATGGAAAGGCAATTTTCAAGGAACGACTATGAACACGCTCCTCATTCTAACTTGTCGTCGCTTGGCTGACATAAAGGCGTAACAACACTCCGCTTGCTACGGTTGCTTGGTTTCTCTCCGCTGCTACTGAGTGATTTGAGTGATTTTGCCGAAAATGCTGAAGTAAGTAAATTTGGGCATTTTTTTTCCTTCTTCAAACTCTGTGGAGAAGCACTTCTCCTCCAGTACATCTATTTTTTTACTTATCTCTCGCAAGGTACATTTACAGAAGGTGTGTTCCAGTATTAACAGTTCAGATTCGTGGTTTTTTTATTATAACGCTTATTTCGGAAAGCAATTATTACATTGTTCAATTCTACTGACTTTCAACACTCGATTATACTCCCGGCAAATTCTGCAGCAGCGTTTCAAATGTTGACTCTAATGCTTCCAACAGCCATCCGATGTCTAAGGGTTTATCCCTAGATTTAGGGATTTTCCGGAATTTCCAGGGATTTAGGGATTTTTCAGGAAATCTAGGGATTTTTTTTTGATGAGGTAAAGTTACCAAAAATCAACTTTTTAACCTCAATTCTAGCTTCGACAATCGAAAACATTTTTTCATCTATATTTTGTAGGCCTTTTTAATGGCAACACTATTTTCCCCGCAAATAAGCCGGAAATTAAAACGATTACGTCCTTCGATGTACTTGACATTCAACTGCATTCAACCTGTTAATAATAAGAAATCAACTAATATTCTTTCATTTTATTGGTCTGGATTAGCACTGCTTTCAGAGAGCGCCAAAATTCAAACGAGCCAATCAGATTTAAATATTGCAAATCGCTACATCGAATGACATCATGATTCTTCGTTAAAAATGGCGCTTTTTGCAAAATCTAGGGATTTTTTAAGTATATTTGAGCAAATCTGGGGATTTAGGGATTTTTAGCGAAATCTAGGCATTTTTTTTCTTCCCTGCTAGGGATTTAATAACGGAAGACTGGCTTCCAGTATCGTAGCGTTGATCGTCGCTGATGTCGAAATGGAACCTAATGCCGGACTTACTGTAACACCTCCATTCCTCAATTCCGGTGAGGAATACGTCTCTACCCTTAACTCAATATAAATATACAAATTGATAAGTGAGTGCTTTAGTCTCCTGAAAACAGAATTGCGAAACTTAAAATTGGAGAAAAATGATGAGTAAATGAAAAAATGGAACCAATTGATGGAAAAGTCGCATGCCATTCTGACACAAAATATGGCGTCTATCGAATCACCTTAACTAAATAAAATAACCAAATTTTCAACTCTCAAACTATCAACTATCAACTATCAAAATTCAAACCATCAAAATTTCCAACAATGACAAAAATGATTGTAATATACCTATAATGTAATGAAATATACACGCTCTAATCATTTAATTTGTATTACCTTTATGTTATGTACCTACATGTTATACTATTTTTATAATAAATTTTGCCAACATGCTTTTCAATTCAGTCTACAACATTTCATTCCGACGTGGCAATAATGATTTATAATGCCCCTAAACATTAAAATGAATTACAATAGTAATGCCGCATTATAATGTCGTATTATACATCGCAACGATTCATGTCCTACTGATTATTGATTATTGTAAGATGAATTCTGTTTTCTCTGATTGTATGTTTCATACGTGCGAAGCAAGTACGGGTCACTAGAAACGTGGTTCGTACGGGTGGCTGATGAAATTGATCTTCGAATACCTTTTGATGAGCTAGGGAAATGGAACCATCTGCATCTCATGGACAATAAATAGTTGCCGTAATTAAGGTCATCCCGTGATTAAGGTGCCGTGATTTAAGTCATAAATTCTTCATCTAATTCTTGATTCATCTCCAAAATGTCTGCTAAAGCTTTCATGCGCTTCTCCTTGTATGCATGAATGAGCAAATTGGGTATCGAACAAGCGGACACTTTTTGAAAATTTAGATGATTCTGGACAATATCGTACAGAAGTCCACGAGCTGCAGATAGAACCATTACCTCTAGCTCATCAAAAGTTATTCGAAGATCATTCAACAACCTCTTTGACAAGTTGCAAAAACTTTTCGTTAACAATAGTGTCACACGGTACTAGGAATATTTACTATTTAACGAACCTTATATTTCCCTGACTCAGTCCTAAATTATAGAAGTATGCGTTACTTTTCCAGCAATCCAAAAAAACAATTATACAAAAAACCAATACCTACACTTTCAGATATAAAAATGCAAATTTTTTGCAGCCTCGCTAAACGACTTATCAACCAGAGATTTTTTAGGAAGCGGACCTCCAAAGAGCTTTCAAAATTAAAAGTATACAACAAGTGATAATGCCATGTATTCGCCATATCAAAGCCCAATACACATTTATACACCGGCTACGTAAATCTGCTAAGTTACAAAACATGAATCGACAGTTGTCGGATTGTACATCAATGACAAAATGTGTCTAGGCCCTCATTCTTGACTACAACTACTGCCCCCAGAGCCGCTCTCCGACGCCAATGCGTTGGAGCTTCCTGCTTGTTTTTTACTGTGCGCGTGAAATTTTGATAAGAAAACGTGCTGCAGTGCTTAATTTCTTACTCTCTGCAGTGGCGGTCCATTGACCATCGTATGGACAGATAAACTGTCGTTTACTTTGAGAACCAGGGACCCGGCCTCGATCAAGTATTCTGCCGTGCTGAGGAAAAACGCCGTATGAACTTTCAGGCGTTGCCGAATTTCCTTCGATAAAACACGACTTTCCTGGCAAACTTATGAATATTATCCTTCCAATTTTTCAGATAATTTTAAACCCGATTTCAACTGAAGTCCCTAAAAATTTCAAGGAAAAATATTTATAACTTTCCTCAAAAATAAGCATTTTTTTGAAAGAAATATGGCAACTCTCGAATGTTCATACGGCGTTCTTCCTCAGCGCGGCAGTATTCGCAGCATCATCAAGTTGCAGTTGTAAGTTATACTAGCTGTTAAGTGTAATTCCATCGGACGACGCCGCCGCCGTAGCCGCGATTGATGTCGTGCGGATACCATTAGATTATCCATAAAAAAATGTTTATGCCCGTATTAGTCTCGCGGTGCGCGAGATCCTTCGCCGGTGGTAAATCAGCCGGAATCACCGAATAAAAATTAAACTTGCCCGCAGCGGATCCGCATCCAGTTTATGTGGTGTCTATTGCTATTTTCCACCGCCACACGGTGGATCGAGTCAACGGGAGAGGCCGGACAAAATTCGGAAACTTCAGAAGCTTATACTCCGTTTATACATAATTTTGAGGTTCTAAAAGCGGTTCCGTTGGTTTCCTCGTGAATTTTTTTCCAAACATACCCCTTGAAATTTAAAATGTGAGAAAATCAACGTAAAAATTTGCAGTTTTAGTCAAAAATTTCATGTTCGACCTCCCTGATTGGCTCGATCCATTGTGCGCCACTTACTCTTCTCTCCGTGTTTGCATTTATTACCGAGGTCGCACTTCCAGAGTAATCAGGGAGGTGTAGCTTTTGTTCTTTGCTCGACCTTTTGGCGTTACAATTAAACCAAATCAGTTGCATAATTTGACCGAATTCATCAGAAAGGAACGAACCCACATTTTCGAAAATATTGGGTTAAGCATGTTTTTGAGTTACACTAGTCGTTTACTTTCTCCTGCCAAAATCTAAAAGTCAAAAACAAGAAATTAGTTTGTGAAGAGAGAGGTACAAGTTTATTTTCTGCTTAAGCCTCGTGCAGGAATCAAACTTAAAACCTCTTTTTCTCAGTTTCAACTTAATATGGGTCGGTTCCTTTCTGATGAACTCTGTCCAATTTGTATTCATGACGGAAACAGCCTTTTGGGAGCGTTTATAAATTGAGTAACTTTCTACACGGAGAAAAAAACTTCGTGCGTGGGACCCGAAGTTGAGGTCATATGGATCTCTGAAGTTTTCGGATCACACATCTAAAAACTTGAGATCCAGCTGCCGAAGTTCGAGTCAGACATCTGAAGTATTTCGATGTATACCGAAGGGTTCGGGTCACACATCTGAAGTACTCCGGTACATACCGAAGTGCCTCGATGCCTGACCCGAACTTCGGCAGTTCGACCTCAAGTTTTTAGATACGTGATCCGAAAACTTCAGAGATCCATATGACCTCAACTTCGGGTCCCACGCACGAAGTTTTTTTCTCAGTGTAGAAGGAGGGAAATGAGCCAGGAGGAGGTCAGTGTCAGCGTTTCGTAAACCTCTCTTTTAGTAAAAAAACACATGAAATCCAAAATGTATCATCCTTATTTCTTCGACATTATTCGTCACACTATCATTAAAACTATTTGGAGGGTCTTACAAACACATATGTGTGCTTCGGTACTTTACACACCCTGCACCATCATGTGATCGTAATACTTTTCGTAATACTTCAATACTTACTTACTATAATACAATTCAATTACTCGTAATACTTCTTAATACTTACTTCATACTTTCCTATCAGAGGAAACACCCCGATCTTCACACGGACAATTAACGCCAAAAAACATGATATAAAATCATCCCTACTCACACCGTGGAATGAGATGTCATACCAAAGCAGAACCTCAGAATTTATTACAAAATATTTGAAGATAATTGGGACCATCAATTATACTGACCGCGTCATCGAGATTTAGAGAGATTAGCTCCAGGTAATCGCGATTGAAAGGCGAGTGATCTGGTTTGCGAGAGATTCTTTCGATTCGTCGGATAAAACGAATAATCTTGGTAATGTGAGAAGATGAACGGAATGGAGAGGAAGAGACACTAAATTTGGTAATAGGGCGCTCCAAGAGATATTCGGTCATTATCTGGCCTGAAATCGAAGAAAAACACTTTTGCGAAATGTCATCACTCTGAATTATTTCTGAAGACATCCGGGGCATTTCCGAACATTTATCATCCATCAGAGCGTCTCTGAAGAAAAAGCTATAAATTTCTTCGGTAGATGCAGATAAACTTCATGTTCGCCGAGCTTGACCACGATGAAAATGTCGCAGAGTGTGACTCCTCGCGATAGCTCAACTAATAAAGTGAAGATATGTGCCGCAGATTGTGGTCCTTAACAACATCAAAATTTCTCAAATCCAAAAAAGAGTCGTTTTCCCTGTTGGCCCAAATCAACGACAGTTCGGTCGGAACCGTCGAGGTTTCAGAACCAGAAGTTGGCGTTTAGTTTGCCCCACGAAACTTGAGTTGAAAGACACCGCAAAGATAAAAATACTTTTGTTTAGGTATAATGCAAAAGTTTGAAAGGACAAATCTTTGTATCCGTTCGTCATCAACTTTACTCAATCAAAATAACAGGTAAAATTTTCATTTGAGCGATTTTTGCGGAGCCGGTCGGCAAAATCGGATTTTGCTTGTTTGATCGACAGACCCTGAAAAATATGTGATGAATGTGAATTTATCAACCAACAGTTTGATGCATTGAACATGGCTATATGGTAGATTAGAATTTTGAATAGTTTCTCAAACGTGCTCCGAACCGAAAACTTTAAATCGCCGTTGGTGTGATATTTTTTCCCCCGAGCTGTATTCGCAGAACGATTATGTGTGCGCTGGTATCAAAAAATCCACTTTAAGTTTTCATGGAATAAGGTCACTGTTTTTAGGGAAACCACATATTGACGGTGAAACTGCAAAAGCGCAACTCGATTGCGGTTTTTAAGAATCTCCGCTTCAATTACACAATTTAAAGGGAATCATGGCCAAAATATTTTTCTTAATATTTTGCACACAGAGGAGAAAAATTACGGAAGTTCAAAAATGCAGTCGAGTTGCTTTCTGTTATACATCGTAAATGAAGTATGACAGAAAGTCTGTAACGCTGCAAACCGAGGTATGCGTTTCTGCAGTTTCACCATCAATATAATCAACGTCCCTCTGACTTGAGGGCGTATATCAATTTCTTCGTGAGCTCCGTTTCACATGTAAATCCATGCTTTCTGGGGCTAATTCGGAAATCCAGATATGCCCTCCCGCCCAGTGGTGAGGCGTGAATGATCGATTATCGATATTTGTCGATTTGAAGTTATGGTGAAGAATCGATTATTAAGGTGTTCGTTGCGAACTTTCTGCTTATCGATCCTTTTCCATAGGTTTCGATGGCAGATCAATCGATGTATCGTTAAGCACGCCACGCCACTGCTTACGCCAAAGGAGCGACTATATATGTGTAGTTGAATCTTGATGATACTGGATCTTGTTGATATCTTTGTTGATATCTGAACCGCAGATGAATAATCTCATTGCTAACGAAGTTCATTTGTACTTTTTGGGATACAGTTATTTGGCACGTTTTGCGATGAATCGATTAATCTGCCATTCAATCCCATGGGAAAGGATCGATTATCAGGGCGTTCGCAACAAACGTAAAAGTTCGACTGAAACGATCGGAACAAGATTGCAAATTTTCGGCTATCCAAATTATAAATACTCTGCCCTGGAACATCAAACAACAAATCCGCGATGGTGAAGCAAAGAAATTCTTCAATATACTTCGAAATCTCCTCTTAACCAAGGCATTTTATGCTTTAAATGAATTTCTGACTTCAGCTGTTGAATAACATTCTACCAACCACCACTTAATTTAACATTTTTAATTGTAATTTATATTTTTAATTATTGTATATTGTAATTCCTAGTGTTTTTTGTCTTTTGCCGTAGCTCCAATCATGGGGCTCTTATGTACCAAAATATAATAAATAAATAAATAGCAAACACCTGAATAATTGATTCTTTAAATGAGCAAATATCGAAAGTCTATTATTACGCTTCGCCACTGCTCTGAAACCGAGTCGAACTTCATCTGTGCGAGACAACGTTGGGAAGAATCATAATGCATCAAAATTGTGTGGAGCGCTCGCACAGATTTCTTGCCGAGAATGAGGAGGGATGAGAGGTCTCATTGACTGTAAATCGGTCACTTACTCCAAATTTGGAATTTTAATTATCCCAACCGCCGCGAGAAATTAAGCCGAATTCCAACACTCGCTCCGCTTTTTAAAGCCGCCTCTCGGTTTGATCTTGTCGCGTGTTGTCAAATCGACAAGACCGACGGCTGCCGCGCTCTCGTTTGCGGTTTAACGGTACAATTTTTGAAAATCCCGCCCTAAGGGTGCGACATTTGCGGAAGGTTTCCGTAAGATGTTACAAATTTCAACCTAATGATGGCTAGTGAGACTATCGAGTTGTATGTTCCGTAGCTCCATTTATAAAAGTTTGTTTGAAATTTCTGTCAAAAATTTCGAAAACATGTGCCTTTCTTGATTGTTCGTGCTAAATGTAGCTTTGCATGGATAAGTCAATCAAAAGGCCTTTTAAATCATCTAAATCTTATGCGCACATTTCTTTTTGGTCGAATCACATTGCTAATGCATATTACTACATGAACAAATATTGAAGAGATCCAAAGAAGATCATATTCAATAAAATCTGTGTTATAATTATTGCTATAATTTATTTGGTTTGGGGGTCACTATAAATATTAGCCTAGAAATGTGTTTTTGCGCAACATTTTCATGCTTCTAAAATAAAGAATTCTCTGTCGGATATTTTCGGTTAAGTATATACGAACAATACGCCCGTTACATGCTATCCTATCCCTGAAGTGCGCTTTGCAGAAAAAAATAAAGTCAAAAAAAAAAGAAGAAAAATGCCCAAATTACTTTTGTTTGTAAAATGCAAATCTTGCGGCGGCCTTGCACGGTGAACTTGAACCACGCGGGAGCGATTGATGTCAGGGCAATGAAAGTCAAACCGCCTTCAGATTTTTTGCAAGCAACATGCACATCTATCGAGCACGTATAGTTGTATCAAGGCGTTGACAGCAACATAGTGCAGCAAGTGTATGTGGTAGGTGACGATATTAACTCGTAATTCACGTTCCTGACTTTTACCTACGGAACTAAATGTATTTACCAATGGATCGTCATTAACGTCTACGTCTAACGTCTACAAAAACGTTTAAAAGTGATTTCAGGGATTTTTTCAACGCAACCATGATAACTTTAAATAGTCACCATTTTACGCAACAGACGTCTGAAAAGATCATGTCACTGGTTCTCACGTTATATTACAACTATCCGTGGTTTAAATGGACATTCGTGCTTTTCCCCCTCTGTCTTTTTTCTTCTTTTTTCCAATCTTTTTCAATATTGAGGAAAATCCCTTGGACTGGGTGCGCAATTTGACTAGAATAGGCTTTCATTTTCTAATGTAAGGGGACACTCAAGTGAACGAGCGCAGTAAGTGTGTTGACAATTTTTCACGGAAAAAAAGAGCACGGGGTTATTGGATGATACGGACATTTTCAACTCATTGTAGTTGTATCCCGATAAATTAGGTTTGCTAACCCAAATGTTGCGGTACTACCCCAACTTGAGTTGCGGTAATACCACAATTCGTCGCCTACCTGACATAAGGGCGTAACTACACTCTGCAATGACCCCTGTCTTCCATACATTTCAATGCTTTTTCGGGCTCATCTCAATATTCAGTTACGCCCATACGTCAGCCAAAGCAGCGACGAATTAATTGGAAATGACCATATCATCAAACAAATGTTGGTAGTACCACAATTTCATAAATTTACAGGATAACCCCTAATACTTTTTTCCTTCTTGTCGGTACTGATGATTGAAATTAGAAATTTTTAGAAAGTTCCACTCAAAATGTAGTGAAGGTGGCATGGATCGTACCGTGCTTCCGTTGTAAGTATGTCATGCAGATTTTTGACGTGTATCATCAACACACATAGTGTCAAAAATTCATCAGCCGTAAATCATAACCTTGTCACGTAATTACACCTAACATATCAAAGCTTTGCTCCCTTTTCTCAACACCCGGATCCCAGGCGGAAATAATCCTCATCTCCATGATAAAATGTTTATCTCCATCGGCAAGGAGAATAAAAAATCGTAAGAATTTTCCTAAATAAAGTGCTCTTGATCGGGTGAAGCTCGGTACTTTTGGACTTAAGACCTCGCCGTATGTTACGACTTTTTGGCGCCCGTTATAGGAGCAGGATATAGTCATAAATCAGGATTCGAGAGACTTCCGACGGCCAAAGCGTCCGAGATGGCGCAAGGATCGACTTTTTAGATCCTCTTAACGATTTACATCGCAAAATGTTTTCACTCCTCCTGTTTGAAATTTTTGAAAGGATCTCCTGCGTGCTTTAATACATTGTCGTGTTTCCAAAAAGAACAGTGAGTGTAGAGAAGAAGTTTTAAAAATATGGATGTAATCGTGTTCGAGCGAAAAACCACCCAGTCTTCATGAAACTGTCAAGAAGTACCCACAAAATTTATGGAAATTCTTAGGATGATTTGGACCACATTTTGCAGTTTGCAGCTATATAATTTCTGGCTCAGCTTAGATACAGCATATGTAACATTAGTTTCCTGAAGCACATAAGTGTTTTCCCGTATGAGCCAGAGATTATAGTTCCTCATTGCAAAATTTCATCGATTTGAAATCGATTAATTTGATATAAATGATAAACAAGTAAATTTGGCAAAGGAGCCGCATTGATTGGACTGCATTTTGCAGTAAGGACTACAATTTCTGAATCACAGACAAAAAACACATATTTTTGTAGGAAAAAAAATGTGGTTTTAAAATGAGCTACAAATCGTAGATCTTAATTGCGAACTATGGTCCAATACTTGGACTGCATTTTTCATGAACTACCGTTTCTCGCGGATTCCTAAAATCACAATCCATATTAGGAAACTATTTGTCATAATTTTTTCTAAAATATAACAGAAATAGTAGTTACCAAATGCAAAATGTAGCTCAAATTCAAGTAAGGCAAGATAGCAGTATGCGCTTTTTCGTGCAAGCTTGCGGCATTGCCTCCTAAGGGGTCAGGGGGCGGACCCCCATCCTTGGCTCCTTAGGGGTCAGGGGCGGACCCCCGACTTTGGCTCCCTAGTTGCCAGGTGGGCGGCCCCCGGCTTTGGCTCCTTAGGGGTCAGGGGGCTGACCCCCGCGATTGGCTCCTTAGGGGTAAGGCGGCTGACCCCCGCGTTTAGCTCCCTAATTGCCAGGTGGGCAGCCCCCGGCTTCGGCTCCTTAGGGGTCAGGGGGCGGACCCACGACTTTGGTTTCTTAGGGGTCAGAGGGCTGACCCCCGCGTTTGGCTCCCTAGTTGCCAGGTGGGCGGACCCCCCACATCGGCTCCTTAGGGGTCAGGGGGCGGACCCCCGACATCGGCTCATTAGGGGTCAGGGGGCGGACCCCCGACTTCGGCTCCTTAGTGGTCAGGGGGCGGACCCCCGACTTTGGCTCCTTAGGAGTCAGGGGGCGGACCCCCGACTTTGGCTCCTTGGGGGTCAGTAGGCGCACACCCGACATTGGCTCCTTAGGGATCAGGGGACGGACCCCCATCCTTGCCTCCTTAGGGGTCAGGGGGCGGACCCCAATCCTTGGCTCCATAGGGGTCAGGGGGTGGACCCCAGGATATGGCTACTTAGGGGTCAGGGGGCTGACCCCCGAACTTGGCTCCCTTATTGCCAGGTGGGCGGCCCCGGATTTGCCTCCTTAGGGGTCAAGGGGCGGACCCCCATCCAGGGCTCCTTAGTGGTCAGGTGGCGGACCCCCGACATTGACTCCCTAGTTGCCAGGTGGGCGGCCCCCGGCTTTGGCTCCTGAGGGGTCAGGGGGCGGACCCCCATCCTTGGCTCCCTAGTTGCCAGGGGGCGGACCCCCGACATTGGCTCCTTAGGGGTCAGGGGGCGGACCGCCGACTTTGGCTCCTTAGGGGTCAGGGGGCGGACCCCCGACTTTGGCTCCTTAGGGGTCAGGGGGCGGACCCCCGACTTTGGCTCCTTAGGGGTCAGGGGGCGGACCCCCGACTTTGGCGCCTTAGGGTCAGGGGGCGGACCCCCATCGTTGGCTCCTTAGGGGTCAGGGGGCGAACCCCCATCCCTGGCTCCTTGACGGTCAGGGGGCGGACCCCCGACATTGGCTCCTTAGGGGTCAGGGGGCGGACCACCGACATTGGCTCCGTAGGGGTCAGGGGGCGGACCCCCGACATTGGCTCCGTAGGGGTCAGGGGGCGGAACCCCCGACTTTGGCTCCTTAGTGGTCAGGGGGCGGACCCCCGACTTTGGCTTATTAGGGGTCAGGGGGTGGACCCCCACCTTGGCTCCTTAGGGGTCAGGGGGCGGACCCCCGTACTTGGCTCCCTAGTTGCCAGGTGGGCGGCCCCCGGCTTTTGCTCCTTAGGGGTCAGGGGGCGGACCCCCATCGTTGGCTCCTTAGGGGTCAGGGGGCGAACCCCCATCCTTGGCTCCTTAGTGGTCAGGGGGCGGACCCCCGACTTTGTCTCCTTAGGGGTCAGGGGGCGGACCCCCATCGTTTTCTCCTTAGTGGTCAGGGGGCGGACCCCCGACATTGTTTCCTTAGGCGTCAGGGAGCGGACCCCCATCCTTGGCTCCTTAGGGGTCAGGGGGCGGACCTCCGTCTTTGGCTCCTTAGGGGTCAGGGGCGGACCCCCGACAGTGGCTCCTTAGGGGTCAGGGGGCGGACCCCCACCTTGGCTCCTTAGTGGTCAGGGGGCGGACCCCCGACATTGGCTCCTTAGGGGTCAGGGAGCGGACCCCCGACATTTGCTCCTTAGGGGTCAGGGGGCGGACCCCCGACTTTGGTGCCTTAGGGGTCAGGGGGCGGACCCCCATCCTTGGCTCCTTAGGGGTCAGGGGGCGGACCCCCGACATTGGCTCCTTAGGGGTCAGGGGGCGGACCCCCGACTTTGGCTCCTTAGGGGTCAGGGGGCGAACCCCCATCCTTGGCTCCTTAGGGGTCAGTGGGTGTACCCCCGACATTGGCTCCTTAGTGGTCAGGGGGCGGACGCCCGACTTTAGCTCCTTAGGACTCAGGGGGCGGACCCCCATCGTCGGCTCCTTAGTGGTCAGGGGGCGGACCCCCATCCACGGCTCCTTAGGGGTCTGGGGGCGGATCCTCGACATCGGCTCCTTAGGAGTCAGGGGGCGGACCCCCGACTTTGGCTTCTTAGGGGTCAGGGGGCGGACCCCCGACATTGGCTTCTTAGGTGCCAGATGGGCAGCTCCCGGGGGGTTGTGGTTAAGAATATCGAATGACATTGCTGTAATTCTTACCCCGTTGCCTGAAGTATATGAATCGCCTTCAAATGGCCGGGTATGCAAAATGACTGCCTTGACGCACGAATAGTGGTATCAGAATTTTGCTTTAAGTTTACGGATTGATTTGAAGGCGCTATTCCGTATCCATTGTGAGTGGCCTTGTACAAATTATGTCAACCAAAAAGTTCATAATGGACCACCAAACACGGTACGAGTTTAAGCATTGTGGTACATGTTTCTTAACCAGAATTTTACGTAGAACACGATTCGCGCATCGAAAATTACTGAAACTAACTTCTAACGGAGATATTAACATTTTCATTTCACATTGGTTAGGCGCTCTTAAGGAGCTCTTCTTTATCCATTATGAGTTGCCTTGTATAATGATTTTGACCAAAAAGTTCATAATTTTGGGTTTTAAAGCAAGCCGCATATTCGATAAAAGTGGAGGAATATTATTTTGAAAAAGTAATAAGACTGATTTTGGTCTCTACGTATTTTTTCAAAGAAGAGAGCGCAGGCGGCTGGATCAGATTGTGTTTTTTAAGTCCCTTGGTTCGGTCATCGTATTCTGAAGCGAAACTGAATGAGTTGCTGTTTATATGATCGCAACTTACTCAAATGCGGTTGTGAATTTAAAAAGTTTCTCACGGATAAAATGAACTTTCTTTGATTAACTGTGAATAATCAAAATGAAGAAAAGGTACTTTGTCCACTGGTCCATAGGGGGAAGCGTAAACCATGGATTGACGGAGCATCGATGACCATGACCAACTTGATCTTATCTGATAAGGAATTTTAAGTGTGAACCCCTTTTTCTTCAGTCTTTAAATGTTCCAAATCCACCAACAAGTTTAAAACGCTACCTAATTGCAAAAATGCGTATCTCTGATGAAGTGTCGATTCTTAGTGCCAAAAACGCGAATCTCGGCATTTCTGCCGTATTTTCTAACAATTCTAGAAATTATTGAAACTGCTGATTAAGTTTGAAAAAACATCCTATTCTTGCTATCCTCAAGAATTATTATCCTTCTACCGACCATAAAGAGGAATGCAGACAGTTTTTTTACTCTTCTGGAAAATCGTGTTTTCCGAGATTCGCACTTCTGCACTTTCACCTTCGATAAAGTGCTGTAGTATTGTTTAATTAACATTTGCAATGGCAGTGATCGTGATTGTTCAGTCAGTAATTTTTTTTCTCATTAATTTCTTCACAAACATTCTCAGGTAAATATGTTGCAGGCAATTAGCAATTGCAATAAGGCAAATTGCAATCTATTCGTGTTTAATCAACAAATTAAATCGTTTTAAAGTGAAAAAACGAGATTGGAAGTAGGGATTATTATACTTTGAAATCAAACATACGTTAGCCCCTTCTTCTTGCATACATGGTGCCAGCTAGCACACTCCTGAGTTCGTGAAATGTCATCAATAATCTGTGTTAGGTTCGGTTAAGCAACTAAACTAACTTCTCGGCAAAGCGGAGAGTATCGCTGGATTTGAAGGCGTAAATAAATCTTTACTACATCGATGATTTCGTACTTACAATTTGACGAATTGACAAGTACGGAGCTTGCAAATTGCCGGCGATTGCTGACTCCCTGCGACTTATACACTGATAAAGATTTCAGAGTTATTTATTCCCATCTTTTAGTTTACATGCACTTTTCTCTCTTCTAATCAGCATGTTTGTTTCTTTTTTTTTCTGCTGCATCCCTCGGAATTCTTAGATTCAAAAATCGATGATCTTCCTGGACAAGGCAAATCGTCAATTAAAAAATTGGGATCGTTCAATTAAACGGGACACTTGATTCACTTAACTGAATCTTTAAATTAACAAATTTACCACCCTGCTAACCAAAACTTTACTCAACCGATGATCTTACCCACCGGAAACTCAAATCAATCGACCAATCGTCCGGCCGAATTTTACTTCACCAGAAATTGACAACCGTAAACTCTACTCGACCGGAAACGTGCTCCAATCGAAAGATTGACCCAACTGGAAATTCGATCTAACCTGAAATCTGACCCATCCCAATATTCCAATTCACTGGAAACGTAATCCATCCGTATATGACGTGACCGGAAATTAACCCAACTGGAAACTGTTTCCAACCGGTAACGTGTCCCTGTCGAAAATTTGACTCGACTGAAAATTTGATTCCATCGGAAATCTGACCGACCGGAAACCACAATCAACGGGATTCGTTATCCACCCGAAATTTCATTTGACCGGAGACCGAAAATCTTAATTTCCACTCGACCGGAAATGTGCCCCAATCGAAAACTTGACTCAACTGGAAATCGACCCGACCGGAAATGTGTTCCAACTCAAAATTTGGTTGTTCTCGGATGGAGAATAACCAATTTCAATAGCAATATATCATTGAGTTCTCTAAACAATCGCAAAAATTCGATATAAGCGATTGATATATCGACTTGTCAACATGAAAACTCGATTTCGCGTGTGGAAATACGTAGAAACCGGTGTGTATAACATGTGTAAACAACGATAACAACCCCGTAGACACATCAATTCAACAAGAAAATAGCGAAAAATAAGGCCGGAGTTTGACCCCTTTGCCCCTCCCCTCCCCCCTCCCGGTAACTCGAAAACGGTTCCTACACTCATCTTGAAATTTTTTCCTGAGTTTCCTGTTATTATAAGTGTCCACTTAAACCTTGGTTCGATGATCGAATCGAATAATGAACAAGAAGAAAAAATCCAACATGAGTATGTTGGAAAAGCGTGCCGAATAACTGAAATGTTGGACAAATACCTCTTATTTTCACGTCTTTGCTTTTTGCATCAATTGGTACTTTTTGCTAAATTTGGGAGAAAATATTGATTCATGAACGTTGAATGTAAATTAATTTTAAAGATTCCGTCCAATTATCTTGATTTTAAGCTGATTTGCGGCATTTGCGCACGACCGTGATTTGGGCGAACTGCCGTGCATCGAAATCGCGTTCAGTTAATCTCTTTGGATTTCGAACTGTAACTTCTCTCCAATTCGGCCGATTTGTACAAATGAGGTCTCTTTTTATTTGTACTTCAACGGAAAGTAAAGAAAAACTCGCTAAATAGACGGAAAACAATTTTTGAGAAAATTTGGTGGATCCTGGCATCACGGTGAATGGTTAATCGGTTAATCGCCTCGCCGTCTTTTATTGCCTTGCTCGAAACCGGACACCCAAAGCTATTTCGCGAGATAACTGTAGTGGTTTAAGTGGATTTCGGCAGGGGCCATGGTTAGTACATAGTATAATGAGTCACGAGGCTCATCACAGATTGCACTTACAGTGCAAGACGCTCATTGGCTATAGAGTTTTGGCGGGAAAGAAGATTCTAGAGTTGAGTCCTCCGAGCGTAAGAAAGCTCCTATGAGGTTTCTGTCAAATTGAATAATACGGTTTTGACAGAAAAATGTTCTCAAGGGTTTCCAATTAGCAGTTCATTAAATTTTTTGGTAAAAGACCATCAGGGCTTGACAGTGTAATGGTTCAAAGACAAAGAAACGGGTGCGAGGAAAAAAGTATTTGGACGACCCGTTGAATAGCATTGGTTGATCTGTGTGCTGTACTATGGTACATCCGAGTGATTTCAAAAAGCGAGCCCTACTGGCACGCTTAAAAAGGGGCGAAATTTTGGGAGGCTCTTTCATCAATAATTGCAAACCGAAAGTGTTTTCCCATCATTGCGCGGTGGGTGCGAATTACACATGTCGCTTGTGTGAAGTGTGCAGAATCAAGATCCGTGGATAATGTCGTGCTAAGGATAAACGCCTTATGAGCTTTCAGTAGTTCCCAAAGTTCCTCAGACAAAACACGAAATTTCGGGGATATTGGTACCTACCCTTCTGCCAATTTTTCCGAGAATTTTTTCCGTAATTTGGTTTACTGTGGCTTTAAATTTTAAAGGTAAATATTCATGGCTTCCGGGAAAAAAGACAAATATTTTCTTAGAGAAAATTTGGCAACATTTGAATGCTTATACAGCGTTTCTCCTTAGAACGGCAGAATGATCGTTGATAGTCAAAATGGATGTGGCCCTAACAGTCCTTGGATTGAGTCTTGCGTATTCACAGAGAATGTCAAAATTTCGAGGCAATAAGCGCAATCATATAGGTAATAGTTTGCTTGCCAATTTGTGTTTTGGTGGTTACCCTTCCATTTTGACCGCGTCGACCAGGAAGGAACCAAGCCACATCAGCTACTCCCAAATTGAACCGGGCGATTTCACTTTTTGCATGAAAACGGTTGTGCGGATTTTTGTGCAAACGGTGAGTTTTCTGCGAATACAAAGCAAAAACTGAAAAAAAACACATTGGATCTAACATTGAAAACATTGACAAGAAAAAATACTCTTGATTCAATCGGATTTTCGCTTGAATCAAAACGAAATCCGCTTAAATTAAGAGGCTTGGTTCTTGATTTAAGCCAGATTCTGATTGAATCAAGAGTACTATTTCTTGTCGATGTTTTTGAGAGTCTGGACTCAAGATCCAATGTGTTTTTTTCTCCAGTTTATCCTCCTTTGCCATTTTATCTCGGTAATTCTACCACAGTCAATAAAAAATATTGACGTTTTTACCGGAGTCCAGCAAACTTACCGAGAAAGTCAATAATTTTACCGAAATTTCTCAGTAAATTTACCAATTCCATAAATGGTAATTTTACCAAGAAAAAACTGGGATCAAATAGAGCCCTGAATTGTTGGTAATTTAACCCTTTTCCTAGTAAATACACTGAGATTTTTTTTCAGTGCTGAACGCGTTCCATATGTCGTTGCCGAACTGAACTCGGACGATATTTGAGCCATTTATTTTTAAAGCGCCGAAGCGAGTTTTTCAAGCTTTTGATTTCCCCATAAATTACTACATGAAAATGATCCTGGTTTCAGACGCTCATGCGATGGATTTAACGGTTCTATTTGTGAGGATAAAGTTCTCTGCACTCAAACCCGCAGTGCTGATTACTCTGAATCTTTAAACTGTCGACAAGAACGCATTTGAATCGGCGTGTTGTCTGTTCATACCGAAGAACCAACTAAGCTTCCACTGTTTGTTGAAATGCGGTAAATCAGCTCAGTATAAGGTAGTTGCGACTTTTCCAGCGTTGCTTTCATTCAAAATAACCGAAGACAGAGCAAGGAATCGCCTAGCCTCCAGCGTATCTATTCGTTCATCTGTCTGTCTGTCTGTCTGTCTGTCAATGTCCTTAGGTTGATTGGCCAATACTGGAATCAAAACCGAGCCTGCTCGTTATTATAAGACGTACCGTTGCCAGTAAAATAAGCCGAAGTGGAGGGCTTAACCACTTACTGCCCCACGATCCAGCCTCTGACAACGAGTTCAAAGGCGCCCTTCATGTTTCGAATCAAATCGAAAGTGGCAAATGCATTAACTTACGGTTGGGAGGCGAGTAAAGATGGTGTCAAGCGAAGGAAAAAAAGTTGGATTAAACAGATCGAGCTAAGCAGAAAGGAACCAAACCACATCAGCTATTGTAAAACTTAATCGAGTATTTTAATTTTTACATGAAAACGGATGTGCGGACTTTTTTTCAATTTTAAGGGGATTTCCTGCATAGCACAAAGCAAATTACTGAAAGTTTTCATAGGTTTCTGCACAAAGAATCTTGTAAAAAATTAAATTGCCCAGTTAAATTGGGCAATAATTGATGTGGTTTGGTTTGCCTCTCTGTTAAACGCAGTCCAACATTCAATATAATCATTTCGATAGGTTTAACATTGACTCACGCTTTTTTTCAAAATCAGACCGACTAAAATTACCGGCAATCGCCTGTGCCCAATCATATATGAGGTGAATTGAACCGAGTATTCCGAACTAAATAGAGATCCTTGAACTGTGATATAAATCGTTTATTTCTTCTGTAAAATTTTAATTTGTTGGCTTATTGGATTTTGACATCGAGTGATTCGAGTATTTTTCCACACTGGGCCAGAAACGTTACCGGTAATTACCAATAACCGACCACGAATGACGCGATTGGAAGCGAGTATATTGAACGAAACAGCGATCCTTGAATTGTGATCTAGTTAATAATGATGCGAATTCAGGTAGCAGCTGCTGCTCAAGGCTAAGAGCTCGTGTGTCAGATTGTTTGATATGCATGACTGGCTGACTGACTAGTGCTATTTGCTGACCTTTCTCGCCTGGAATCTTTTCAATTTCGGCTGCCAACTCCAACCTCAATATCGCGTTCGCAGTTCTTTTCACACACGCCCAATGGGTTTTGGAAGCGAGGGTTACTCGTTCATCGCACCTCTGCGCTGAGTATGAACAGCGGCAATCCTTCGAAGTTGGCTCCTCCGTTTAAATCAATTATGAGTAATCGATTCTAGAGTCACGCAGCCTGCTTTGATAGATATCGATTGTTTCACATACAGGGTGATCCAAGGTCAGGAGCGATTCCAGCATTTTGCAACACTGTAAGTACTCCATTTAAATCCACCAAATATGTCGATTCTAGGTGAGACAGGATGCCTCATCTAAAATCTATTGGTTCAATACATTTAAATCGAGAACAATTAGTGTTGCCAGCTTGCAAGAATCGCCTGTGTCCAAAGTCAAACCGCTGGACTGCAGGAATGAACGTGTCCATGGGTCAAAATAAAACTTTTTTCTTTACTTTATTTCCCCAGAAATTTTATCTGAAAATGTTTTGTACGTGAGCTAAAGCCTTCTCCTCAAAGTTCCAAGTTAGACGTTAGAAAAATTAAGATCTGAGTTACCCAAAAGTGGGGTTTCAGGGGGTCCGCAAAATACCCCTTAGTTAAGTTAGTTTAAGTTATTTACCTTTTTAGGTACAAGACCCTCCTCCTAAACCCTTAAAGCTAACCCAAGTTAAAAATTAGGCTGACAAAAGATATTGCTCGAAGAAAAAAAAAATCAATTGCCCTTTTGTTGAAAATTATTCGCAATAAAAACATTAACCGGCGTAACTCTTTACAATTAAAAACGAAGAATAACTTAAAAACAGGGATTCTGCACAGCAATAGATATCAAAAGTATGTGTAATCGAAATGAGCACTTTACCTTTGAATGTGGCATGGATTTGATAAGATCTCTACGATAAGCATTCTACGTTATGTCCTTACTTCAACGTCTAAGTTCATCATCGTATAATTTTAACTTCTCTCCAGGAACAGGACATCCCGTTCTTCTCTTATCTCTCCACACCCCGTGAGTCGCATGTAATTTTCTTAATTTTTAATGCGTAAAGCTGCATATTTCTTCTCACAAAATTCCCACCGCTCGCCAGTTTGCCCTTTTAAGGCTACAATTAATATCTCGAGAGTGAATAATTCTGTTCCTCTGCGCAGAATGAGAAATGAACATTAGATGGGAAACACTGGTCTTACGATTGTGCAATCTGGCGATAACCCTGCGACCTGCATATCTGCATGGAAGCCGGCACCTGAAGCCCGAAGCACGGCCCTTTTAGAGTGGACTCCCGTTGCACCTGTCAAAAAGCGACTACCGAACCTGTTCTCTATCGAATAGGCAATCTACGGCTTATGAATTTTCCCTGTCCCTTGTCTCATCTGCCCACCATATATTTTCTTCAATCTAATCCTTTACCACTTCTAGGCAGTGGTCCTTCTATTCCTCGTCGCCGCACGGTGAATCCAGTCAATGGGAGAAGTCGGACACACTTTGGAAACTTTAAAAGCTCCTAACTCCGTTTATACAAAACTTTGAGGTTTTAAAAGTGGTCCCACTGGTTTCCTCGTAAAATTCTCTTACAAAGGCACCCCTTGAAATTAAAGATGTGACGAGTTAAACATGAAATTTTGCAGTCTTAGTAAAAAAATTCATGTCCGACCTCTCTGACTGACTCGATTCACTGTGCGTCGGAGGCGGGATCGAGTCGGCCAGACTTGGCAACCGGCCATATCGTCACCCGGCTGACGTGAGGGCGTATCTCCTCTCCTAGTTGAGCCCCAGAAATCATTGCGTTTTACGGAGAACAAGGCTCACGCGGAAATTGAGTTACGTCCTTACGGGAAAGGCGCGACGACAGTGTGACATAGCTGAGGTTGCCGATGCAGGTGCGAATATAATGAACGAGGCTTTTGATGTGTGACTGTGCCCAGGAAAATGGACGATAGTCTCCAGTGGCAAAAGTCTCGCTAGAGCGATTTTTGTAGAGTTTCGCGAATGAAGCGCTGGACGCAGGAGGGTCATTTGGACAGGGCCAAATTAAGGGGTGGCCACACGGGCCGCGCCCATGGTGGCAAATTTAGGGGGCGGCAAATTTTGCATTTTTTTTAAATGTCGGTATAAAAAAAATCGGATTCAGAAGAAAAACATTATCAATGAGAAAAGGGGACAAAATCTCTCTTTCTTGAGAGTATAGTAATTTCTAATTTTATCGTTTTTCGGTGATAAAAGAGACAGCGTTTTTTATAAGTCGAGTTAAGAGAGAAACTAAACACGCAATTTGGGCTGGAGCTCAGTGCAGAGAGGAACGATGACGAGAACTTGAGATGAAAAGGACAAGCCCTCAGCACGGCGCGGCGGTCGACATGTAACACATATTAGCGCCTACAAGACTTCATGAATACTTCACCCATTGCGTCAAACACAGTAAGGTCAGGAGCGGTTGGCGTGAAACGCGTAGCGCCTACAAGACTGCAGGAATACTTCACGCATTGCGCCAAACACAGTGCAATCAGCCCGGCGCGGCGCAGCGGCGGACGTTAAAAGTATTAAAGCACATTTATGTTTGTTCTTTCAATTTTTTGGTTCATTTCTTATAAATGGAGGACCTTGTCTACACCGAGATATGTTTACGGAACTTTCGCGCAAAGTTCCGTGAAATTTTGCTAGTAGTGTTGACAGGGCTTTCGCAAAAAATGTATCCAACCCGAGTTGGTAAATGCGTCTTATGCACCCCTCCCCTCCGGCACGTTCACTTGATGGTTTTTATTGATGTTCCAAAACGAATGAGAAGGGGGCGGCACAATACAGACGGCCCATGGGCGGCAAGTAGGTAAATCCGGCCCTGCATTTGGACTTATTTCTGTTACACAGAACTAAGTGCCAAATTGAGTTCCTTTTGAGGATTTTAGAATCCCGGATCGCTCGTTCTGTCAAACGGAACTAAGTGCCATGGAAAAGCATTGCGAGTATAGGACGAACTAGCATCGCGTTCCGCAACACCCGCCAATCCAAGCCCCCCTCTCCCTTCATCCTTTTATGGGGCTTAGTTCCGTTTTATAGAAATACGTCCATTTTTTGGTTGGGGTGTTTCAAAATCTCCGCTAAGGTTTCATCCATTAAAGTAAATGCATGTGATTCCTTGAACCTTTTACAACGCTGAAAACGAAAATTTTCAGAAAATTCAGCCAAAAGTTCCTTCCCTGAAACATAAATACTTAAAACTGGAGGAACTGAAACACCGCAACCGAGATATGCCCCTTTCTGCACTCAACGCTTCAAATGTGTCATCACAAATTACTAACAATAAGTAGTGACTTGCCGCATTGAATGAGACAAAATCAGTACCTGACTGGTAATCAAAATTAGCTTCAAGCGATAAAAATTCGATATTCGATAGAATAAACTGTGAAATACAATGCCCGATTTGGAAACTTAAGTCAAGATAAAGTCCTTATCCGCAGCCCAACGAAGGTGTTTGTCTTAATTGGTGTCCCCTGCCGGAGGTACATACCGCCGCACTGCCGGGACCGGCTACCAGGAGATAGTGTCTTAAAGGGCTTTTGCTAACTTCTCCGCCCCCCCCCCCCCCCCGGTCGCCCTGACGATTGTTCCGTCCTTCTCTCTTTTGCTAACTGCCTCCTCCGTCCAGTCGTTCTCAACATCTAATTCCGAACAGGCCGTCGCGCTTTTAACTCATTAATAATCGTTTTGCATGCGCAGAAGCTGTCTGCAGATGGCATAGAAGAATTTTGCCGTGCTACGGAAAAACACCGTATGAGCCTTTAAACGTCGCCAGATTACCATCAATAAAAACAGGATTTACTCGGAAAATTTTGAATGTTTTTCTTAAAAATGTTTCTGAAAATTGTGTTCGCAATTTGATCTAAAATATCAGAATATTTTGTTTCCCCATTGGAATCCATTAAAAATATTGAATGTAGATGGTTTGCCTCACCAAGAATCGATTGTTTTAACTACATTTAAATGGAGGGAAAATAGATGCCAATTTTTAAGAGTCACCACTGGCCGCCGATCTGACTGAAAAAGTAACTCAAAGTAACCATAAATACGGACATCGTATTCGGACCAACGTATTCGAAACGAGTAGATCAAACTAGTGAACACTATTTTTTTTCGAATTCTCATTTCTGGCGCTTAAGTCTTTTCGAGAACGACCGATTCATTATAGAACTAGATAGTATTTAAAAGAAAGTGATTGTGTTAAAAAAAAAAAAAAAAAAAAAAAAAAAAAAAAAAAAAAAACTCCGGCCGTGGAAACCTACAAGCTATACATACACACCGTCCGCTTTCCGAGATCAGAGGCGGAAAGTTCCGGGCAAAGCACCCGGAGCAATCGAAGCTACGGCTCCAGCACCCGGAAGTTTCGGTCTGCCCGGAGCGGCCGGTATGTCTATATAGCCCTTAACTTTTTTCCAGCGTTTCATTGAGGTTAATTGAGTTTTTTTACACAGCCTTTTTCTTTTAAGTCTTAATTCCTCGATGTTTTTTGTCTCGATTCTACGGTTTTAAGTATTTGTATTTTTCTGGGTTCCTTAGTTTCTGCGGGTTCCTCAACTGAATCACTAAATACAAAAAGGGCACATGTCCAGAAAACCAAATTGTTCAGGAGACACAAAAAACTGTTTATTTCGTGATAGATATTTTTTGGAAAAACCGGCGCTCCGCTTCGCTCCGCGAAGGTTGTTTTAACCATAACGACTTTCCAAAACATATCTACCACGAAATAAACAGTTTTTTGTGTCTCCTGAACAATTTGGTTTTCTGGACATGTGCCCTTTTTGTATTTAGTGATTCAACTGGATCCCCTCGGCCCGTCCATTTTGGGAATCACTGTTTCCCGATAGATAGCTCGCCACGGTCAATAGTGGGAGGGAGGAGGAGGCGGGAGCTTTCAGTTTCAGGAGGGTTGAGTTGTACGCGGAGGGAGAGGGGGGCCCGTCACCGGGTCCTGTCCCTTCCGGCCGCGTTTTTTATAGGATCTTGATATCTTCTCCAAGGAAATGGCCTGGCCGAGCGGAGCGGCCGGTGCATGATTGATCTGACCTAATGATTCCTTGGTCCCTCCTCGGCTAATAAATCATGCAGACCCTGGATCCGGGATTAAGACTCAACGGAGGCACGTTGTTGCCGGACTGCAACTTTTGCCCATCTTCAATTGTTTCAATGCGCAATTATGCCGTGCTAGGGTAGGGGAGACTACCGTATGAGCCTTCTGTCGTTGTCAGAAAGTCTTAAGCAAAAACAGCCAAATCCCCTCATTGATTTCATTTTTTAATTGATATGCTTCTGAAACGAAAATGCTTATCTCTGGAAATTTCAAGTCTAAAATAATGTTTTCGCGTACTGGCAGCGTTGCCAAGTTGCCGCCTAAAAATTCGATATTTTTTGTATCGATAAAGTTATTGCCCTGCGGTATTTACCTACAGATAACATAGGGTTGCCACCTCTTTTGAGGGCTCCAAAACTGAAAATACGGCAACCCTGATAATGTATTTGCTCCCTATATTTGCATAGAGAGTTTGCCATGACATAGAGGTAGACTGTCAGGGTAGCGTGGGATATTCCCTCCAACATGGCCTCAACTTTGAGGGATTTTTTAAGCTTTGGAGTTGATTTCAGAGAAAATCAGTGGCAGTGGCACTATCACGTTCTTGGCGAAACTTTACGTAGAAAGCACTGCTTGACTCGTAAATTCCTGACACATCCAAGAGTTTCATTGCGAAGTTTTCTAATCATTCGTTTTCCACTTTTTGTTTCAGGTGAGGACTCTAACACAGAATTTAAACGGAGTACATGCAGCGTCTAAACATTCAAACTCGTAATTCCTGGTGGTCTGTTCATTGCGCTTTTCTTTTTCCTTATGTCTCGTCTGTTCTGTAATTCGATCAGACTCGGATCTGCTCCCAATCCATTCCTGCCGTGCTCTTGATTTTTCAAGACACAGAAGACATGGAAAGCAATAATTAGGTTCATAAATCAGGATCTGATTTCGAATAGAGGATTTACGCGGAGTAGATCAAATACACAGAACAATATACCGCCCCTCTTCTTCAAGACGTCAGTTAATTAAATTTATTGATCACGTGGAATTTTTTAAGTATTGGAGGAAATTCGAGGAATACAGGAGGATAAAATGCATAAATTCCCGATTGTATTCCAACCATTTGCATGTAGACTTAAATATTCATTGCTCCATTTAGATGGACCGATGCAAAAATGACGTATCTACACTTTTGCGTTCAAAATTCCCTGTTCAGGTTTTATTTCCAAAGAAAGATTGTCGGTGATTGCGCCGATATTCAATTTGGCGCTCAAAAATGGCGGCAACTTTCATTGAGAGAGAGATTGTTTCCAACTCTTAACACCTGAAACTACACTCATTGCCAACCATTCTAGGAAAAACATCAATACGGAAAGGAGTTTTTGATGGAACTCTTGATTTTCAAACAAAAAAATTCTCATCCTGTAAGTCAAATAAAACCCACAGCACGTTCGATTCACATCTGTTTGCAAGGTTGGCCATCTTTGGGCCCTGGACACTGGACAGCCCTCATATGACTGAACCAATCAGAAACGGATCCCGTAGCGTCCATACTCTCCCGATTAGGGCACTCTAGATGGCAACAGCCAGGCTATCTCAATAATTTAACACACCTATATCGATTCCCGTGCGCGGATCGCGGTGTGAGTTGTGTCGTTTCGCGGCGCGGCTCGACGACCGCGAATAAATAAAATAAAAACGGATCGCGTGCGCGTGTGCGAGCCGCAAAAGCGCGTGCTGCCCGCCGTTACCCGCGTCCTCTCGCATGGGTTACAATTTATGCGCGTGCCGTGTCGCATCCCGGCACCTGCGTGTCGCGTGCCAAACTTACAGCGCTCCGACTTTCTGCCTCGTGGCGCAGTTTTAGGTGAAGGGAATTTTTTTTTTAAATTCAACTTTGAAATGTACGGATCGATTTGGCCTGTATTAATTTTGGTCTTTTGAGCGAACGGAGAGTTTTACATGGGGCTGTTGTAAACAGGGTTGCCACAGTCGGGGACTACTGGGAAAACCTGGAAATGTCAGCGGATTTTAAAAAGGAAGTGAAAACTAGAAAATGTCAGGGGAAGTGACTAAAATGTCAGGGAAAATATGTTAAATCACCCTTATTTGCTTTCTAGAATGGATTTGAGGTTTCGAACAACAAATTTTGCCTGAAAACTATTTTCAATTATGTCCTCTTGACCATCTGTCATATCTTCAATTTTCAGGGAATCCACCGAAATGTGTCAGGGATATGAGGGAAATGTCAGGGAATTTCAGTTTCCAAATTCTTTGGGAACCCTGGTAAATTTTTGCCAGAGCGAAAAAAATGGGCGGAACTGGGGGAAGCCAAAGGGGTTTGCCCCCGTTGGTGGATCCAGCAAGTTCAGTGGCGAGGCATGAATGATCGATTATCGATATTTCCCTATTTGAAGCTGTGGTAAAGAATCGATTATTACGGTACTTGTTGCAAACAACATCCTCGTGTATCTATCCTTTTCCATAGGTTTAAATGGCAGATCACCAAGATCCTCAAGTATGAGCATACATGCATCGAGAAAAATAGGTTTGAAATTTAGTCCCTGCACTCAAGGTTAAAAAATATTTTTTGTATATCTACAACCCTCGCGTCAAATTACCAAAACAGTCAGAGCGCCTTCATCTTTTTCGTATGCATCAAGGACAGCAGCTGAGTTTGAATAGCTGCATCATAGAATTGGATCATTGATCATTCTTGCGTCACCGAAGAGCACCAGCAACCAGCTCAAAAGTCACATTAAGTTGGAATGAAGAAAAAGAGGTTTCTTTTTGTTGAAGTGGCGTTAAAAAAAACCTCCCATTCGGCACAGAAATCGATAACCGTCGAACGCGAGGTTTTGGTCCGAACAGAATTTTGCTTTCATTTCTTTAAATTTTGCAAATTTTGGTGGTTCAGAATGATTCATTAGGCTCATACGCCGGGGCTATCGTCCTTTATTTGGTTAGAAATGCAAAAGCTACTGAGATTTTTTACATAACCGATGCGATATATCGCACGCCATTTCGACCACGGCACGAATCACGAAATGACGGATCTCTTGAGGAATCATCTGAAACTTATTTACTTTGTCCGGTGTTCCATTATAGTATGATTCATTATAATATAATACTTGGTCAACGTGAGCGCTATTTACGTGATTGTTCACCCCGGTCTGGATTTCCTGCCTCGACGATTCGTATCACTGGTCCCGTTACAAGGCATATTAGCACATAATACAGACGAGTGCACATGGGAATCTCCACTACACGAGTGGAGTTCTCCAGCAAACTACTCCAGTTCACAGACGGAATCAGAAAGCTATTCCCTCTACAGACACATTTTCCTCTTTCAACATCTCATTGAAGGCAGTGATTTTGAAGGGAAAAATCATATATGAGAAGTTCAACTTAAGAGAATCGTTAGTTAATGTCATTAAAGTAGGCCCGGTCAACAACAGCGCTCAGCGGCAAATCAATCGATTTGCGTCGAATTTTATAATGTCCATATCAGTTGATTTTAGATTTTTTCAATTAAATTTGTGGAAATGCCTGAGCTTAAATTTTGACCTCTGTCGGCCAGGTTGGCCTTGTGGTCAGTGCGACTGACTGTAGGTCAATCCGGTCGCTGGTTCGGATCCCTGTAGTGGCGTTAAATTTTGTCGAAACTCAAGCGTGGGTCTACAGAATCAGATTTTACTCCACCTGATGTCTACGGACAATACATCTCTATAATAAACAAATATGTCTATAGATGACGGTAGATTCCTAACTTACTAAATTTTAAAAAACAAAAACAAAAAAAAAACATATTTTTCATCAAGGTCCAACTACTGGGAATTTTAAGGGAGCAAAGATTTTCCACAAGAAGTTTCGTCTAAAACATCCAATTTCATATCGTCAACTGTGCGGTGGAATTTGATTCTGCTTTTTGGTCAAATATTCACAAACTGCAAGCGATTTTGCGAATCCTGTAAAATCTTTCCCCCACAGTTTCTTCCATGTCAGACGCGTGCGAAATTCGATCGTCACCGAGTGTGTTCGCGGTTGAAAGTCAGTAAAAAATACCATTGTAATCCAAAAACTGTGAACAACAACCGCCCACACTCAGATTTTCATAGCTAGCATACCTAATTTTGGAAGCTGTTTTAGGACAGCCTTTGTACGTCAAATCTGCGAAAGCTTTTTGCCCTGGTCTCCAGGAATTCTCCTCTCACACTATTCAAAAAACACAGAGGGTCTTTGTCATTGTACAGGCTTGTTGTCGTCACATATTCAGAGGCTTAATTTTTTCTGCTCATTCTCAAAGTCTCATCTCTTTTTTTTCAATAGATTCTTGGAAAAACCAATCAAAAGCTGACAGTTTGCTCTCAAAAAGACAATGCTATATCTGCAATGTGCGCATTAAAAAATGAAAATGACGTCACTGTCTGGCAAAAACTGGAGCGCATAATATATGTTCAGCGTAACCGTGTCGTACAAGTCGACAGCAGAGTTGCGATGTTGAACATCACCGTCACTAATTCATTATCTTAGGATGGTTTTGCGCTTGTTTCTCGTCGTGAGGCTGTTGGAGAAGTATCTAGCATTAAAATTTTAAATAAACACTTAGAAAAGGCAACCGATATTATGGGTTAATATGGGAATTAGACGCAAAGTGATCTAAACGCCCGGTTCAGTGGCGAAGCGTGAATGATCGATTATCGATATTCCCCCATTTGAAGCTCTATTTGATGAAGAATACATTATTAAGGTGTCCGTTGCGAACCGTTCATCGATCCTTTTCCATAGGTTTAAATGATAAACCAATCGATAAAAACAAAGCACAAAAACATAGCCCGAATATACGAATAAAGAGGAGATTTAATTAAAATATGGGTAAACAAGGGAAGTGGCGACCTGACCCCAGCCGTCAGTGGTTACATGATAACGGCTGGGGTCAGGTCGCCACTCAATTTTTTACTTGTTTTTAGGTTTTTTCGCAGCTGAAAATGAGCTGGTAACAGCTCGAAACGTCCTGTGTTTTAGTGTTTTAATACTTTTTTAGCCTTTATTACCCATACTTTAATTAAATCTCCTCTTTATTCCAATCGATAAATCGTAAAGTGCGCCACGCCACTGGCGCGGTTAATCTTTTTTGGTTTTTGTTTTTTTTTTTTTTGGGGGGGGGGGGGGGTTCATCTACCAAATCTCTTAGTAGATAATTTCCATCCTCGTTTAGAGTTAGACGCGAGCTACCAGGATTGAACTTGGATCGTATTCTGCCGTGTTAAGGAAGAACGCCGAATGAACACTCGAGAGTTGCCACATTTTCTTCGATAAAATGTTTCTTTTTTAGGAACGTTATGAATATTTTCCCTTAATTTGCATTTTATCGAAGGAAATTTGGCAACATCTGAAGGCTCATCCGGCGTTTTTACTCAGCACAGCAGTACAGCGCGACGGTTTGAACTCAGGAGACTAGTCACGGTCCAGAGTTCAAACCCGCAGAAACTTGCTAGCGTTCCCATCCCTGGTCTCATGATCCCCTTGTCGGCATCGTTAGGCGAGGCAATAAAGCACCAAGGCAAGCGGTAGTAAGTGGACCCTGCCACTTGGATGCGGATCACGGGACAAGGAACAGGACCCGCGGACCAGGTACTTTGTGTAATGGTGGTGATAACCGGGATTGTCTCCTTCCTTCATCTCCAGTTTACAAATTAGTCCGCGGTGACATACGAATCCGGCCAGCGCTAGCGTTACCATAGCGTCGTCTCCCGGACGAAGGAACGTAACTCCATTCCAAGCCTGCCAAATCGACTCAAAAAATTAATATATTTTAATGAAATGTATCGAATTTTGGATGTAATGAATTTTGTAATTTTGGATGAAAATTAATTTTCATCCAAAATTTTTCAGATTTTTTCATGAAATCTGAGGAAAAATTATTGAAATGTGCCAAAAATTCTCTTCATTGATATGCAATTTGCGAGGGGAAATTTGGCAACATTGAAATGGAGTTAGGTTCTTTCGTAGAGGCAACGGCGATAGTGCCATAATCAGTGCCGCTCTCAGAGAAAATAAAAATGATAATAAATTTAATAATGATTCCTGTAAACGAACGTCAGGCGTTCTTATTGCATTTTTGGACTCTTAAGTCCAATGGATAGATTTGCGAAGAAAATGGTGGCATGAAACTGGTGGGTGTAGAATAGAAAAGGTGAAAGTCCTGGACTTTTTCTCCTTTATACTGAAAAATCGGTTGTTGGATTTCCGCTCATATAAAAATAATAGATTCATTTGGAAGTCGAAATATACGTAGTTGTACTGCGCGTTTTGCCCCATCTAACTTTTCTACCCCTACGTTAAAGTCTCCGAGTCAGCGGAAAAAAGGTTCTCCTTCATTTTGTGAGTATGCAATTTCACCTACTTGGAAGTTGAAATAGTCGTATCGCGCGTTTCGCCCTAGTCAACTTTTCTACTCCTGCGTTAAAGTCTTCGAGTCAGCGGGAAAAAGGTTCTCCTTCATTTTGTGAGCATTCAATTTCACCTACTTTAAAGTTGAAATATTTGTATCACGAGTTTCGCCCCAGTAAACTTTTCTACTCCTGCCTTCAAGTATCCAAGTCAGCGAAAAAAAGATTCTCGTTCATTTTGCGATCATGCAATTTCACCGACTTGGAAGTTGAAATTGTTATCACGCGTTTCGACCTCATTCAAAGTTGTCCATTCCTCGTTCCCACCGATTTCGCATTTCTCATCCCAGAAGCGACAACACTGGGAGTTATCCAGTATTAATAAGCTATAAACTTCGTTGTCTTACACGATTTTCGATTTACAGCTCCGTCTGGATTCTTACCGTCACACGCTTTCAGCGGTCCGTTTCAGAGACGACGCCGCCACCGCGCTAGTAGTGCTAGTGCACCGACGACCGCTCAGTTCATGAACGAGATCGACGCGTCGCAAGGAATACGCACGACGGAACGCAATATGCGGCTTTACTCTTTGCGTTGCGAGTACTAGAGCAGTTTTTGATAAAGTGATTTCTTCCCTGGCGGTACTTGTCCAAGTACGAAAAAGAGCTGCCGGCTCATAGACGTAGGGAGTATGAAATGATTCAATTGGTTGAAATTGTTAGTTCCTTTCGAGTTCGACTAAGCGAGAAAATGATCAACTGACTATAGGGTCTCTCTTAGGTTCCCGTTAATTAGTCCATTATCTGCCTCCTTTGTTCATTGCAATCATCCGCTTCCACCAATAATTTGATAACCTTTTTAAGATCTGATTTACGCCCCACAGCCCGTGACAAGATATACAATAAAAAAACAATTTAAAAAGCGGGTAATAAGGCTAAAATTTCACGAATAAAACCAAGGCGTCTCGGCTGAAAACTCTGCCTTCCTCATTTGAATATAATAGTAAACAGAAAAAGCGTAAACATCTAAAATACATATAGTACCTTTCAAAAATCGAGAGTGTTGTTATGAAAGAAATTTTGATGACACAGTCAGCAAGAAACACCGCAAATGAGCATCGGTGAAACCAATCCAGCGCTCAAAGTTTCAGCCGATAGATAGCGACTTCCTCTTGCCTATTCCTGTCCTCTCTCCCGTTCTTGCTCTTACGTATATCGACAGTGTAATTCGGCAATCACATAACTCGGTTTGCAACGTCGCAGACTTCCCGTCATACTTTATTTTTTAAAAGGAAAACTACTCAACGGCAATTCTTTAAAACTACCGTGATTTTTCTTCTCCGTGCGAAGATTCTTCTGTAAAAACATCTCAATTTGTTATCCTGGAAAAAATAACATAGAGGGGGAGATTTTTAGACACCGCAAACGAGTTATGTGATTCACTGGAAAAAGAACACATTGGATCTCCAGACTCTTGAAAACATTGACAAGAAAAAGGACTCTTGATTCGATCAGATTTAAGCTTGAATCAAAAGGAAATCCGCTCAACTTTAGAGGCTTGGTTCTTGATTTAAGCTTAAATCTGATTGAATCAAGAGTATTTTTCTTGTCGATTTTTTTAAGAGTCTGGACTCTAGATCCAATGTGTTTTTTTTTCCAGTGTTGCGGTCCTACGCCGTCGACATATAGTCACAGAGCTCATACATATATAGTTTTGACTTTTTTGAGAGATGTTTTTTTTTTGGGTCGGAATCTGCGGAGGCCGGTTTGCACCCTTTAAAATCGGAGCTCTGATCAGAGTGGGGAACATACTCGATTGGGCGGTGATCTCGTTTCCCGATTCCCGATTCCGTCCCCGATCCGCGTGGACGGAGCGCTCCTTTCTCAGGCGATTGCTCATCGGGCGGCATTCCGGCGCGTCCGCGTTCACGCACAAATTTCAGGCGTGCAAAACGCGCTCAGAATTCGCGTGAGAACTCACAATATCGAGACGACCAGGTTTCGCGGATTTTACGAGCGAGCCCGACCCGATCCTACGATAAGTAATCCCGAGTACCCGCTCGCGGCCTGCGCATGCGCGGTAGGTAGCTTGTAGTACGCGTAACGCTCAACGGGCGTATGTGCGCGCGTCTCGCTGTGTGCCAGTGCTCCCGTGCTAAGGAAGAAAGCCGTATGGACATTCGAGAGCTGCCAAATTTCCCTCGATAAAATTTTTATTTTTGAGGCAAGTTATGAATATTTTTCCGAGATATTTTCAGGAACTTTAGGTGAAATCGCAAACAAAATCCAATGAAAAATTGGAAAAAAAATATTTGTATATGTTTACCGGGAAATTCGTATTTTATCAAAGGATATTTGGCAACGACTGAAGGTTCATACGACGTTTTTCCTCAGCACGGCAGAGTGCTCGTTTCCCGTGTTTAAGGAGAAGAAGGCAAGGAGAAATTCTGCCGTGCCAAGAAAAAACCCCGTATGAACCTTCAGGCGTTACCAAATTTCTTTTAGTAAATCTTGATTTTTCGGGAAAATTTGTAAACATTTTTCTTCCAAATTGTCAGATAATTTTGTTCTCAATTTCACCTAAAATCCATGAAAATTTCAAGGGAAAATATCCATAGCTTTCCTCAAAAATGTACATTTTATCGGAGGAGATTTGGCAACTTGAGAATGTTCGTATGGCGCTTTTCCTTAGCACGGCAGAATTATTCCACGTAAAATAAGAAACGAACAAAAACGTGACCTGGGGTTGCCACAGGCAGGGAAAACCGGGAAGTGTCTGGGAATTTTAAAAAGTCAGGGAACAATTTTCAAGTCACCTTTATTTCGTTTCGAGAATGGGTTTGACGTTTTGAACAACAAATGTTGATCGAAAACTATTTCAAATCATGTCTTTTTATGCATCAGATCCTCAATTGTCGGGGAATTTTACCAAAATGTGACAAGGAAATCAGGGAAATGTCAAGTAATTCCAACTTCTAAATTCTAGCGCGGTGGCGGCATTGTTTCTGATTCGGACCGCTGAAAGCGTGTGACGGTAAGAATCCAGACGGAGCTGTAAATAGAAAATCGTGCAAGACAACAAAGTTTATAGCTTATTAATACTGGATAACTCCCAGTGTTGTCGCTTCTGGGATGAGAAATGCGAAATCGGTGGGAACGAGGAATGGACAACTTTGAATGGGGTCGAAACGCGTGATACAACTATTTCAACTTCCAAGTGGGGGAATTTGCATGCTCGCAAAATGAAAGAGAATCTTTTTTTCGCTGACTCAGAGACTTTAACGCAGGAGTAGAAAAGTTGACTGGAGCGAAAGTCATGATACAAATATTTCAACTTTAAAGTAGGTGAAATTGCATACGCACAAAATGAAGGAGAACCTTTTTTCCGCTGAAAATTTAAAATGTTTAGTTTCTTTCGACCTCTTTAGAAGAGCGCTGCAATGGCGCTGTAACGAATTAAAAAATTGCAAATTTAACCTTAAAATTAGAAAAATTGCGAAGGTTTTTCTTCGTTATGCAAACTCGTCTGTTTGCAGTTAAGTGGTATTGCTCGTTAGCTCTTAATAGTTGCGAAAAGGTTAAGAATTTTCGAGGGGGGGGGGGGGCTTTCAGCCCCCGAAAGCTTCATACTTAAACTTCATACTTTGAACTTTGGACGTCCTCGCAGTGGGACTGAACCGAAACAGCTGCTGGCTGATTATTGAAATTGATGGACAAAGCTATAGATAAAGATATGGGGAGTATGGAGCGATCTTACTGGTTGAAATTCGTGGTTCCTACAGACTAAGGAAGAAAATGGTGGACTAACTAGAGGGTCTCTCGTGGTTTGACGGTAGTTAGTCTATAACCTACCGCCTTCGACTAATGCAACCACCCGCTTCCACCAATAGGATCCCTCCACATCCCTTTTGTCTTTTTTGTCTATGACTCGGTCTATCAATTTCAACAATCAGCCCGCTGGGTTACGACCCTTTTGCTCCATGCTATCGATTTATCGGTCTTCTTTCCGTCGCCCGCCCTTCTAACCCGATTTCAACGTGAGCCGTGTCCGTCGTATAACTTTATACTATCCGAGGCTCACGTGTAAAAAGAGATACGCTCTTTCGTTAGAGCTGCGAGGTTTTGGCTGGCGGAACGTGAGACGGGGCCCACCGAGCGGAGGCCTCATTGCAGGAGAAACACAACGGGATGCAGACACGAGCACTGAGCAGCGGGCAGTCATTTTGATTCCTTTTTCGCCACGATGACTTTGCTGTGACGTTTTTCAAACGCAAAACGCAAACGCAGACGCAGCTGTCCCACGTCGTGCTCCAGGCAGCCCGGCTCCACGCTCCGAGCCATCCTGCGTGGGACAAAAATTTACCCGCCCCGGCCCTGTTGCCCACTTTCAGCCTTTCTCGGCTTTTGCCAATATTCTGCGTCCCTTTGTCCTGCACTGAGAAAAATAATATTCTATTTTAGCATCTAGGGTGTCAAAATGTGTCCGGTGATCCAAAGATGTTGCCTTTACTGCCTTCGCAGTTAACTTTACATCCTGTGAATGCAAATTCAACTGCGTAGGCAATCAAGGCAGCATCCCAGGATCACCAGAAATATTTTAGACATCGTAGGTGCTAAAACAGCACACCATTTTTTCAGTGTGCGTATCGGGAGACTAATCTATCCAATCATTCAGCGAAGAGAGCAGTACTTCCTTTCCTGACCGTCAAAAGTTCTAGAATTAGGAACTTTTTTGTTTCAATTTCTCCCATTCCATAAAGGTCAAAAGTTCCGGAATTCTTTTTAGATTTTTTCAGAAGTTCCGAGAAAGCTCCGAAAAATGCAAAAGATCCAGAACCTTCCGGAAATTTTAAAAGTCTAGAAAGAATTCAGGAAAATCAAATTTTCAGGGCCTTAATCCCTGAAAATTTGAAAGCCGGAGAATGTATGTGCCAAAGTCCCCTGATGTCTACCGACAATGAAACAATAATCTCTACGTCAATCTCTTGTCTGTGGATGACTGTACACTGAAAAAAATGAGTTAGCGTCAGATGACTAAAAATGGTTTTCTATACACTAACTCATATTGTGTGATTTTGGACACACATGATTTTTGGTTTCTGTACACTAACCACTATTAGTGCTGGGAACTAATTCCGCTACTCTAATTCGCATTCGGTAGGTTGGGTCAACCTAACCTCAAAACTGAGAGAGGAGAAAAACGGCTTAGCAAATGATAACTGGACAATACTTTCAGGAAAAGAAGATTTCTTAAAAGATGAGAGGTAAAAATAAACTGACCGGTTCCAAATGAACGACAGAGGAAAGGAATATCCCATAGGTATGTGCAAGTAGACAGAATTATCCTTTAGAGAGACACACACTCACACATGAAACGGTAGCGAATGTTCACACTGAATAAATATATCTCATCCGAACACTTGAGATATTCTTTTGAAATTACGGGAGAACACGAACTATAGAAGTAAGCAGTAAGTTCACAGATTTTCGTAAAATATAAACTGAACGCGGAACGCTTTAATCGCAATTTAATACAGAAGATTGACGACTCCAACGAATATCATGCTTGTTTACGTTTGAATCGAACAGACGATTTCTAACCTTAACAGGTTTATTTATGTTGCTTTCGAACGTTTTCAAGAAAGAGAGGACACTATAAATCATACCGGGAGTATTTACATTGTCAAACGAGCCCGAAATTTCACAGTTTAATTGATTTTCACGAGCTGACGCGATTGAGGCTGTTGTACCGACGCCACTTTTTCGAAACTAAATAAATGTAACGGACAATGTGGCAGTTAGTGTTGAGGGCGAATTAGTTTGACCCGAAGGTGAATTTGTCTTACCCACAGCGCTAATTTTACAGCTAGTGCTGTTTTCCAATTCTGGTTCGCGCTCTAGTAAAGTCAAGTCAGCGTATGAAGCGAATTGATTGGTGCTTCAGTACAATAAATTAGTTCTGAAGCCTAATTTTGATTTTACTTGGCGAGAACTTACCAAATTAGTTCTCAACGCTAACTACTTTTTTTTCAGTGTAGTTTTCTAAACTAGAATAGAAGCGAAATAATCTGCAAAAATAAAAAAAGTTCCGAAATTCGGAACTAGTTAAGGGAAGCGGGAGCACCAGAAGAGAGAACCGAAAACATAATTGGAATATACAGGATGTCCCGCAGTCAATGCGCTGAATAGGTGAAAATAAGACTTTTTCATCCCATGAACTTTCCCGTGAGAAAGTTTTTTCTTATGCATTAGGGTATAGCAAAGTTTTCGTGTCGGTTTGGGAAAACTTAAGCGTGATAAGTAATTTCTCGCGGTGACAGTTGAAATTTTACTGAACTTGATGAGTGCTTTCTTAAGCGCAACAAGAAACTACCATATAGACTGCTAAGATAAAAACAAAGAACATGTTTCCTTGAGACGGCAAAACAACAATTTTCTCTGCAAGTTTGCTTCAGAGTCATCCAAATGCTGTTTTTATCTTCCAAATGTCTAAATTCCTGCCTCGATATTATTGGTTTAAACTTCTCCAGTTGCGCAAATAAATTAAAACACTGTAAATAAAGACGAACTACTGGGAGCCAATTTCATTTCGAGTGGACGGAGACTTGGAAAAGTAATAAAATCAGAATGAAATAATTTACCCGGTTTGAAGTAGATTTTCCTCTGCCGTTCTTCGAACTCCAATCACTGAAGAGGTAATTTCTCAGCCGCTAACGCCTTTCTGTAGCCTATTTCACTCTTCGATATATGATAATATCCCCCCCCCCCCCCGAGAAATTTTCTCAATGAAATACTTTGACGCATGAGCGAATCCAACGAGATCCGTTATATTTTGTGAAATGTCTCTTTTCGTACGCTTGCTACGTGAATTTTGCAAAGAATTGCTAATAAACTTGACGTTATCCAATCCATAGCGGATATGAACGTATTTCTGCCAAACGGAACTATGTGCATTAAGACATGAGCCCTGAGATCCATAAGAATATATGCACAAAAGAGCTCACGCCATAATGCACATAGTTCCGTTTGGCAGAAATGCGCCCGTATGAGAAATTGGCGTCTGGGGCAAGAACCTTTTTGATGGAAGGACCATAAACTTGGCAATAGATGTAGGCGGTCACTTATGGGAACGGGGAACGGCGTAAAGGGAGCGGAGCCAAGACAATCATGGACCGATGACGATGACGGATGCATCGATGTCCCGGCAACGATCAATAACTCACCGGCCGATGACTACCGATATCACCGATCACCGGCCCATCATCCGCCGTCCACCGGCCTAAGCGCACCGATAAATTGTCCCCTGATTCATGTCTTAATGCCCATCGCACTACGCATTAATGCACGCACTATTGCCAGAGCTAGGCCCACGAATAAAGCAAGGTTGTGAGGATGCTACCTTAGAGGCTCTTCACCACGCTCAAATTGGATGATTCAAAGGGGCGTTGAAACCTCGATGTACGAGTCATAAGCCAATCAAACTAGACCATTGCATGACCGTTGGCCTAACATTAAGCTCTGAAGTGAGATTAATAACTTTTCATAGGTGTTACGTAAGTGAGTTAAAACTTTGAAGAGCAGGTTTCATGTTTGCTTTCTTCGAAGTTTTATTCATGGTGTTTCGACCTCATTGCGCTCATCAAGACGATAACTCCTGGAAGCAACTATACGTGCTCTGCGGCTGGCCAAGTTGCATATGCAAAAAATTGAAGGCGCACTGCCTCGTCCCGTGCCACGGTGTTTCCGGACCAGCAGCTACTGTTTGCTCTAGACACACTAAATTTCCGTCTTTTTTTTCTCTCAGTCATCAGGTCTAGAATTCTGCAACTTTCTCATCCTCTGATAATTGCTTTAACTTCTAACTACAAAACCTTCTACATCGAACCACTGTCGAATATGATCTATAAAATTCCTTGACATGAAAATTCGGTCACTATTTCTTACTGACAATTGGATCGCAGTAAAAAGAAAGGAACCAAGCCACATCAGCTATTGCGAAATTTAATCTGGCAATTTCATTTTTTACTTGAAATCGGATCGGCGGATTGTTGTGCAAATTTCAGTTTATTTTCTGCATTGTATGAAACAAATTCCTTAAAATGTTCAAAGGAATCCGCAGAAACGTTCTCTTCTAAAAAATTAAATCGCTCAATTTAGATTGACCCTAATTTTAAAATACCTTCATCCATTACAGTTCTAGTGTACTGAATAAAGTGGATCGTGTTAAGCAGAGAGGAACCAAGCCACATCAGACGACGCTACGGCAAAGAAAATCCGGGTGCCCTCAATGTAGGCGATGTAACACGGAGGTCCATTGAGTACGAATAGTTGTATTCGGAGTATGAATAGTTGTATCCATCTGCAGTTGAAGGTGCTTCCGTTGTTACTCCTACCGGCTTAACTGTGAGCGGGTGTTTCTCTCTTGTAGTGTCGGAGCAAGGGTAAATGGACCGAGTTTAATAGAAAGGAACATCATCTATTGCTAAATTTAACTGGACAATACAATTTTTTACGAGAGAACGTTTGTGCGGATTCCTTTAACAATTTTAAGGAATTTTTTTCGTACTACTTTGTACTTCTTACGAAATTCCCTGAAATTTGCACAAAAATCCGCACATCCGTTTTCATGTAAAAAAATTAAATGGCCCAATTAAATCTGACAATAGCTGATGTGGCTTGGTTCTTTTCTGCTTAACGCGTCCATTTCTGCTAAGTTTTCATTTGAAAATAATACGAAGTATTTTACGAGTATTAAAAGTCATACTACGAGGGAGCTACTGAACATGGAGACCTTATGATACAAACTAATTGCGGCGATTCCCGGAGAGAGTGCTTCTTTGAGTTTTATCTCTTGTTACAACTATTACCAACTTTGTCACAGTAGAGATCAAAGTTGAAATTTTTTTTTCAAATGTGATTCACAAAATTTTTTATGAAATCTGAGTGCATTGGATGCTACAAGATTCAATTGTCAGACTTCAGTTTATAGAATATTAGCCAGAGCCTCTCATGTCGTATGCTTTGTTCCAAACGTAAAATCAAGGGACTGCATGGGACGCGGATCTTACTCATCTCATTCTCTGTTTCCAGCGGGCCGATTATTGAAATTGATAGACTAAGCCATAGACAAAGAAGACAAGGGGGATATGGAGGGATCCTATCGATGGAAGCGGGTGGTTGCAATGGACGAAGGAGGTAGGTAATAGACTAACTAACGGCAACTCACAAGAGACCCTGTAGTTACTCCATTATTTCCTCCCTCTGTCTATAGTAACCACCCATTTCAACCAGTAAGATCGCTCCATACTCCCCATATCTTTATCTATAGCTTTATCCATCAATTTCAATAATCAGCCAGCAGCTGTTTCTGTTCAGTCCCACTGCGAGGACGTCCGAAGTTCAAAGTATGAATCTTTGCTCCCAGGAGAGTTGGAGGAAATTGAATTTAACTCAACGACCTCTGTATGGATGGATGCAGTCAAGGTAGGGAGGATGAGGAATTGGTTTTCGGTGCAAATTGAGCACTCTCCAGTAGTTTATGAATCAACAGCTCATTTCAATGAAAAATCTGTATTTTTCTAAGCGATCGACTCCGTCGTGAGGTATAACTCGACTTATTTCTGCCAAACGGAACTATGTGCATTATGATGTGAGCTCTGTTATGCATATATGCTTATGGGTCTCAGGGCTCATGTCTTAATGCACATAGTTCCGTTTGGCAGAAATACGTCCAACTGTCAGTAGTGAATATCTTCACATGGTCTCTGTGATGTGTCAATCGTGGTACTACAGAATAAATTGCTTAGAGGGAGCAATTTCGAGTTATAAGTTCTCCATGCGATCGGCCTCGTGCAAAAATGGCCTACGACCTCAAGATGCCGAGTTTTAAATGGGAAGGCCGTCAAAATCTGGTTTTTTTTTTGTTAAAAGTCCGTGGTTGAAATCACGTGTTTTTCGATATATGAACGAAATTTACACGCGCAGAGCCCTACAGGGGCCATTGAATTTTCTGAGGAAAGGGAGGTTTTGAGAAAGAGAGGCAAAGAATTTTCTTTATCACAGACAAGATCAGAAACTGAGCGGCACACTGCATGTCATCTTATCATCTATCAGGGACCACGCCCCAATTTTTCCCCCTGCGTAATGGTCGTAGGATTTCGAGTACAATTTCGTCCTATATTAAAACACTGTTTAAATTATATATGATCTTCCCAGGAGCCTGAATAGTCAAGCATGCCAATAAAGTACGTTTAAATCCAGAGACAATATATTTCAGATTTGCACCCTATCACTTTCACACGTAGTGTAAAAGTCATTTGCGGAGGTCAAAAGTCTGTTTCGCCTATTAATATCCGATGACTGAAGAACTGGGCAATTGCTTAAAGAATCCTAACCCTGTTTACAAAAATTGCACAGCAAAATTCTTACCCCGACATTTCTTCATTTTCGAGACGAAAGAAAGCATCTGCATTTCAACGTAGCTAAATTTGTTTGAGAATTGTTTTTCACCAAATGTCTAACTGAAAATTGCACTAATTTTTCGTCTGATAAAGCGAAAAAATCGGAGAGTATTAGACAAAAATTCCGAAGTCATGTGTTCCTGTTAAAATGGTAACGTTGCATGGTGGCAACGATCATGGTGTCAACAAACCAAAAATCTGATCATGGAGTCAACGATTGTTGACGTCGTGATCAGGCAGTAAAACGCAAAAATGGGCCCTGAGCATGGTGTCAACGATCACGGTGTCAACAAACAGAAAAATATCTTCCTTGTGAGTAAAATTAAAAAATTAAGTGTACAGGAGAGGTCTGGGTCACGTATAGTTGAGTGAGCAGATTGGCCAGATATTCCGGACCACATTTCACCAAAAACTGCTGTTTGTCAAACCGCCGTCAACACCTACCAAGCGGCGAGTAGGCCTTCGGCCATGCTCGGCAATCTTCGTAGCCAATCAGGTTGCCGCTCGCCGCCCGTAATCTCGAAGAAGGTTCGGCTCCTACACCACCCTACACTTTTCGAATTTTGGATTTTGGCATTCGGCCTGATTCTCTTTTCCTCTTTTCCGTAATTAATAACAATAAAAAATTCATTTAATCATTACTTAGCGGCACCTTGTCCAATTTGTGCCTAGCGCCTCTACAACTTTGCAAATTTGGACGTTACCTTTTGAACATTTCATCCCTTCCCTTTGAAATTACTTTGAATAAGTACACTTCACATATCACACGGGACTTTTATCCGCATATTTACTTGGCTTTATTCGCAAAGGATCTTTTAAGAAGTAAATTCTTTCGATAATTTCTTGGGGATGGTCAAGTCACCAATTAGAGCCCGTCATTCCATGCCATTATTATTACAGGACTAGGTTTCTTACCTATAATTTGATGGGCACCGTGAGAATAATAGATAACCACAGTATTTGATCCGTGCCTTAAAAAATGAACTGCTGGTGGCAGAACCATCTTGGTGATGTTCATTAGGAATTTTAGACTTTGTTCTATTTTTTCAGCAGATGAACCTTACATGGTAACTTGTAAAGTCTTGCCTCATTTCCCTTGAGTTCTACTTAGTTTGATGCCAAAAAACAAGAAAATTCATGGAGAAACGTGCCTTAAAGGTGATAGTTCCCCTCATACTTACTATCAGAGTTCCAACGGAAAAAATCTGGTTGTCATAGGTAAATACAGTTTCCATTGCTTCTTCAGCTGTTAATAGACAACTATGCGGATTTGCTGGAGAATTTGGTGACTGCTAGGATTGTTAATTAGTATCTCCGAAGCCTGGTTGTTATAGCTAAACTTAAAGCATTGGCTTCAACGCATCGCAAAACCAGAACCTTGGAGAGACCAGCGAACATCCATGAGAAAGTGAGTGAGGAGCAAGGTACCTAGCATTGTACATCCGTCTGGTTTTCACAACTACCGTTCCTAGGGATTTAGGATTCAGATTCGCACATCAACCAGTAAGCTTTTCTCCCAATTATCTTGATAGAGAGGCAGCTATGAAAGGCGCAGCCAGGTATAGTCCAATGCTCAAGCCACTTAATCAACACAAATATTATCCTAACTTACAACAAAATGACTTGTTTCTTCTCTAACAATGGAACCGGAAAATGTTACTTTGAATGTGCGAGAAACTTCTTTGGTCGAGATGAAGAAACGTAAATGAAGAAATGAGTCCGGAACATCTCGACCAGGCACAGGCCGCTTTGTTTACATTGGGAGTCTGGAGTATCTCGCCGCGATTTCACTTGAAATCACCATGAACAGATCAACGGGGTAACTGATATTTGATTTTACGAAAGGGATAAATGTTGGACGCGGACGAAAGTTCTTTTGTCGAGGTGAAGAAACGCTAACGCTGAGAAATTGAGTCTGGAACATCTCGAGGAAGTCCGCTCTGGGTCCGCTTTGTTTATGTCCGGACTATGTCGCCGTTCGTTTGTTTACATTAGGAGCGAGTTTGACACCGATGACAGACTTTGGTTTTTGATGAAAATTTGGTCTGGAATATCTGGGCCAAACGCAAAAACCCGTATAGTTGGATTAGGTTAGTTTAGGTCAGGTAAGGTTAGGTTAGGTTAGGTTAGGTTAGGTTAGGTTAGGTTAGGTTAGGTTAGGTTAGGTTAGAGTGAATAACACAAGAAAAACAAGACTTGAGATTTAAAAGGTGTTATTGAGGCAAGTTTTAAGTTTCGTTGACGTCGTGATCGTTGACACCGTGATCATTTTTCATGAAGGTCAGAATTTTTTATTTTTGGATGATCATGGTGTCAACAAAAACTTAGAAAAACTGTTTGTTGACACCATGATCGTTGACACCATGCTACGTAATCGTTAAAATTCAAATTATTTTACCCAATAGGACGTATTCCTGCCAAACAGAACTATGTGCATTAAGACATGAGCCCTGAAACCCATAAGAATATATGCATAACATGAACATGGCTCACGTCATAACGCGCATAGTTCCGTTTGATAGAAATGCGACCAATTTTGCAAGTTTAGAATGGAGTTACGTTCCTCTTTCTGGGACATAAGAATTTTATGGGAGCGTTCAGAATTAGGTAACGCTCTAGGGGGACGGAATTATGATCCTGCGTTACGCTACGTTACAAAAAGGGGAAAGGGGTCAGTGCCAAAGTTACGTAACCCTTTTTATATGTAAGAAAAAACATACAAAATCCAAAATTATCCAGCTTTATATTCAATGATTGTTTCCCACAACTTCTGGGATCTTAAGAGGGAAATCGTCAAACGTTACGTAATTATTAGGGGGTCTGGAGTCGCGTTAGGAAGGAGCAGGTTCAAAACGTTGAATTAGTGTGTCACGTACTCTATAAGTGCTCACTCATCAGTCATCAGTTCGTCACCTGCCTGCTAATGTTTCACAAGTTTCATGCGACGTTTAAAAATTTCCGCCACCATTTTATTTTTTTTACCAAGAAATAGTTCAACAAAGCTGTCCGAAATTTGCACTGAATTTTCTTTGCGCTGCCGATAAAATTCAGTGAAATTTTCAAACAGATTCAATCAACAATTGATCTGTAAAAAAATAAAATTCCGACAAAAATTTTTAAACGACGCATCGCGCTTATAATACTTTGGCCGAAAGGTGATGATTTGGCGAATTTTATTTGATTTTATGTTCAATGAGTTACTCATCAATCATCATCAGGACGTATTTCTGTCAAACGGAACTATGTGCATTAAGACATGAGCCCTGAGACCCATAAGAATATGAGCATAACAGGGCTCACAATGCACATAGTTCCGTTCAATAGAAATACGTCCATTAGGCGAAAAGAACTAACTTTGGCCGCGTCCGATTACATCACCTAGGTTCTTAGTTTGGGAGCCTTGAAAAACCTCGTTTCTGATTAGGGATCATGTCGGCTTGAGCCAGAGAGTAGAGACCCTCCACTAGTATCTTGGTTACGGTGGTAGCTTTTACTTTCGGGACTTCAGCATTCTTCTGTTGACTTACCTACATGGTTGATGTTAAACAGCGTTTTGGCAGTTTTATAATGCAAACAAGCCGAAAATGGCCGAAATTTGGTACATAGAGAAAAAAAAGGAGGTGTTTGCATTTCGGGCATCTTGGAATTTTTTGATGACGTAGGTCGGTACAGCGACGTTTATTATAGATTTTCTTGGAAATGTTGTAATTTATGGAAAAAAGTCATTCTATAAAAAGTGCTTGAAATTATATCATCAGTTGATTTAAGCAAAAAAATGGGGCATTATGGTCCGTTTTTCATACTTCGAATTTCGGATTCCGCTGGCCAGGTTGTACCGACCTACGTCATAGGGTTAGGGTAAACAAACCTCAAGATGCAAACACCTCATTTTTTATGTCTATGATGTAGGTAGGCCAACAGCCGAAATTAGGGTGATGACTGTTTCTTTGTTATAGTTTTCCATAAGGGATTGTTGAATCCCCGAAGAAAAGCTTTCACCTGTCGCCAAGAGGCCAGTGGAGGGTCTCTCGTCTCTGGCCTGGACGAGATTTGGCATCGCAGGGCGGGATTTCTGGGCGCGCGACGTATTTATGGCCGCGGCGCGGATGGCGGGCGTTCGGCCCTTACCGCCGCCGGACGCCGGTCGCCGGTCGGGCGGTATCGGTAAATTGTCGGCCGTTTTCGATCAGCCAGTAACTTACTGTCCTGCCGTGTGATTACCGTCCGGGAGCAGTCGGGACCCTCGAGCGGCCGATCCGGCGATGCTCGTAGTCGCGGGTCTTGGCGAGAAGCAGACGCCGTTTTGCGCGCGGTCCTCGGTCATCGCCAACTCCACGCTACCGCACTTAGGGAGGACACCCTAGAGTACCTGTATACGGGAGGGTATTGCCTTCTCTTTTGGTTATCATTGAGCTCCAAAGTTGTACCAATTTAAACGAACCCAATCCAGCGGGGCGATTATTGAAATGTCATCGACTCTATGTCGCCGCTTACGACAAGACATCTTAACCGTGCAATATATCGCAATTCGATGTCTTATTGGGCTGGTTTAAATTTCAGTAATCGGCCCGCAGAGGAATACGTATCATCAGCTGAAAAATGAATGATAACCACTCGCAAAGGTTAATTTTCGGCAGAAATATCCATTAAAAGTCGATTCGAACGCAATTCAGAAATTGATCACAAAAAAATGTCTCTCACATCCAAAAGCACGTTTAAAACTTTGTGGAACTTTGTCGCCATCTTGTTTGTTTACATTGGGCCAAACTAGGAGCGGAGGGGCTGGGATTTGATTTACATTGGTCCAACTTTGGGGCTCCATGATAGCCGACCAATCAGAGAGCGGCACACTTTTTCTGTAGTAAAAGGATTGAGATGGCAATACTCTCCCGTACACAGGTACTCCAGGACACCCCATGTTACATATGCACAAGGAGAAAAAATAACGGAAATTATGTGTCAAGGTCACGGTGGCATGAATCCTAAGAAACAAATGAAACATTGAAATTTCCGTAAAATATTTCATGAAATATCAAGAGGCTGTGAAATCTTTTATATTTTTCAGGGATTAGAGTATGCAACCCGCACTCAAACGCACAAAAATAGAAGAAAGTCAAAATTTTTACATTTTGCGAAACATGAGAAGGAACCGGCACTTATCAACATATTTCATACCATTCTTAAATTTCACGTACAATTTCAAGATTTAGGATAGGAGTAAAGAAAGGTGTTTTTACGCATGATAGTGCGGTGTACAGAGATCCAAGCACTACTTTCTGAAGCGTTAACACTTTTCTGCGAAATTTTCACCTTTTGTTGACATACAGGCGCTTTAACATACCCCTCCTTCATGCGCTGTGCATGTGTGACTCCCTCAGGAGAGATGGTCGGTTCGAATTTTAGACATACTTCATAGATCTCTTGAGAGACCTTTCAACATATTTCTTCCTTTTCATAATGACTATTGATTTGGACATACCATATCATATCTAGGGCAAACTTGACCTTAATGTTGATAATTTTATGTGCTAGCCACTCGCAAGTTGTAACCTTGACGTCGCGAGAAACCAGAGCACGTTAGTTCAGCAGGAAAAAATGCTGTCAGTTGTTTTCCTACAATTGTTTTATATTCCTCATCATGCGTTTAAGTCTCTGAAGATATACGAGAAGATGGACTAAATTTTGCAATAATTAGAAGCTAGTATTTGTCGTAAACCCGGAAATTTTTTAACGTGTTGATGAATGTCTTATCGCGACATTTCTTCAGAAAAAACTGAGTTGGGATATTTGTAATACGATTTTATGTACAGAAAGAGGCACTCATGAGAAGATAGGCATTCAAATAAGCCGTCATCACTGTGAAATCAGCCTCCTAAACATGGCAATAAATTCGCGGTTCAAGGAAGTACAAGCCTGCCAAGGATCTTAGTTATGCAGCTAATCAATCCTCTAAGTATTCTTCGTATTTTCCTTAGAAATTTAGCCTGATGCTCGGAGGGCTGTTCCTGCTTGTATACAATTTTGTAATATGGGAATTAACTATTTCTGATTTATTTCCGATTCATTTAAGATACATTATTTATGTCATTGGTTTTCCTATAAAGACAGGTGCTGTAGCAGATGAGCTACAAATAATAGCTTTTGTATAGTTATGGCAAAATTTAGTAAATTTTCTCACATATCTCCAGAGACTTAAACGCAAGGTAAGGAGAAAATTGGACGTATTTAACTATTTATGCTAAAAAGAACTATCTGCATGGGGTTTGCGTGTAACATGATTTCTTTTAGCATAAATACATCTAATTGTAGATACAATCACGATCTGCGCAACTGAAATCACTAAAATCCGCCTCAAACTATAGCATATCAAGGTTTTCATTTAGCATTGATTACGAAAAATTTGGATTTTCCTCTCTCATGGAAAGAAGAAAATACTTAAATCCAATTGTGCACTACGACGATTTGGGCAAGCCTCTCACCTCCGCCCTATTCTATTTCAAGGGTCCAATAATGTCCAATAACGTTCTGCAACGTCCAATGCCTGGGCCGAAGTGTCGAAATTGAAGTTTTCATATTTTAATACTGCGAAAAGTGTTGCGGTTATGTTCAGTTTGCGATTTAAGTCGAGTAGATTATTGTTTTTCTATGGGCGGGATTTGAATTTATGCTTCGAAAAACGTCAATATCTTGGTTAAGAGTTACTTTTAGTAATTTTTATTGTACATGTCGTCATAAACGTGAAATTTTAATGACAAAATGTCTATAATAAAGCTTGAAATCGCAGCTTGTCCAGTGGTCCATTAGGCGAATTTAACGAATGAATTGGACGTTTTTCTATCAAACGGAATTATGTGCATTAAGACATGAGCCCTGAGACCCATAAGAATATGTGCATAACAGGGCTCACGCCATAATGCACACAGTTCCGTTTGATAGAAATACGTCCAATTCATCGGAGACTCCATCGCTGAGTAGGAAAGTAGATACCATCTTGAGACCTTCACTACTCCGATTTTTGTGCGTGCTTGTAGGACATTCCTTGTACAGAGCGTGTTCTACATGAAATTTTGATCATAAAACATACATCAAAACTCTGAAATTCGTCCCTTGTCTAGTGCCTATGGAGAGCTAAGTTGGTGGTGCAAAGGTGGTGGTATTTGATCGACCTTTGCAGCGCTGAAAAAAAGTCGCTTGGATCTAGAGTCCAGACTCTTAAAAACATTGACGAGAAAAAATACTTTTGATTCAATCGGACTTTTTGCTTGAATCAGAAGGAAATTCGCCTACATCAAGAGGCTCGGCTCTTCGATTCAAGGAAAAATTGGATTGACTTAAGAGTATGTTTTCTTGTCAATGTTATTAAGCGTCTGGACTCTAGATCCAAGCGACTTTTTTTTCAGTGCAGGCCTGAGCATTACATCGTCTTTTCCGCGTACTCTCGCAAAAGTTTACAACAGGCCGATTTCCCGGGGCTTATTTTGTTACTCGAGAACCAGAGTCGCTGCAATCGGACACTGATTTACTACGGCTTCCTCCTATCAGGGAACTGTAAGATCGCCCGGATAGATCTGACGTCCGACCGCGTTGCCACGTCGAACGTTAAAACTCGCGATTTCCGACGGTCGAGAGTCCCGGAGACGGGAGCTTGGCGACAGGGCGAGGCGACTGCAAACTTGGAGAGCGATCCGGAGCGAGGGATATGGAGCTTGAAACCTGTTCCGTGATGGGCATCGGATGTGCGAGTGTCAAAATACGTCAATCTCCGCTGGAATTCTGGGTTACTCTATCGTGGTACTTCGATGGTCGTTGACCACGTCGCGCCGCACCGGACCACCGCGTCGTCGTTCAATGATCAAAAATCCAGACGCTAGTGGCCACTAGAGTCCCTTTATTCTGAGAGTTAAGACAACGTGAATCCATTTCTGATTGGTTCCCGTATTTTAGGCCTCTACACTGTCACATTGTCACAACCGGGAATAAAGATCACATCAAAGATTATAATCTAGGATGGACCGCTGAATAACGGGTTCGGCAAGGAACAAACGGAATGAAAGAAGGAACGGAGAAAGGAATTTGAGAATGAGCCGATCAAAGATTATACGAAAAACTATCAATTTACGTAATCTTTATTCCCGTTTGTGATTCCATGAGGGGGGTTGTCTTATAACTCTCAGTTTAAAAGGCCTCTAGAAGCTACAAGTGCAACTTTAGATTGAACTTGGAACATGGAAGGAGTATGAATGGGTTACTAAACCATGAACGAATTTTGACTTGCGAGTATATTTTTTGAAGGTACATGACGCGTAGAACACAATACACACATTAACGACGCAAAAAAGTAACTCAGGAATCGAGGAATACACAGGTCAAAAAGCGCAACTTTTCCGAAATTTAAAAAAACGCCTCGGTTTTGCGCCGAATTGAGTGGTGTCATCCTCCACCAATCAGAAGCGAGCAAGGGTTTTCCCGTCAAATCTCCGTCAAATGTCTTTCTATTCATATATCCGAATGCTTAAATTCATACTTTGTCCAGTGGTCCATTTTACATGCCCTGCAGTGTTTATATGGCCATAACATTTATATGAGACTTTGCTTGTTCCCTGGTAAAAATTGGCGATAAAAGCTGCGTTTCAAAATACCATAGGAATTCTTATAGCCGGCTAAAGAAGGCTGCAGAAAATCATATAACTGGCTGTAAAATGCGGAGAAAATCTAACGGCCGGGCAGCCGGGCTATACGAAGCGATAAAAAATTATGCAGCCGGGCTATAGTTCCTATCGCCGGGCTTTACACTTTATCGCCTGGCTGTTGCTTTTTCGCCATCAATTATGAAAGGCTATAAGAAATTTTGTAGAAATTCGTCTGCTTTGGAAATCATTAAGTTTGATACGGAACCACCTTAATATTTACAAAACAAACGTTTTATTTTCTTTGAATATATATTTTTTTTTCAATTAAAACGAGAATAATCCATACAGGATGTGCAAACATCTCAAAATCATGAGTTGAATAACGCTGACTCTCCCAGATTAAATATTAGAGCCTAGCACAAAGCGGAGCGGCGACGCACTGGCGCCTACAAACCTAACAGGGATACTTCACGCATTGCGCAACGCGTGAAGTATCCCTGTTAGGTTTGTAGGCGCCAATGCGCGTTTTGCGCTGGCTGCCGCACCGCAGCGTGCCACGGCGCTTGAAGCAACTATTTCACAATAGAGGTATTGCACAGTAGTATACGAAACTGAAGGCGCTCTAATATATTAGGAATGGCAGGCATCCATCAAAAGTACGGAGCTTTCCTCGCAAAATAAATCAAGATACTACGGCTCAAAAAGAGAGCAGTATTCCAAAAACTCACTAAGTCCTAGCATCCGTAATTAGTTACGTTTACCCTTCATCGCCTGGCTGTGAGTTGCTTAATCGCCATCGGCTATAAAAGGCTATAAGAAATTGTGTAGCCGGCTACAGAAGCTATTGGAAATCTTACAGCCGACCGTAGGTCTCCATGGTATTTTGGAACACAGATTCTACTGCCAATTTTTACCAGGGCTATCTCACATCTTGCAGAAAAACCTTCTGCTATATGAGCACGATAGGGTATTCATGGGAAAACGGTATAGCGTCATGCTAGCAGAGATAATATTGGTCAAATGGCATCACCTTGACATCGGATGTGGGCCTCAACCCTACCGGATTAACTTCTACTCCTGCAAGAGCATAGTAGCGATACCTACGACCCCAAATCAACGTGATGCCATTCAAGGACCAAACCGTATAGAATTTTATTCTATGCGGCTGGATAAACCTTACCTACACATTACGTGCTTTAAGTCGGCATACCCATCTCGCAAAGAGTTTTCTAACATCCCAAAGAAATTGGCTGATTTCAACCAGAAACCCGCCATATTCATACGTTTTTGTGGAGATATTCAGTATATTATTGTAAAAGAGAGTAGGCGATTTTTTTTTTTTTTTAAAAGCGAACATAGTTTCTAGGTGATTAAAGAAACAGTAATCTCTTCGCATAAAATAGTGCCACACAGGCCCAATTTTGTAAGAAATAGTTAGCTCTTCACGCTTTCGAGGGAATTGTTGCACCTATACAGTCTTTGATCCTTCTAATGCATACTCACTGCTGCCAATTTCTGATGTGATTTTCGTATTTATTGTGTGATTTAATAAAACTTACATGAATTTTATGAAGATCGGCAAAAGTGCGGGATCGGTATGTCACCGAAATCGCTAGCGCTATCGACGTTCCATTGGTGAGGTGCCAAAATTCCTGCACCATGGGGGCGTAGCACACTCCTGAGCAATGTTGTCGTTTTCACATAGTGTTTCCCTAATTTTTCTCGCAACTTTTCGGCGAAGCCATGATCAAATTATTGATCAACTAAGTCATACAAAGCAGGTAAATACACATCAGATTGATTTTTACATCTCGTAATCCCTTTACCGTGGATTCATCATATAATTGGTGCAGCGTATACATACATCAGCACTAGATGCACGATAAAACACGGCAGAAACCGAAGTATAAGATACCATGGTTTACACCACCTTGGCGGATGACGTCATCCACCGTGGGTTTTGAAGGGCGAAATCTCCGTCATTATTTGACGTGAATACTTGGTGCCTAAACAAGTCTTATCATTTATTTGCTGATCTATAACCTGAAATGATCAAAACACGCTTCTGTGACCAGTGACGAGGCGTGAATGGTCGATTATCGATTTTTCACCATTTGAAGCTATGGCGAAGAATCGATTATTAAAGCGTTCGACGCGAACACTCTGTTTATCGATCCTTTTCCATAGTTTTAAATGGCAGGTCAATCGATATATCGCAAAGCCCCCAACACTTTTGTCTATATTTAGCGCAACTGATTCATTTGGCAGCGTCGTTCTCGATTACCACGCTGCCGTGCTAAGGAAGAACGTCGTATAAGCATTCGAGAGTTGCCAAATTTCCTCCAGTAAAATGCCCATTTTTCAGGAGAGAAATGAATATTTTTCCCTTGAAATTTTCAGATGCTATAGATTAAATTGTGAATGAAATTCTGTAAAAAATCGGGAGAAAAATATGCACAAGTTTTCCAGGAATTCCGTATTTCATCGAAGGAAATTTGGCAACGCCTGAAAGCTCATACGGCGTTTTTCCTTAGGATGGCAGCACGGATCTTTTATTATTTATGAAGCGAATCACAACTTACGGACGAGCCAATTAATCTTGAGTTATTGCCAGAGACTACGATGATCCAGACGGAGAGATTCGACGGAAGGATTGAAGATCGGCTTGAGTGCAAGCTTGTGCCACGTGTCGTTTCGCTATGAATATGACAGAGGTCGCTGTCTTTTTACAATCAGATACGTCCCGACAAACCTAAAACGGACGAGTGTGAGGGTGTAGATAAAGGAGATACCCTCCATTGGTATCTTGGAGAAAGCTTTTACTTGCGGATTCCAACATTCAACTGTTTACCTACCAACTGCATGCTGCGGTACCGAATAAACCGTTATACAAATGAAGTTTTGGAAAAATGTATGATCATCTCGTCACTTCCAGGAAAGTATCACAACGCCATGCGATTTAAAAATTTCCGCCGCCATTACTGAAAATTGTTGGTTGAATCTGTTTGGAAATTTCACTAAATTTTATCGAGCACAAAGAAAATTCAGTGAATTTTCGGACTGCTTCGTTGAACAATTTCCTGTAAAAAAATAAAATGGCGCGAAATTTTTAAACGTCGCATGGCGCTTGTGATACTTTGCCTGGAAGGTGACGATCTCAGCGTAAATTTTGTCGAAAGGAGTCTGTTCTTTGTTAAATTGCCACCAATCGTCCGGGAGACTCTCAGAAATCGTTTGGATGATTAAAAATCGACGAATTTTATTTTCAACTCTATAATAAAGCATTTTTTACTCTCATTTTAAACTAGTGGTAATTTAGACAGCCGTGTTATTCTTTGCGTGCTCTCGTGGTCACGTTTGGAACCACATCTCATCAGAAAATGTTTAAGGTTATAAAATGACAGAAAAACACTTAATTTTACTCAATTTTACAGCTCTCATTGACTCCATGGCGGAATAATACTCCTTACGACTTTTTCAAACAATGGACAACGTCAATTTTTGCGCACTTACGGCTCTCTCATATAGGTTTCATTTTTACACAAATAAGACAAATTTTGCTTTTTAAACTGAATGAGTAATTTCATGTAGAATTAGATCAGACGAATTTTGAAGGAAACTTTGTTCCGAAAATTATCGGCACATTCTTTGCTGCAAATACATCGTCCGTATCATGTCATTTTCTGTTTTCGATTGCTGTGAACAGAATTACGGAACTCTCTTGCCAATGAGATAGATAAAATTGCCTCTGTGTTTTAAAGGATTGATAATTCCATTCATAATGCGTTATGTCACAAACACAACTGATTTATTACAAAGAAAGATCCTCAATTTGGCATTCATTACAAGCTTCTCTGTTCATACATTATGTGAGAGCAGAAGAGCGTATGAAGATTTGTTTAAGTGGTCCATATAAACACTCGATTCGATGTTTTTTATTTATTTTTGGTTGTTGTACACAAGTTGGCTAATGATGAGCCGTCTTTTCCTCCTAATAATCCTTAATACGTTGCTTTCTGCTTTATGTTTCAGGTAAGGATGCAAGAAATGAATGGAGCATGAATCTTTACACCCGAACTCACTGTGGCAAGTTTTGCTTCTTTGTTATTCCACGTGCTGATTTTTTCCTCGACCTTGCACGCATGAATAAAACCTAACTGCATGAATGTGCGACGGGCGGGTTTCTCTTCTTCTCTGATTCTGTTATTGCAACTCGGTGTTTTTTTTTCTACAATTTTGAGACCGGCAATAGTGCTCATCATAGAGTTAATCATCCGGAAATAAATGTGTTTTTTAGTTTTGCTTGTACATATATATCAAGCTCAATTCCAAAGCTCACGTGCTCAAGCGCCTGAAGCAATTAAGAATTTCATTCTACTACCTTCTTTTTCTCGTCTCTTGCTAACACGCAACAGCGTATCGTATTTCGACGTATTCATGATAAAAGGAACTATGTGCAGAGGATCAACATGATTCCCTATAGCATAAATAAGTCAATTTGAAAATAGAAATGTTCGGATCGCTCACAATTTCTGACTCGAGATACCGCATTACCTACCGTGATTGAATTTGTTCCCCCGAAAATCAGAAGGGGGTTTAAGATATTCATCGAGAATGTCTGAAAAAACAAATGATGATAGTGTGATAAATACTTTTTCACGCAGATGCAGGAAAAGTACAAAGTGCTCTTGACCGGTATTTGGGTATTCGTTTGCTATGCAAAATGCAACGATGGATGTAATGGGCTGATGCAACTATTCGCGCTCCTCGGATGTGCGTGTTGCATATGCGAAAGTCTGAAGGCGCTCCGGAGACTCTAGCGATGTATGCGATGCGTACCCTCACCTATATACCGCGCCGAGTAGATTATACCCTCGAAAGAGAAACGGCTGCAAACGGCCCCTGCACGTCCCAGACCCTTCGGTTTACGTATTCTAACTGTGAAAAGCTTAATATCTGACCCATGATTTGCAAAAGCGCCGCGCTTTTGCAAGAATAAAGTTGTGATTATTATTAATCACAACTTTCCCAATAATTCGCATTTTATCGGAGGGAGTTTGGCAATGCCTGAAGGTTCGTGAGGCGTTTTGCTTTAGGACGGCAGTGTTAAGGGATCATATTGGTTGAAATAGGAGAATGATGGACTAACTATCGGATATCCCTTGGGTTGTCGTGAGTTAGTCCATTACCTACCCTCTTTGTCCATTGAAACCACCCGCTTCCACCAATTGGATCCCTCCATATCCCTATCTTCTATGTCTATGCTTGGTCTACCAATTTCAACATTCAGCCTGCAGGGCCTCCCAAGGAAAGGAGCTGTATAGGGACCGACAATAAATACGGCCCTAGAGCTCCGCGCTGCGGTGCAGGGAGCTTCCGGGGGAGGGGGGCGCGGTGTCCCCCACCGCCCCCTCCCCCGCCGCGGCGGGTGCGAGAGCGCGGTGCGGTGTGCCGCGCGTTTCGCTGGCCCGACGCGCCGCGCCGCGCCGCCCGCGTCAGTTTCCTCCTGGACCCGCTCTGGGGCGTCCGCGATTCACTACCGGCGCCGGCATCCGCTTTTCACCCCGTTTTCGGACACGCGCTAATGTTATTGTTATTGTCGTTTTCCCGGTAGACTCGCGTCGCATTTCCCGGAAGTGTGATTTGTGGCCGACGGCACACTCCCCATCTCCCTCCTGCCGGGATTAAGTGTCCCGTGCTCAACAGTGCGTTTTCGTGAGATTGTGGTCAACTTGAAGTGCGTGCTCTAAAATTAGTATGAAATATTCCGTTGTTTCTACAAGAGAAATTTGACAATCCGCTTTGCTCGTCTTTCTCCGGAAATGCAATTCACAGTGTTTACATAGTATCAGGGGCAATTCAAGGTTCATAACCTAAAATTAGTGTTGAAGATTCTTTTATCAAAATCACAATGAGACATAGATTTCGCATCTCCTCTCTTTCCTCTCTCTCTTTTTCTTATCCTTTTTTGACGATGACATCTAATATCAATCTTTACACGATATTGAAGTTATCTTTGAGGTTCATGATCGAAAATGAACATCATGGAATACTTTTCTTTTAAATCAAAATACATCTGGTTTCTATTTCTTCCCTCTGTTCTATCCCTTTTTCTTCCTTTTACCACATTCTCCTCTCCTTTTTTCTTTCCCTTTCTTCTCCTTCCGAATGACTTATATGAACAGTGTATTTACATGAAATCGTAGCCGACTTTAAGATTCATAATTTACAATTACTGTGGAATATTTCCATCATCCGTCATATTTTTAAATCAAAATGAGAGGAATTGTATTGCCTTCTTACCCACTCATTTATTCTTCTTCTTGATGATGACATAATACATTTGCAGAATTTCGTGTGAATTTGTTTGGCTCCTAACAAAATTTTACGCTAAAAAATGAGCTGACTCATAGGGAGGTTTTACCTTTGCCATTATTTTGATAACATGTTCGTACTTTCTCTGAAAAACACACCTCATAATGATGCTTCTGTAAACGACCAAAATTTAAAATAAGTGGTCAAGAAAGAAATTTTCAGTGCAAAGCAAACTAGAGGTAGGTATATTGCGCGGTTGAGGACACTGTATCATTCGCCACTCACAGCTCAAATGCAGTCACGAGCTCGTCAAAAAAAACAATGTTGATAAAACTTGACTGTTTAGTGACGTACAAATGACGTAGGTTATGCGCTCAAGATCTGCGTCAAAAAGAGCAAAAAAGACACCAACAGACCTCTCTTCCTTTTGATTAAAGCATCATGCTTTGCTTGGAATGACTAAATGTGTTCCATTTACATGCATTTCCCCGAGGATAGCTGAAAAATTTTAACACATTTTTAATTAAAAATGCAACCAGACAGCCCTTCCGTTGTCCTATTAATTATTCCTCGACTGTATCAAACTAACTTACGTATTAATTTAATGATTGTTTTCGTGAAAATTGAATTCCCCTATTACCTTTGAATCTCTAAAATATTCTTAAATCTTTTAGTATACGAGAATTCATAAATATCAGATTTTGGTAATAGATGAAACATTTTTGTCAGATAATTGAAATGGAGAATCACAGTTTATAAAAAATTAGCTCTAAGCGGAACTTCGAATGGGAAAAACAAATTAAATCAAAAGTTTATATTTACAAAAAGTGTGTAATGGTCCCATGTTTAAAGTGTACTTCATCAGTATTCGTGTGAATACTTGACCCGGTTTTCATGTTCGCTTATGCTTGTGAATTTTTGAAAACAACGTGCCTCCTGGTTGGCCCGTTATGAGGTCTCTTCTCTCCAACCGCCACTCTATTTGTGAGCAAAAAAATGTATAAAATATACATGTATCCGTTCTGTTTACATTCTCGGTATCGTTCGTTGAACCGCTTTCAATATTTTTTCTCGACCTGCCTTCCTTGTTTCTTTCTTCTCGATATTTTTTTGCAAGCAGCTGGAATGCTAATTAAACCAGACAACAAGTTCCGGCAATCGGATACCTTGCTCTAAAATATTGTCAGTGATTCTTTACCTCTCTTGTCACGGATCGAACCGTGGCGCCTTCTGTTCGCATTTAACTAGCTGTGATCGATTGACCGTGGTCCCCACACCATTACTGCCGTGCTAAGGAAAAACGCCGTATGAGTCTTCAAGCGTTGCCAAATTTCCTTGGATAAAACACAAATTTCCTGGTAAACTTAGGAATATTTTCCTTCTAATTTTTTAGATAATTTTGTTCGAAATTCCAGCTAAAGTTTCTGAAAATTTCAAGGGAAAATATTCATAACTTTCCTCAAAAATAAACGTTTTATCGAAGACAATTTGGCAACTCTCGAATGCTCATACGGCGTTCTTCCTTAGCACGGCAGATTTCAAGACGAATTTTTAATGGATTTTATGAAACTTCTCCGATTAGATGAATAGGTGACGAAGATGTCGAGTTTAGCTTTTTCCTCCTCGTTTGCAAAAATATCAGCTTCTTTCGCTTTCTCTGCCAAACTACATCCATCTTAGTTCGTTGAAATGTATCTCTTGAACTCTGCGTTTCTAGACGATGGGCCTTCGTATAAAATTGATTCCAAGGTGACTAATTTCAAAATGATAATTTTTCAAACCATAACATGCGTAAAAAGTCATCTTTACATTTTACATCTGCCTGAAGAATATTACTACGTGAAACGAGGAAATTAATACTAGCTTTGTTCAGAACTTGGTAATATTCATGAGTCCACGAGATGTCATCACACGCACATTCAACGCACACCTGCATGTCAACAGTGTAAACGTTGATGCAATCATTGGCATGTGCTGCTTACTTGATGAGAATTTTCTGTTTTTAGGGAGTTTTACGTCAATTCATAGCTTGAGTTCTGAGATATACCTCTGAACGTAATTATCGAAAAAAGTGTTCCTGAGTTGAGCTCATGCGATTCTTGACGTTTCCACTCAGGAAACTCTCTGGAGACAGACATTAGATGTTTCACATGGAGGTCGGAAACCAGAGACAATTGATTTTAATGAGCATTTAATGTCATTACCGTTGACGTCGCTATGAATGTCTCATGTAATTATATCACATCGTGCTTCGCCTAGACAAGTTTTTTTTTTTATTCTTCCCTCTTTTCTTTCCAGAGTAGTCATGAAGAAAGTTTTCTCGAAAATAGCTTTTCTCTCTGTCTTTGAATTTTATCTAGAGAAGAATTGAAAACCGATGTGAATTAAAGGTAATACGTCACAGGATTTAGGTGAATTTAGGTAATAGGTATGGCATGCCATCTGAAATGAATGGAAAGTCATCTAAACTTAAGTGTACTTCTGAACTTGAACATTTCATCTTATTCCTCTAGTTCCTCTTCTCTTTTTAAAACACGGTCTAGATTTCTCCTCACAGTCTGCTGAAGAATTTTAAAAGTTTTGCTATCATCGTGAGAAGTTTTATCGTTTCGAGGAAAACCACTCCAAAATGCAGTAAATCCGTAACAGAATTTTAAACCTATAAAATCTATTCAACATTCAACGCTCCGGCAATCTTATAATTCCAAGCATTTCTATAGCGATACTGCACTGAATGCTAGATCGCCCATCGAACGCCTGACGGATTAAAATATGTTCATGTGTATGACATGTACCCCAAAGCAGGAAAATCGTGCTTTCATAACCTTTAAATACGCGTCTTGCAAAATTTTAAGTAATGGGTCTTGTCATAAATTCAATCCATGACTAAAATAGCTCGCATGTCTATCTAGTCCCAATGCAGTGGTAAAAATATGCGGTTGGAGTTTAAATTGTAGTGTAGCCGGCGTGCCTAAAGCTGCTCCCCAGAGAGGGTCCAACTCAATGAAAGCTCATTAACTTGTGATTATTTGGTGCCATCTGCCTCATTTGGACGTATGTCTGCCAAACGGAACTATGTGCATTAATCAAGACGTGAGCCCTTTTATGCATGTATTTTTATGGGTCTCAGGCCTCATGTCTTAATGCACATAGTTCCGTTTCGCAGAAATACGTCTATTTAAAACTAGCGGACCGACATTACTTGTTCTTCCACCGATTTTAGTTTTGAACAGGCTTCATCTATTTATAATTTTTGGTTTGCGTGCTCAGATCACGTGTTTTCATTCAGACTGTCGTACTCAGTGAATGTTCCTCCTAGTTTTGTATTTTTCCTCGTCTCAACGTTTCAGAGACAGATTTTGAATCCTAGCAAAAAATGATGCTAAACTCGTATTTTTTCATACAACAAGCAAGCTGACTTATAATTCTGAGTTTCGATGAATTCAAAACGTTCTCGCAAAAAGAATTTTATGCTGCTTCCGCACATGTGATTAGAAAAAGGCTAATCTACCCCTAAAGCGCAGGGATCTTAGAAGGAGTAAATGAAGCACGAAACCCCTCTAAGATTCCGGAAACTAAATTTGCTTTGACCGAGCAATTAAGAACGTCAAATACTTAGATGCCATGCTGTTTAAGGGATGAGTAATTTTGACCTCGATAGTATCTGACATTCCCCAACTAAAATCCCTGGTAAAAATTGGCAGTAGAATCTGTGTTCCAAAATACCATAGACCTACAGCCGGCTGTAAGATTTCCAATAGCTTCTAGCCGGCAACACAATGTCTTAAAGCCTTTCATAGCCTATGGCGATTAAGCAGGCGATAAAGTGTATGCTAAACGTTACTAATTACGGATGCTAGGACTTAGTGAGTTTATGGACTAAGTATGTCTTTTTGGGCCGTAGTATCTTGATTTATTTTGCGAGGAAAGCTCCGTTCTTTTGAAGGATGCCTGCCATTCCTAATATGTTGGAGCGCCTTCAATTTCGTATGATACTGTGCAATACCTCTGGTGTGAAATAGTTGCTTCAAGCGCCGTAGTACGCTGCGGCGCGCATTGGTGCCTACAAACCTAACAGGGATACTTCACGCATTGCGCAATGCGTGAAGTATCCCTGTTAGGTTTGTAGGCGCCAGTGCGCTGCCACTCCGCTTTGTGTTAGGCTCTAATATTTAATCTCATGGAGTCAGCGTTTTTCAACTCATGACTTTGAAATGTTTGCACACTCTGTATGGATTATTCTAATTTTAATTGATGAAAAAAAATATGTAGTAAAGGAAAATATAATGTGCGTTTTGTAAATATTAAAGTGATTCCGTACAAACTTAAGGATTTACAAAGCACACGAATCTCCACACAATTTCTTATAGCCTTTTATAGCCGATGGCGAAAAAGCAACAGCCAGGCGATAAAGTGAAAAGCCCGGCGATAGGAACTACAGTCCGGCTGTATAATTTTTTATCGCTTGGTGTAGCTCGGCCGTATAATTTTTTCCACTTTCTACAGCCAGCTATATGATTTTCTATCGCCTTCTTCAGTCGATTACAAGAACTCCTATGGTATTTTGAAACGCAGCTCCTATCGCCAATTGTTACCAGGGATTTGTTTTAGTATTTCACCATATTCTAAAATTGTTCACATTGACTCTTCAATTAAATACGATTTCAAACCTCTTTTCCCATGGTTAAAGTGAATCCGTTCCTATATAAAACTCCTAGCTTTCTTAAACTCTAACATGATTTCTTAATAATGATCATACAAGAATTGATTTTATTGATAATGTTTTACTTTCTTTAACGTAAATCAATTTCATTGCTGTTTATTTCTTCAGCAAAATATAGTCTGCCTCATGATTATCCAGCTACCTCTCCAATTTCACGACTTTCATATTCACATCTCTTCACGATCTCGATCAATAACTCCTTTCCTTTTATCAATCAATATTCATTTATTTATTTCCTTAGAAAAGGAAATTACTCCTTTGGAAAAGGAAAATACTCTTATTTTAACGCTCAAAGTATATCTTTGCTCATTATGCATTTTTAATTTTTGGTCAGCTCTACTCTTGGAGTGCTCATAGCCGCAGCGTATAAATACTTTGAATATTGACAAAGTCCCTTCTATAACTCAATATACAGAATTTGCCGCGGTGAAGTGAAGTGACTACTAAGTGTGTGCGCGCTGAATCGGTAGTGAAGTTCTGAAGGTACGCTTTTGGATTAAAACATACCAGCACTGATTGGATACTCTTATTTCAGGTAAATCATCAAGATTCTCCGTATTTAATTTGTGTTTTAGTTTTGATCATGGAATTTGATGTGGAATCATAAGAGCCTTTTCAATGTGTAAAACATTTATATTTCAACTTTCACCTTCTCACTCTTTAATAAGCAGTAATTTGGTAACATAACAAACACCGGTTCTTACAACATAAGAGTTTCAATTTTTAAATTTCCTGAACTCGGTCAAACTATCCGAGTTCCAAAGCACTCGAAGAATGGAAAAGGTGTAAAGCCATACTCATGAGGTTGGCAATGATATAGCTTATTTATTTGTGTGGGTATATATAAATTTTAATATCAAATTCTATGATCAAAACCAATCCTACCAGTAAGTTTTATGTTTAGACCATTCATCCCAAACTGAACTTGAAAACGAATGAACAAAAAGTACATAAGAAGTAAAAATGTTTAATAATATGAATTAATACAATGAATTAAACTCACCAAATCGCAATTCAAACTAATTAAGTATCGATTTTTTTTATTTCATGAAATTTTTACTCAGCTCAAAAGTTTGCCTTTTTTTCGGGAAATGCGTTTCTCTTTTGCAGCTTTTAAAAATCTCCGAGTATCTTTTATTATCTTTTTTTTAAAAGAAAGAAGAAGAAAAAGCCGCCAGATTCTCTTAAAATCGTCAATGACTATTTTCTAACGAAAGAGGAAAATTCACAAGAAACTCAAAGAGGACCAGTAGGAGTAGGTACCTCTAAGATTTTTGTTGCTTTTTAAAGTTACAAATAATACAAATTTATCCTAGATTTAAAACGGGGCAATCAGAGGTGCGCATTTTCGACCTCGGTCATCACTGTGCTACTGCGTAGCTTTTAAAAGGAGGGGGGGGGGGGCATGGGCCAAGTAAAATTGAAAAGTTATTCGAAGAGAAGGTTCCTCAGCGGTGTGGGTCCCGGCCCCATCTCCCGAGTCTCGGACGAATCAGCTGCGAGCTTGCGCGCTCCAGAGGTGTTGCTGATCTCATCTCCTCCTCATCTTTTCACACAGAAGCTCCTTGTCTTGCGAGCTGAGCTTCCGAACGGCCAGCCGTTGCCAGATTTCCGAAAACATTCTACTCATTATTCGTGGGTCTCTTGCACACACGCAGAGAAAAATAAATGTTTGCTCTCGGGACGACCATGAAGGATTCCATGTCCAACGCACTTTACAATGAAAGTGTTTTGTTTTGGTTCAGTTCTGGAATTAGTGATCATTTCTGTTTGGATAACAATACTGTACTTTTTTAACAAGGTGGAGAAATGGTGCTGGGTCCACGCCATTTCGCGGGGAAAACAAAGCCAAGAAGTTCCAAAAATTAAAATTAGAGTCAAAATTGAGATGGAGATTAGAGATTAGAGATTCGAGATTAGAGTGGTAATTTTGACTCTAATTTTGGAATTTGATGTGAACCCAGCATCATTTCTCCACCTTGTTACATACAGCTCGGGCCACTTCTTAGTGTTTTTATTCATACTGTACTTTTATTTAAACCGAAATTATCGCTTCTACAGAAGTAACATCCTATTAGGCACGGAAATTTAGCTACCTTGGTTCAAAGTTGGAATCCATTATTAGTTTTGTTGGAGCAACGATTCGTTTCTCTGCGCGTAGGAGTTCCGTGTAGTCAGTCGAAAAAACTTTTCAAAGAGAAATTGCACAGAGGCGTGGCGTGGTTTGGGATGTATTGATATTATCCCATTTGAAGCTATGGTAAAGAATCGATTATCAGGGCGTTCGCAACGAACATCATAGTAATCGATCCTTTACCATAGCTTCAAATTGGATAATATCGATAGTCGATTATCACGTCTCGCCGCTGAAATTGCACAAAAATTACGGTAAGAGGAGTTAATAAGTCGTTTTTGGTTTTAAAATTTTCTTTTCTGTTTTCGTATAATCAAATTCTACGTATCCTCATCTATAATTCAAGACCATGAGCTTTAAAATCTGATCATTATTTTTTTATATTTTTTTTATGCTCTTCACTTTTGAAAATTTGCTCGAAACGTTTCCCGAAAAGTTGAACAAATTGATATCAATCGTCGTATTTTTTGAAAAAACTATTTGGTGTCGTTTTCGACAAAAATTTCTGCCTTTCCAAAAATTTCCTCACCGATCGCGCGATCCGCGGGCAGATTTTGCATCCATGGCTCTAGCTATTTTTTTCCATGCAGGATTTCTAATTCGAAGTTTTTACGAAAATTTGGCAACGATAGAGGAAGCGCAATCATTTTGATTTATTTTGAGTCCGGGGAGCCCCGAGCCGGGAGCCGGGGCCCACACGGGTCGCTAGTGCATGCTCACCGTAAATCTCTTTTTTCACCTCTTAATGAAATGATTTACCGTATTCTATCTATCCTCTGTGTCTTTTTTTCAAGCCCGCACAAAGAGCGCTCCAAATTCGTCGCATGATGATTTACTCTGCTCCGCAATTACTCTTCGCCGGGTTTATTTTAGAAACTGTATTGTGTAATGACAGGAGAACTTGTCCGACCAAACGAACAAGTCGCTTCGAAAAAAGTTGAGCTTGTCGGTTCGTCGGGATGGCCTCGACTAAGATATACCGTCTCACTCTTTTGGCTATCTTTTCTTATCTCTTACCGAAATGTAAAAGCCAATTCATCATTGGCTAACCTAACCATTTTGAACGCTGAAACTTTCTACATCCATGTAGGGTGTGTTGAAACTAAGTGATTTCAAGGAAGTCAATATTACAAGATTTAAGACCAATTTGACTGATTCAGATATACAGCCGTAAGAAATTGAGAGTGAATTCAAAAGGTCGTAATACTTCTCTGTTAACTATAATAATACGTCGGAAATAGAAAATAAGTTGTGATTTTGTTCCATGAAGTTGCTACACCAATAATACTCACTTAAAGTTTTAACAATTTTTTTTAAGTATCCCAAAATATATTTTACTACACATGAATACAATTTTACTTTTCGGATGCTTTCATTAAATAACGCAGTCTTCACCTGATCTGAAACAGAAATATATGGATTCCCGTTTTTAATTAAGTCTGGTTTTTATTTCTGCATCTAACATTCATAAATTCGCGGCTTTTCAGTAGCTGATATAGATTTTTTCGTAATGAAGTTCTGAAATGACAATGAGTGTTCTTTTCATGAGTTTAGTAACTCGATTAGTTTCTTCAAGAAAAACTAGTCATTCTAAGAAACTCAAAAAGGTCAGCTCTTTTCTCTATTTTGCGCCGAAGTCTTTGATTTTAACGTGACATCGTGATTTTGTCTGGCATCTTTACATGCCTAACTGAAATACTCGAAGCAGACAAGAAATACAGTGAATTTTTTTCTACCCCTGCGTTAAAGTCTCCGAAGGCTTATGTTAGATAATTGGATCGCGTTTAGCAGAAAGGAGCCAAGACACACATCAGCTATTGCCAAATTTAACTGGTCATTATCAACATTTCCTTATCGACAATTCGTCGTTTCTCGGACGAAAAAACGTAACTCCATTCGAAGGTTGCAAAATTGACTCAGAAAATTTAATTTTTTTACAAGAATGTATACTGATACAATTTTTGTCCAACATTTTTCTGATTTTTATATGAGATTAGAAGAGAAATCAGTGAAATTTTCGATTCATAAGTGTCCAAGATTCTCCTGGTAAAAATTCAAGCTACAAGTGGAAATTCGGCATCATTGAAATGTAGTTACGCTCTTTCGTGAAGAAAATGACGAATTATACGGCAGCAGCAATGCTCAATCTTGTGTCAGTTGTTTACCTACCTGATAGATGATGAGCTTCGGGTGACCTACTGTACCCAACAAGTTAACTAAACTTCGGCTTGTTTGCCGAACGAAATGCACAACGCGTTGTCAAACATCCACCTTTGGGGTGATTGTTGAAATTGATAGATAAGCAATAAACAAAGAAGGACATAATGAGTATAGAGCGATCCTATCGGTTAATTTGGGTGGTTTTTATAGACTAAGGGAGAAAATGATGGACTAACTAAGGGTCTCTCGTGAGTTGCCGTTAGTTAGTCTATTACCTACCTCCTTTGTCCATTGCAACCACCCAAATTAACCAATAAGATCGCTCCATACTCCTTATGTCTACTTTGTCTGTAGCTTTGTCTATCGATTTCAATAATCAGCCCGCTGGTAGGTAAGTTAATAGTTGAATGTTGGAGTCCCGAAAGTAAAAGTTTCCGTCATTGCCAAGACACCAATGAAAGGTCTCTTTTTGGCGCTAATAATGCAAATGTTAACCAGTCTTAATTTCCTGGTAAGAGGAATCAAAATTCATTGACAGAAATTAATACCCTTTCCTCTTCACTACATTAAGAGCGTAATGGAAACATTTGTTACGGTCACAAAAAAAGTCCGAATGCAGAATTAGCATTTTTCGCAGGAGCTTGTGCCACCCGTTATTTTTGACAAAAATGGACACTGACAAAGGGAAAATGTCAAGGAGAGGAAGTCTTTGACACTCGTTCTAAATTGATGTACTTACAGTGGCATTACAGACCAACATGGCGTTGCTAACATATCTCAATGACATCGGATATTTTTCACCTGTCGATTCAAAAAAGGAACGAGGAAGATCCGTTACGGCGGCGAGGCGTGAACGATCGATTATCGATATCCCCCCATTTTAAGCTGTGGCGAAGAATCGATTATTAAGGTGTTCCTTGCGAACACCCTTCATCGATCCTTTTCCATAAGTCTAAATGACAGATCAATCGATTTATCGCAAAAAACGCGACGCCACTGATCCGTTAGGGATATTCTGAAAACGATCGCTGGCGGCGGCGATTTACAAAGAAAGTGCACCGCTGCGGTAATAATTAATTTTCCTCTTCAAATAAACTCAGCAGCATGACTATAGTCAAGTAAATTCGGATTCTTTTTTTCTGTCAGTATACAGCGTGAATACAGATACGAGCTCGATGTGTTTTTGGCAATAAATGCGTATAAGGTCTTACGGCTCGAGTGTGATGAATAGCTGTTCACTGGAGGTCCTCTTGCGATGCTGTCAACCTGAGGACTTATTTTCACGGAAAAAAATCCCATACCATGACCTAAACTCGGCGCATCCGATAGCGCGAAAATAGAACAACTAATGAATATATTTTAACACAGGGAACTACTATTTCAGGCTTATTTCATGAATAACGAGTGGATCATTCGTTTATCATGCAGATAGGTGCTTTTATGGATAAGCCAGATATATTATTAGGTCTTTATTGAAGAATACTGTCCAATTTTGTTGATTTTATCCTAGATTTTCTGATACTCTCAGTCAATTGAATCCTATTTAATTCGACGAAGGAATATTATCTGTTGACGCGTTTTCGAAAATTCGTAACACGTTACCTCGCAAATTCAAGTTTTTGGGGTAGGTATATATTTAAAATTTGTAGGTGTATTAATCGTGATTTTATCTTTTTAAGCATAAAATTGTGTTTTCTATCAGTTGTATCCCATTTTTGCCCCAGACCCATTTTACTCTCATTCATCGCCTTGGAATATGTAGGTCATATTTGTATTTTGAAACCTTGAAATATCCCAGGAACCCTAAGTTCCTTCCTCGGAGGCTGGCATCGCAGGTATATTTAAGACTTAGCGGGTATGTAAATTGTGAATTTTACCTTTTTAAGTCTAGAATTGTGTTTTTAATCGGTAGTATCTCATTTTTGACCCTGACCCATTTTTCTCACATTCATCAACTTCGAATATATGGACCGCGCTAAGCAGGAAGGAACCAAGTCACATCAACTTTTGCCACATTTATTTGGGCAATTTAAGTTTTTACATGAAAACGGTTGTGCGGATTTTTGTGCTTTCAGTGAATTTTGTGCATAGTACGAAGGAAACTCCTTAAAATTTTCAAATGAATCCACACAAACCCCCTCTCGTAAAAAAATAAATGCCCCAATCAATTTTCGCCAATTTTTCACGCATTCATCAACATGGAAGATTTAGGTCATATTTGTATTTTGAAACTTTGAAATATCCCAGGAACCCAAAGATCCTTCCTCGTAGCCTGGCATGGCGGCTGGAGGCGCCGTGGGCTTTTACACCGTGTGTCAGTGGATGGACTGATAAATTTATGACAAGCCCGCTTCCCCTCCCACCGCGCTGAGAAATAATAGGTATTGCTGAGCAATTGATGCGCCTCATAGCCACATCCGAGGGAAAGTCAAATTTCTGGTGAAACTCCTCGAGGGAGTCCGCCGCGCAAATGGCAGCAGTGCTGATGGTCTGATCTTGTTCCGAGTTTTTACGAGCAGAGAGACGGGTCTGGATCGTGCATGGACGGATCTCCATCATTGGAACTAGGTGTGTTTACCGTCGAAATGTAAAAAATACGACCGCACGCCCGGTCGTCGACTTCAAATTTTTGAAATTCTTCGGTTATTATTTTGGCGCAGGGGCCACGCACATAGAGGAATACCAACACGTAATAAAAAAGTATTACGATTCCAACTGTACCCCTGGCTCATTTTGGCACCAGTTACACGGAGAAGAAACCTCGTGCGTAGGACCCCAAGTTTATAGGTCATATGGATCTCTGAAGTTTTCAGATGAGTATCTGAACACTTTAGATCTAGCTGTCGAGGTTCGGATCACACATCTGAAACTTCAGTTGTTACATCTGAAGAACTTCAGATGTGAGAACCGAAGTTTTTAGGATGTGAAAACCGAAGTACTTCAGATGTAAGAACTGAAGTTTCGGATGTGTAATCCGAACCTCGACGGTTAGATCTAAAGTGCTCAGATGCTCAATTCGAAAACTTCAGTAATCCATATGACCTAAACTTCGGGTCTCACGCACGAAGTTTTTTCTCCGTGTAAGAGCAGTTTCACCAGCCAGAGGTACCGTTGAGTCAGCCGAAAACGTGGTTGGATCAATCATACCTCTGTCTGGTGTAACTACTCTCATGACTGGCAATAAAATCAGCCAGGAGTGTAATTAAGATTGTGATTTTTTTTTTTTTTTTCAGTGAACCAATAAAATACGGTAGGCGCTTGCCGGTGCATAGAACTTAGCCCTTAGTGGCACAAATTGACATTTTCAGTCCAAAAAATCGAACTTTGATAGCATCAAACCTTAGTGTCAGCACTACCAAAGTGCTTAAGAATCACGTGAGATGCACCTGCCCTGATTTTTGTTAAAATCGTCCGATTGAACTTTTACATTTATTCACCTCTTATTTTCAAAATATATTTTCACTGACGCATTGTAGTGTGTGAAATGTTAATTTCTAAATGGGCAGTCTTACACTTGCATGCAGATTGTGCAGTGCGGGACTGCTCGTGTGATGGCAGTTATAGACAGATGAGAAACCCCTACAATTAATGATTCGCATGCCATGCATGCTGTCTCAAAATCAAGAAATTCCAATTCTTTATTACTGCGGTCTTTTTGTAATGCCGTAAAACAGAGCTACACACCTGCAAACCGATAGTATTTAAAGGATGAAAATTATGAATGAAATCATTCGAAAGGGTCATTTTTTGCCTCAGAAAAACTCGACCACCTCATAAAATACATTTTTCTGTCGCTCCAATTTGTAAACGTTGAGAGCGCGAGAACACACTATCTAAACGAGAACAAGTTCGGATTCTACGGTAAGGAATCCAGACAATGTCACTGGTTTACTCTCAGTTTGGGAGTTTACGATCATTCCTGTTGGTTCATTCGCTTTGACGCCTATTTTCATTGCTCGTCACAACCAATAATCGTTTTCTCTCGGACCTTTAGATGTTCTTCAGGAATTTTTCAGCCGATGATGGTTTCACCACGGGGCAAACCCTGCTTGAAATTTTCTCTTGTCATTGGTGTAAGTCAAAAAACACGTATCTCAATTTGCGAAGTCGCTGTACTTGTGTCTCATTTCAAATTTTCATTGAAAAATTGAGGGACACTATCACTCAGAATTTATAATGACTTCTTTCATTTATCCAGAATATTTTATGAAAATTTTGAGACCTTGTGTTCGTCGACTGTTCTTCAAAAAATTGAATTAACATCGGAGATTTTGAATCGCTGAAATTTCTGCTAAAGGACAAGGTAACGATCGACCTAAAAATTAACCCTCTATTAATTACTATAAGCATTAATTTTGAATCTCAGATTCTGGGGTACGACTAATCTATTTTGTAGCTCGCATTAAAACATAGAGCACCAATTCATTTTCAAAATTTTAAATTTTAGGGAATCAGTCATGCAAAAAGAGGAAAAACCAATGAAAATTTGCAAAATTATGAGATGAAATTCCATTTTTCAAAAACCAAAAATACGTAGTTACGAATTTGTAACGCTGTGTCCTAGAGGGTTAAGGTGGCTTTTTTTACATCTCTCCGGCAACCCTGCCAATGCGACGCAACTATCATCCAATTTTTTTTCTATCCTTTTTTTCTATCAACGACCCCGACAGCGTGACCTTTTGGTTGAACTCTCACAGCTGAATTTTTTACGACTGCAAACTTCCTGCACGCTAAACATCGACATTTACATGTGAATGGACTCCAGGACAGCTCAAATTCTCGGTATGCATAAAAACAAGGCAAAACACCCCTCCTGCCCGAGCACTGCATACACTGTCTCTCGCGCGCACATACGTTGTGAATCAGTAATGATTTCTAATTTTATCAATAAAGAAGGGGGAAAACTATTCAAATCTTAATTTTTGAAACCTATAATTTTCCAACTTTAAAGTTGTTGCTCTTGGATATAACGAATGTGAATGCGTGGTTTGTTGGCGCGTATACGTAGTATACCGCCTTTGCGATCGTTTCGAACCCTGCTCGATACAATAACCGAGTCCCTTAGTTCCTTACCGAAAAGTGACTACCGCGAACTTCTGAGATTTTCCAAAGCGTGTAAAAAGTTTATTTATCCATCAATAATTATGATTTAAAGTTGTTTCTCATTCTGGGGCTCATTAGTTTATGTGCAGTGAATACCAAGAGCCTACGTTACTTGGTTTTTTTCAAAAAAAGCCTAAGAATGCGACGCGCTGATTTAAATTATGCATATATAAGCAGAATCAAGCGAATTGATTCGAGGATGGCTGAGCAGGTCGGCACTCTCGAAATGAGAATTTAACTCCTCCGTTTTGTTCAAAACGTTGCTTTGACAGATCTGTAACCTCGGTTATAATTTCCAAAAGTTGGTACCCGTGCTCTGATAGTGCAATCTGTGTAAGTGCAATCTGTGATGAGCCTCGAGACTCAATAGACCATTAGCTAAACGTGGCTCATACAGGAATCCACTTACCCCTCTCTTTCCCACGCTCCTGCTCACTGCGTCGTCGGCGTCTCGACGAACAATAGCTAATGACGGTTGCCAAGCGATGCCGGGATCCTCAGCCCCTCGCAAAATTACTTACGCTTCATTAACCATTTCACTGTCACGCTAGGATTCGTCCAATTTTCAAAAAAAATTGTTTCGCGAGTTTTTAGCAATTTTTTCCTTACTTTCCGTTAAAACACGAATTAAAAGAGGTCTCATTCATAAAAATCGGCCAAATAGAAGAGAAGTTACAGTATTCGAAATCCGAAGAAATCAACAAAACTTCTCCAAACAAAAAATAAAATGAAGGGGGAAAAAAAGAAATGTATAAATTACAATTTAATATGATTGACCTCAGAATGTGACAAGCAATTCAATTATAAAAAGGAGAAAAAATTGAGTGAAATTACAAAAAATTAGCCTCTTGCAAGGGGCTTCCTTGTATGAGTTTTGACCTGAAGACAAGTAAATCCCGTTATATTATTAAAACGAAATTGACTCCATAGTTTAATGCCTTAGTTTCTTGAATACGATTATTTTAAGCACTCGATTTATATCAGCAATTTTACCCATGAGGTGATTTCCTGAGAGCTGATAATATCACGAATTTCTCATAGAGCCCTTCAAAAATGGCTTGCTTTTTGGGCAGCCGATTCGGCCATCAAACCGGGGTTTAAATGGAAGCTGATAATAACACAAAGCTCTGAGAACAATTTTAAGATGAGTATAGGAACGGTTTGTACATTACGAGGAGAGGCGGGCATTCTGTTCAGCATATCGATACATAAGTATTTTCACACGTAGAATTCAATTTTCACGTCAGGGAGTCGACATATTTTGATTTTTTTCGATTTTATACGGAAAATTTATGGTTTTTCGGGATTGAAATTACTTACAATTGTTTCATGAAAAATGAATGCACCCAAAATGACTATAGCATTTTGACTTTCACATACCTACGTGCACTCACTAAATTGATTGGTAAATTCAAAGAGTGGGTACATCGACCTGGTATATCAAGTTTCTGCGATTTTTTACGGCAAATCGGTAGATTTTCGGGATGTGGATTGCTTACTTTCAATTCATGAATGAATAAAGCATGGACATGGTTGAGCTTCTTTGCATGAAAAGATGTTTAAAATAACAAAATCAAGACATATTTAATACAATTGCATTTATATCGAGTCAATTTCTTTTCAATAATATAACGGGATTTATAATACCGGTGATTTGGGTATTTTAACCCCAAAATACCTTTAAATCGACTTTATCTTCTAGGAATTCGACAGAATTTTTCCTTTCTTCGCTTAAATTTTTCCGTAGCACTTTTCCTCAAGAATCTGATAAGATTTTGCTTGAGGCGGATCAAAAAACTTAAATTTGTTCGAATAGCTTTCTAGATTCACAATACACGGTCTCGTCAAGGTGCGTCGTTGACCTTGCAGTGTTGGATCGTGAATTCTCCTGTTGTGCTGCTTGCCTTTTTTGAAATCTCTGTAAATGAAAACTAAAGGGGTTGATATGTGCGAGTTAATGACGCGCCTTATCAACACATTGTGTTGGAGTTCACTGCTTGTTTTTCTTTCCAATGCTGCACGTAATGTTGATAATTTTTTTGCTGCATTATTTTTAACATATAAAACAAACCGCCGAAAAGTCCATACCTATCGCTGTAAAATTCGTAGTTTTTACGCTGAAAAATGGTTTTATTTTCCTCCACCTCGAACCTTCCTGAACAATTTTATCGCCTGAATGGTGAAGAATTGAGTGATTTTAAAGTTTCCTTAAGTCTTCAGATCCGTCTGTCAGAATGAAGAGAACAAAAAACTGGTCATTGATCTCTATATTTTTGCAGATTTAATACTGTTCATTGACACAAGTGAGTTTTCCACCAGCGCTTACCTGTAAAGTCATGAACAGCGGTACACTTATTTATGGACATTAAATCGCACTTGATCAAGTTTTATAAAACCTTAAGTAAGCTTAAAAGTGTTTGATCAATTTTCATATCAAGCATCCAACCAAATGTTAACTTTCGAGGCTGTTGCTGTTATGGACCTTTTATTCATAAAGCCGTGCTTCTTACATATGATTTGCGAACTAAGCCGCCTGCAACGAAAGGGTCGTCTTTCCTAAATCATTTTTCCTAAATTTTGGCAACGGTTGTGAGCCAAATCTCATTAAAAGTTGTACTCCCCTGTACTTTTATGCGCTGAAGTTCATAAATGATCTAAAAAGTTGAAATCTCAATTTAAAGAGGGAGCTTGGGAATGTTCCGGCTCCTGCTGTCTGGCAGACTCACCCTGGATCACCCTATATATTTTTGTCGTATTCTTCTTGTTCCTCCTCTTAAAACTAGAGCACCTATATAGCGGAAGTATGGACAGATCGCTTCATGGAGCGCTTAGGGCCCAAAAGTGCAGCCACCCTTCTAACCAAACTTCTAACGCACAAAATTTCACTGTCAGTCTGCAGATTCCAATTCTAACCAAGATGGCTGAGATTGTGCATAAATGAGCGTTCTTCAGCAAAAATGAGTACATTTGTGCAATAACTAAGTCAAATACGTGATTTATAAACGATCGTTTGTAACAATTGTATCAGTAAATCGCTCTGGATAATTGAAGTTCATACGTTGGCTGCATTTCGGGGCCCTAACTTTATTCGCAGAGGCATCGGTGAAGGCCTGATGGATTTTCGGAGCTGCACATCTGTCGATACCCTCGCTTTACAGGTACTCTACTTAAAATAAAACTGTAATCCGGGAAACCGTGCGAAAGCGGGATCGTGCGGAAAGAAGCGACTTGGCAACGGGGCGGATTTGGCGGGATCCGCGTCGGGGAATTCGTGATGGGACTTTTTTCCGTTTGCACCTTGAGTAATCATAATCGGATTTATACGCGTGCTTGTAAAATGTCCAATAAATCGCCGGGCCCGGGCGAGCGCGAGACGCGACGCGACGCGGGCGCGAAGACCGCGTCACGCGCCTCCCGCAATTTTTCAAGCGCGCCTTCGTAAAATATTTCAGACGTGCATGCGGCCGCCCGGCCCGGACCGGGGCCTCTAGCCGTGGCCGTGCCGAGGGGCCCGGGGCCCCGGCCAAGGCTCGTCATCCCGCCGTTTTTTGCGCCTCCGCAACGCGCCCACCGCTGCCGCGCCGAACGCAATACCCGCTCTCAAGCCGTCGTCACACCGTCCAACAGGAATATTCCTTCAAACCAAGTACCAGAGAGAGTATTGCCACTGGCAACCGAGTCGGAGATATTCCCACAAAGGCGGTGCTAGTCGGAGGATATTCCCTCAAACTGAGTCGGAATCACTTCCCTCCAAACTGAGATCGGAATATTTCCTTCAAACGAAGTCGAACGCAATACCCGCTACTGAAGTCGCAGTGCATTTGCACACCGTACGATAGCAGAGAAAACTACATAACGAGTCGGAATATTCCATTAAACGGAGTCGACGCATTACCGGGTCTAAGGGCTCCATTCAGCTGAGACGGCTGAGCCAACAGAGTAATAATCACTTCAACCCAGTCGGAAATAGTACTCTCCAAACCGAGTCGGAATATTCCTTCAAACTGAAGTCGGAAGTATTCCTTTAAACTGAATCGGAATATTCCTTTAAACTGAGTCGAAATATTCCCTCAAACTGAGTCGGAATATTCCTTCAAACTGAGTCGGAATATTCTTTCAAACTGAGTCGGAATATTTCCTCAAACTGAGATGGAATATGAAGTCTATTGAACGTCTTCCTGATGAAAGGAACCAGAGACGGGCATGGAAAGGAAGGAGTGTCCTCGATAGTCGTGAGCCGTAAGAATGAATGGGAATTACAAAGCGCCAATGACGTCATCGGCGACAACCGGGCTCGACGAGCTGAAAGATGTCGCATTAAGTCATGAGCCCTGTCACAACAACGCTTTCGTCACATGTCCACGGCTCATAAGTGCCGCATATTTTGCCGCTTACTTCCGTTTGATTTTATGTAAAATCTCGCCACTGCTCCATTTCCAAAGGAGGAATCACGTCCACTTTTACTGTTCGTTATGCAGCTTTCTAGAGCGCGTCCCATATTTCCCACCCGTTTCTCGTTCCTTTTAGCAGAAATACGTCCAAATATTTGAGAGGTTGTTTTCGTTTCTTACACAGAATGTCTACTTTTACTGCTAGGAAAAACTACGAACACACTAACAAGAGAGGCCTTGGAAAAGTAGGCACGGAAATATGGAAATTACATGAATTTTCCGTGATAGGTACGGATAGTACGTGATTTTTGACATGAATTTATGTAAATAGGCTTGGGATTATATTATGGACCTGGAATCCGCGATGAGCATACAAGGTGATCCAAGAGTTCTGCACCACAAGCACCCGGCATATTTCGTGTAACTTTTGTACAAATCGAGTCATAGACTTGAAATTTTGTAAGTGCCTCTATAGGTCAAAAGAAAAAGACTTCTATGCTTCTGCTGATTGCGAATACCATTTCGCTTTCCTTACAATCCCAAGTCTATTTATATAAGTTTAAAAAAAAATCACGTATATCTCATACCTGGCTGCACGTCATCACGGAAAATTCATGTACTCTTCATATTTTGGTGCCAACTTGTCAGAAGCTTCCTTTTCTTCAGTGCATTCTTCGTTCTTCCGTGGTTGTCCTTGATTTAGACATCTTGTGCAAGAAACAGAAGCAACCTCCCAAAGTATTGATGGGGACCACCCTCAAAAGTGGCAAGAACTCCAGAGGTCGAAAGAGGGCTGCGGGACTTTTTCATCGCCCTGTATATCGCAAGATCGACGATATTTCTTTCTTATTCGCGAAGGGATCGCTCTTGAAAGGCCATTGAATTCGACGGTTCGAAAAGGGTGGACGTCGGCTGCGAAGAAACCGAGGAGTAACTACGTTGTCACGATACAGACGACAAGACGACGACGCTTCAGATGAGTCGATCGGGCCCGGAGAAACAGAATCGATACTTTCCCCGGTTTCTTACGGAATGAGTAAATCGATTCTTATCGCGGTCGAGAAGTATCGAAATCGAATCCGCGTTATATTTTGCATAAGAGCTCGTTAAAAGTATCGATGACACCCGGGACGTCGACGTCGGACGGTGTGTGTCCGGCTGGTTAGCATACCAAACGACCGACGCACAGTGGACCGAGTCGATTAGAGAGGTCGGACATCGACTAAACCTTCAAATTTTGATGTTCATTTCGTCACATTTTAAATTTTCAAGGGGTGCTTCTGGAAGAAAATTTCACAACAAAGCCAATGGAACCACCATTGTAACCTCGAAGGTTGGTATAAACGGAGCTATAAAGGGTTTAAAGTTTCCAAATGGACCACTAGACAAGGTACGAATTTCAGCATTCTGATCCATGCTTCTTAACCAAATTTCACGTAAAACACGATGCGCACAACGAAAATTACCGAAATCAACTCTTTGCGAAGATATTCAATAATTCTTGATGCGTGAATTCAAACCACCCGCTCATGAAAACTCAATGCTCCACGTGATTCACATCGCGCGCTAAACGTCTATCATGACAGTCTCTGCGATATAAAAATCTGGCAACCTCAATCTTGACGCTTTGGCTCAGCTATAGCAAATTGCTCATAGTTCGAACAACACATGGTGGGAAATGAACATTGCTCAATTGAGAAGATTGCTGAAACCGTTGTAGTGCGCGATTTGACTCACGTAGAGCTTTGAGTTTCTTGTGAGCGGGCAGTTCAAATTCCTCGTAACCAGTGTGAAATAAAAACGTTAGTATCTTCGTTAGGAGTTAATTTCAGTCATTCTTGTCGCGGGAATCGTGTTCTGCGTGAAATTTTGGTAAAGAAACATGTATCAGAATATTTTAATTCGTACCCTGTCTAGTGGTCCATTCTGTCCGACGTCTCCTACTGACGTGGTCCACCGTGCGACGAGCAACGACGACGTCAGTTTCTTATCGGAGCCATCGGACTGGTGCGCCGCAATCGCTGAGCATCGCCCGACCAGAATTACAATGCCGTCCGCCGTTGGTGGCTCTCCGGTGAAACCCCGCGGAATCCCGGGGAAAATCGGGTTTTCTCCGCGGAAAGGCAACGCTGGTCATGTTTGTTCCCGCCACACGACCACCGTTGCCAACCCCGAAATCAAAGGGACATTCTGACTTGAGGCTCGCTGGACGTGTGAAAGTGTCGCGAGCTCATAGGTAAATCAGGCGTTTTGCCAGATACCGAGGCAGGTTGGCAGGTAGTAAATTAGTCTACCCTAGATTGCGATTTTAAGATTTTTCCCGATTCCCATAGAAAAATTATCCTCTTGTCCTGGAGAAAATCTTCGATCATCCGATGGTATTTTTCAGGATTTTTTTCGCTTTCCCTATGCAAGGACGTAACTGAATTTTGAACAATGAGCTTGTTCATATAATAAGGTGGAGAAATGGTGCTGGGTCCATACCATTTCGCGGGGAAACAAAGCCAAGAAATACCAAAAATTAAAATTAGAGTCAAAATAATTTTTTCACTGGTGCGCATTAGAGTTCAAAAAATTACTTTTGACTGTAATTTTAATTTTTGGTATTTCTTGGCTTTGTTTTCCCGCGAAATGGTGTGGACCCAGCACCATTTTTCCACCTTGTTACGTAAAGTTCGGGCCACTTCTTATTATTTAATTTTTTCACTTGTTCATATATAGCGATACGTTTTCTGAAACGCGGGTGGAAATTGAGATATGCAGTGGCGATGCGTAAATGACCGATCGATATTTCCCTATTTTATTCTAAAGAATCGATTATTAAGGTTTTCGTTGCTAACACCCTGTCTATCGATCTTTTTACAATGGTTCTAATGGCAGATCAATCGGTATGTCGCAAAGCACGTCACGCCACTCGAGATATTCGATATTCTCGTGCTCACTGCAGTATTTTCCACTTATAAATGAAATTCATAGAATTTTAAACGCCTAAATTTTCTCCATTTCACGGTTGGTCGTGCGCACGTAATGCACCAACTCACTACGTCAATTCCTGCAACAGCTGCTGTCACTTGATTCCAGAGAATAAGAATGAAAACTATGTTCATAATAAACCTACGTCTGTGCTGTTTCTCACGTAGTACTGCCTGTCCTAGGGCTCGGAAGCGAGGCTACAACCTACTTCTGGTAAAACACCCCATCTCCTCAAGGAAAAAATAAAAAGCCTTGGTACCAGACTTTAACGGATTAAATACAAAGATATCTGAAATACGGATAAACGGATAAAATTGGAACAATTAAAATGAACGCAACTTATAATAATTCGATCAAATTTTGCAATAAGGAACCACTATCTCTGAATCTCCTATAAAAGCACATATCTGCGCAGGGAAACTAATGGCATGTATGCTGTTTCTTAAATGGGCCAGAAATGGTGGTTCATTATTGCAAAATGTGATTCAATTAGCGTACATACGCGCGAGGCAACTATTCGACCACTCGTGCGTTGCACAGTATCACTCGAAATTGAAGGCAACCTTACCGCGTTACTTACTAGACAATTCTCACAACTCCTAAAATCCCTGGATTTAAAGGGACGATTCTGAAAATATGAACGCAACATGAACATGAACGCAAAGTACATGAGTATAAATATTAAAGCCTGACAGAGCGGAGCGGCGTGCTGCCAGCGTGAGAGGCTCACTGGCGCCTACAAACCTAAGTGGATACTTCACTTATTGCACAATGCTTGAAGTATCCACTTAGGTTTGTAGGCGCCAGTGAGCTTCTCACGCTGGCAGTACGCTGCTCCGCTCTGTTAGGCTTTAATATTTATACTCGCATAGTCAGCGTTTTTTAACTCATGATTTTGAAATGTTTGCACACTCTGCATTGATTATTCAAACACTCGTGCGTGGCACAGTATCACACGAAATAGAAGGCGATCTTACAGCGCCAACTCAATGAGCGATTCTTGCAGCAGATTTGCTTTTAATGTTTTGAGTGAATTTTCAAATTTCATCAGTTTATTTTCGAGAAATCATCATAGCACATGAAAAGTCACAGACTTTGAAGCTCTCACTACTATATTTCCTCCAAAAATACAGGTTCGTCCTAACTAATCTCTTTTTGAAACGTTTCTTTTCTTCAAATACCCCCTTTCTCTTGATTTTTCAAGTATAAAATCGAATCATTATCGGGTTGAGCACCACAATATAGGAAGAGTACGAGCATGCCAAAATATGGAACTTTTAGGGCCCACAAAGGCAGGCAACCTTCTAACACAAAAAAATGTACCGCTCTTCAGATTCCAATATCGAACCAAGATGGCTCAGAGTATTCATAAATGAGCGTTTTTCCGCAAAAATGAGTTACTTTATGCAAAAACTAAGTCAAATACGTGCTTTACAAGCGACGGGTCGTAACATTTGTAATAATATATTACTCTTGGTAAATTGAATTCATAGGTTGGCTGCGCTTTTGGTCCTTAAAAGCTCTATATCCTAACTTCATAATTACCGACTTGTTCGTAGTCTCCCTATGGAAAAAAAACTTCTTCGACTAAAGCAGCTATGCCATGCAGCTATACAATTTTCACGGATCGGTCTTAATCATAATTTTTTTAAACTGCACTTCGTGGCGGTGTCCAAAAACCGAAAGAATTTTCAACTTGAGCGGAATTGCGTTCAACCTCAATGCGACCTAGCAAGATTTCACTAGATACACCGGAGAAAAAAACGATGCTGATCTAACGTTTTTGATGTAAAAAAGTGTGCGAGAACTTACAAAACGCTGACTTAACCGCTACAGCAGTTACTTTAGCAATGTCAAGATGTAAAACTAACTGCAATGCACTGGAAAAAAAAAAAACACAATGGATCTAGAGTCCAGACTCTTAAACACATCGACAAGAAAAAACACTCTTGATTCAATCAGATTTAAGCTTAAATTAAGAACCAAGCCTCTTAATTTGAGCGGATTTCCTTTCGATTTAAGCTTGAATCTGATTGAATCGAGAGTCATTTTTCTTGTCAATGTTTTCAAAAGTCTGAACTCTAGATCCAATGTGTTTTTTTTCCAGTGTGGTGGTTAATTTCACTGGTAAAAAAAACCTCTTGGACCAATGCCGCATTGAATTGACTTAAGAGTGCAGTTTCTTGTCGCCGGACTTAAGAGTCTTGAACTCTTGTTTCAAGCGGATTTTGCATTGATTCAAGCGGATTTTGTATTGAAACAAGAGTCCAAACTCTTAAATCCGGCGACAAGAAACTGCACTCTTGAACCAAGAGGTTTTTTTTTACCAGGGTTGGCGTTTTGTGAGTTCTTGAACACTTTTTTCATCCAGAATGTTAAACCAGCATATTTTTTTCCGGTGTATTCAAAACGGTCCAAGACGCAGATGGTACAACTTTCCTCATCGCCCCATAGTACCACATTTCTCGTTTCTCGAGGGCGATGTCGGTGCCGCACGACGAAGGAAAATGCCGGAGGGTCTCATCCTGTGGATGCATGGAGCGAGGTGCATTCATCCTGCGCTCCTGGACCGGGCGCAATGACCAAGTAAGTCCTCTTTGTGGTGGTGGGGGGTGAGGAGGGGTTCTTGGAACGACGACCAGAAGGTGGATGAGCGGACGAGGAGAAATGTAAATATTGTACGTATTCAAATTACCATTGTTTTCCAATCGCGTTCCGTTTGAAGCTCGGATGCTTTGAGAGGACGCCAGCCGGCGCGGCCTCACGCACTGTTGCCGCTCTCGGAAAAAGCACCCAGCGAACTTTCTCAAAAGGTTAGTCGCGCTTACACTGTTAAAAAAGGATACTGCTCCAATATTCTGGACGTAAAAAAGTGTGCGATAACTCACAAAACGCTGCTCTGAAAAAAAATATCGGTGTACTTACTAAGAAAAGGGTAAAATTGCCAAGAATTCAGGGTTCTATTTGATCCCAGTTTTTTCTTGGTAAAATTATCATTTATGGAATTGGTAATTTTACCGTGAAATGTCGGTAAAATTATTCGACTTTCTCGGTATAATTTTCCTGGACCTTGGTAAAAACGCCAATATTTTTCATCGACTGTGGTAGAATTACCGAGATAAAATGGTAAAGTCACCGGAAATCGATTACCAATAAAAGTGGTTTTCTTACCTGAAAAAAAAAACAGTGAAAATACCGGTTTTTAGGTATAAGCTTACCAGTCTGTCTTGGTAAAATTACCAATAATTGGTAAAAAAAAGTGAGATGGTAAAAGTACCAACGGACCGACGGATAAAAACGCCGAGAATTTTTTTTCAGTGTGAGCTAATCGCCACAGCAGTTACAATAGCAATGTCAAGATGTAAAGCTTACGGCTGTGACAGCTAACTCGGCATTTTTCTCATGGTTGCACCACGGTTAACTCACACTTTTTTACTCCCAGAATGTTAAGTTAGCATCCTTTTTAGTCACGAAATCGTGTTTTGGTAGTTTAAGCTTGTAGATCAGAAAAAAAACAAATGAGGCGTGTTCCAAGGTAATGTGCAGGTTGAAACTTTTACGGATTTTTTTTTTATGATTTCACAATGCTGAGACCGAAAAATGTCAGAAAATTCACCTGATAGTTTCCTTTCTGAAATATAAAGTAACAGTGGAGATCCAAAACACCGCTACCAAGAAGTGCCCTTTTGGTACCAAACTCCACAAGTATCCCTTTCAGATTGGTATTCAAAGAACTCCTTTCAACGAATTCCGTACATTCGCTTTAATCATGATGGAGGAAACGTCAGAGGAGATTCTAAGACACCGCAACCAAGAGATGCCCTTTCTGCGCCCAGTGTTTCAATTTTAACAACTGGAATATCCTCACAATCAAGTCGGGTAATGAAAATTATACAAAGCAGGAAACATCAACGATCGTCTTTTCATCTCATTTGATGAGTTTTTGACTCAACGCTGAAAGCGCACATTAGTTCAGGTAACCTCGTGGTTTTTTGCTCGTTGTTGTCATGTGAGAGTTCAACTGTAGCAGCTGTAAATTTCCTCAGCGAGTAATGAGTGTTTAATCTTCCTGCCGATCACTGAATGATTCGGAATTGACCAGTTCTTTTGTGAAACGAGGATGGAAGTCGCTGTTTTACGACCGACGTCTTCAAAACCGGTATTATCACGTCAATCGGGCATTTTCAGTCCCATACTAATTTGTGCGTTTTGGGAACCAGCAAAAACCGTATAACTGAATATGGGATTAAGCGGAGTTATACTGGGGTTTTGCTTAGTAGGACAGTCTAGCTGAATATTTCACGAAAATAACATACTTGCGTAAATCGATCTGTGTGGGAGATCGCAATGAAGTTAAGCAAGAAAAATGTTAACACGTGATAACCCAATCGGAAATTTGACCTTGGTACAAGCTTAGTATGACATTTTTTCACATTTGAATAGAGTTGCCAAGCTTATCTTGCTAATGTTCCCACAATGTTAGCAGGACATTTATTTTACCTCTGGGACAAGCTTGAGCCCAAAGATTGTGCCAAGGTTAGGTTTGTAAGACTGCTCCAAGCCTATCCTGACAATATTGCCACAATATTGGTGGGACATTATTTTACTTCCGAGACAAACTTGGATATTCAATATTGTGACAATGTTATGTTAATAATATTGCTCCAAGCTTGTTCAGCGGTTATTCTGATCATGATGTTGCCATAGTCTTGATGTTAAAATATTGCCATAGTATTGGCAGGATATTTATTTTACCTCTGAGACAAGCTTGGATTTCCAATCTTCCCTCTGAGGCAAGGTAGGCGATAGAACGCCGTATTACCTGCCGTCCTCGCGGAAGAAATTTCTTAGCGTCGCAATGCCTATAATGTAGGCATACGGAACATTGGAGTGCCGAGGAACCTTCCTAAGTCAGCTACTTCCTTGGCTGCTTGCACTGGCTGAAGTATTCAACTTGGATCCCACTTATAACGGGCACTGCCCAGGCGAAACGAGAACCAGCCCCATTGACGGGGCGGCCGCGCGCGGACCGTTGCCAAAAAGCTCCATTTGAGCCCTTGGCCTAAGAATATCGATAAGATGGGTTAGACGCCTATGGATCATGTGCCTATTACGTCAAAAAGCGAAAGGTCGCAGTTTTTGCCCTTTAATTTGCCCTTAAAGGGACCGCAACGGCAGATCCGCGGCGAGCGCGCCCTGGTGGCGGAAATAGCAAACGCGGTCGAATTGTGCTCGTCGCGCACAATATTGTGTTAATCTTATGACAATATTAGAAACAGAAGCCTAAAATGTTTATTTTCTTAATCTTGTGACAATGTTAAAGTGCGAATATTACCACAATGTTGTAAAAATAATGTTAGCATAATATCAATTCAGCAGTTTTAGATATCCAATATTGTGTCAATATTATGACAATATTACGAACAGAAGCCTGTTATGTTTGTTGTTCTAACGTTAATTGAATGTTAACATAATAACAATACCGCAGTATCACAGAGATAACATCGTCTCGATATTATTTTAGCAATTTTGTTTTCCTAATATTGTGTCAATATTATAAGCAGAAGCCTATGTTCAGTATTTTTTTTAATAATGCGCCAATGTTAAAACTAACATATTACTGCAATATTGAAAACATAACTCTACGACAGTATTAGTTTACCAATATTGTATAACCAATATTGTGACAACATTGTGACAATCTTGGAATCACCGAGCACCATCTGACGTTGGATTTCTAATGTTGCTAATATTGGTGCAATATTAAAATACTAAGGTTATATATCCAGTATTGATGGCATATTGTACCAAGATTCTCAGGCCAACCTTACTGTTGAAATATGCTCACAATCTCGCTAAGGTTGCCACAATATTATTCCGATCTGCCAAGGTCAAATTTCCGATTGGGAACCTCACACGCTGTCTGGCAGCGTTAAAATACGTTTGGACCTCGAATGTCAATTATTTCAACATTTTATCCTAAAGGAAAGCGATGATCCAAACATTATTTGAAAGTTTGAGAACTAGGGGGGCTTAATTGCATTGCAAGTTGCGACACTGCAAAGTTTCCTTGATAATTTCATTTTTTGCTCAAAAACGGTTGCAAAATAATGGTATTGAATCGTTTCTAAGTTTTCCTGCTATTTGATGACATTTTTTGCTCTGTAGGATGTCATCGTGCTTAGTCCATGACCTCTTTCAAAACTGCTCCTACTTTCAAGATTGGGCAGAATGCTCTCCTTAGTAAGGGATCGATGTAGATCACTGGAAAAAAAAACACATTGGATCTAGAGTCCAGACTCTTAAAAACATCGACAAGAAAAAATACTCTTGATTCAATCGGATTTTGCTTAAAACAAGAACCAAGCCTCTTAATTTGAGCGTATTTCCTTTTGATTTCAGCAAAAATCTGATTGAATCAAGAGTATTTTTTCTTGTCAATGTTTTCAAGAGTCTGGACTCTAGATCCGATGTGCTTTTTTTTCCAGTGATAATACTGTTCCAGGCTCTTTGGTTGGAGCTATCACTCAAAGAACAAATTCATTGGTCAAATAGCGCATAGCGCCTATCATGACCTCAAAAGCGTCTCAGCGTGGGCATGTTAATGTAAACAAAACCAGAGGGCGCATTGCCACTGCCGCATGCCGTACTGCGCAATTCAAGAGTGCACACGCGACGCACAGTGTTTAAGACGGGACTCATCCATACATACTTCCCAAAGATTGCCTACTTTTAAGGCGCCAAACGAAGTTCGGTTCGGCTGACTATCTTTTCCGCACAAAGTACATTTGTGGTAATTTTTCTAATTATCGTTGCCGCACAAAACCATTTTCGGACAAATAATTTTCTGTTATATGTAGCAACGTCGAGAATAATGAGGCATATTTAGGTAAGAAAAACGAGTGAACAAAAAATGATTTTGTGCAGCAACGATAATCGGAAAAATTACCACGAATGTACTTTGCGCGGAAAAGATATTCTGCCCGAAGTCCGATCTAGGGTGCTAAGAATGTAAATCTGGACGTGAAAGCACTGTGAATAAAGTAGTCTCATACCCTCTTTCTGCCAGAAATCTAAATTGGTTGATATAGAAAATCCTATGTTTGGCTAAGTATACAAGTCCAAAATTCAGTGGGTCCAACCCAATGTGCGATGCAGAGCAAGGCGTTGTGCGGAATACATTCGGACGCTAAACGGTTCCCCCACCTCCATCACCACTCCACGCTATTTATCTTAATTAACCATCTAAAGAGGACTAGGATGAAGCTAACCAGAGTTAAGGATCCGGGTTGCCAGAGTTGATAAAACCAAACCCCCCCCCCCCCCCATCAAATAATGTTTCATCCCATTATTTTCTACTCGAATGAGACATTAGAATGGTCATCAGCTCAAGCCCTCGAACCATTTTCCCCGTTTCTCTTTCTCAGAATTATTGAGTCTTAAATTCTTTAAACTCGACAACAGATTTAGACTATTTTACGCGAAAGAGACCTGCTATTGTTGTATCAAGAATTAGAGCTCGAGGGGTGATCCTGAAACACCGCAATCAATTCACGATAATCATTTAACTTTTGCACCTACATATATCATTCAGATGTAATTGCGCTGAGGAATCGCTCCTAAGCTCCTCTTCGATTCTCAACGGAAAAAACAAGTTAGTGTTGAGTCCTAACACATTAGATAAAATGGCGCCAACTACAGGCAGTAATGCTGATCCCTGTAGCCTTACATGCTGGACCCTATAAAACTATAGGGCTGGACCCTAAAGCTCATGCAGCATCACTACCTGTAGTTGGCGCTATTTTATCTAACGTGTTAGGGCTCAGCGCTAAGTTGTTTTTCCCATATAAGAAATAAAGATTTCGTCACCTGCCAAAGTATCACAAGCGCCATGCGACGTTTCAAAATTTCCGCTGCCATTTTATTTTTTTACAGAAAAATTGTTCAACGAAGCTGTCCGAAAATTTCACTGAATTTTTGTTGTGCTGCCGATAAAATTCAGTGAAATTAATTTCACTGAATTTTCGTTGTGCTGCCGATAAAATTCAGTGAAATGTTCAAACAGATTCAACCAACAATTTCTTTGTAAGAAAATAAAATGGCGGCGGAAATTTGTAAACGTTGCATGGCGCTTGTGATACTTCGGTCGGAAGTTGACGATTTTTGAAAACTACGGCAACATGCCAACTGTCTCAAACCGTAAGTGCTCAGATCGTCATGATAAATCATCTTTTTTTTTCGATTAAAATCCCGTATTAAAATAAAGTTTTATACGTGAAAACGACAACACCGCATAAAACTTTGCGCGTGTGAAAGTTCTGCTTAATATTATCAGTCCACTAATTAGTTTTTAATGTAGGACCCGTTCAACTCTTCTTCCGTTTGCCTTTTTTCGAGGCCCGAGCCATATTAATTCGACGGATCGGCAAATGGAGAACGCATATCAGAATAATTAATGGACGTACTTCTGCCAAACGGAACCATGTGCATTATGACGTGAGCCCTGTCATGCATTAATTCTTATTGGTCTCAGGGCTCATATCTTAATACACATAGTTCCGTTTGGCAGAAATATGTCCTAATGTGCCCGACCATGTCGGAGATCTTTCCGCTCCAGAGCAAGTACATAGGCTGTCCAAAAAGTACCGAGACTGGTTCCATAACTCAAAAACCAAGATAGCTAGAGGCTTGATCTTGGTCTCATTTGAAAGAGTAACTCAATATCTATCGATTAAGACCAAAATCAAAACTTTCGGTAAAGTAGTTCAAAAGTTACAACACTGTTTGTAAAAAAAATATCTGGACCCCCTACCGTTTTTAATGACCATTTTCTCTTGCCGGGAACACTCTCTAAATTATTAATGATCAGTGCACGGTTCTTTTGCAACGTATCATGGCAAAACCTAATTGATTTGGAAACACTGTCAAGCCGTCGTCGTCCGACTCCGGGTATAAGGGTTAAAAGTCCACGGGGAAAGAATCAACCGTCGGTCAGCCACCCCTAAAAAACCCGGGAAATTTTCGGCAGGATTGTTGACAGTTCACAGTGCATGCGTGGTCTACGCTGCAGATAGTGAGTGATGTTGTTTCTGTGTTCGATATTTTTGATACCACTGCTTTATCTCGTTCCATGATGGTATCAAAAATATCGAACACAGAAACAACATCACTCACTATCTGCAGCGTAGACCACGCATGCACTGTGAACTGTCAACAATCCTGCCGAAAATTTCCCGGGTTTTTTAGGGGTGGCTGACCGACGGTTGATTCTTTCCCCGTGGACTTTTAACCCTTATACCCGGAGTCGGACGACGACGGCTTGACAGTGTTTCCAAATCAATTAGGTTTTGCCATGATACGTTGCAAAAGAACCGTGCACTGATCATTAATAATTTAGAGAGTGTTCCCGGCAAGAGAAAATGGTCATTAAAAACGGTAGGGGGTCCAGATATTTTTTTTACAAACAGTGTTGTAACTTTTGAACTACTTTACCGAAAGTTTTGATTTTGGTCTTAATCGATAGATATTGAGTTACTCTTTCAAATGAGACCAAGATCAAGCCTCTAGCTATCTTGGTTTTTGAGTTATGGAACCAGTCTCGGTACTTTTTGGACAGCCTATGTATGTTGCAGCCTTTTAAGCATTCAGTTACCGAACCGGCGCAAAGTTTCAGCTAGTGTTCTGACCGCACCACTTTGGCTGTTGTCGGGAGATGTGACCGCTTTTATGTATTTTTTTCCACGTCGCATAAGATGGTTTCAGATTTTTTATTATTCTTCTTTTTGTTTAAACACCCAGATCCATGCTTACTTTTTGCAAATCGACAACATTATACATGAAAAATTTGGGAAGAAACTAGTAGAAATTTGAAGATTAAAGCGTGACGTAGTTACTCTTTCTACGCTGTCTTGCTGATCTGCCTCGAAAAAATGGGTACGAGGTACAGTGACATTTAAGTTTTTACCTCGTAAAATTCACGGGGGAGGGGGGAGGCTAGATTTAGACTTCCTTTTCCTGCAGCGTGAAGGCATGTGGAGTCCATTTTCGATTAGTTCCTGTATTTCAGGCTCTCATGGTGTCACAAACATGAAGGCTGATGATCCATTGATCACCGGTTGCAATGAATGTAAACCGGAATGGATGAGGGGAATAAAGTCAAGACAGGGAACAAGTGGAATTAAGAAGGGAATGTAGGGAAGAAATCCGAGAATGAGTTAACTGCAGATTTCGAAAAACTTTATCAACTGAAAAATCTTTCTGACCATTCGTGGCGTATACGCCGGAACCGCGTGAAGGCTCTTCTTTGGGCTTTTGCACCGTGAAAGCATTCAACATTTTATGACGTGCGTCATCAGTCTGAACGCATTTGAAAGTGATAAAAAATTTTATAGTTAGTCACTTCCGGGTTCAGGGTTCGTTTCCGACTGATGATGGAACTTCGAGCTGCGCAGATGCGTCTCACCTTAGATCACCGCAGGTGAGTAACGGAAATTTTTTTTAAATATTTTATTAGAAATTGACTTGCGGTGTCCTTCCCCCCTCCCCCATGAAGTTTCTGCATCTGAAAGTATCGATGCCTAAATACAGCTAAAAATCAATCGCGAAGATTGGATGATCAATGGAGATGTTGCATGTGTGAGGAATTTGCGATTTGACTGTTGATTCTTATGTAAAAGTTCGCGAGAAACACGATGGTGCCACTGGTTTTCTCTGAAATCATCTCCCAAGCTCAAAAAAAGCTCAACTGAGCCAAATCGAGGGATATCCCGCTATCCTGAGAGTCCACTCTACAACAAAACAAACTCTCCATGCAAAGATAGGGAGCAAATACATTGACAGGGCTGCCACTTTACTTGGGGACTCTTTTAACTGAAAACACGACATCACTGCTAATGTATTTGCTCCCTATCTTTGCATGGAGAGTTTGTCTTGATGTAGAGGTGGACTCTCAGGATAGCGTGGGATATCCCCTCCATTTTGGCCTCAAGTTGAGAGCTTTTTTTGAGCTTGGGAGATGATTTCAGAGAAAACCAGTGGCACCATCGTGTTTCTCGCGAACTTTTACACAAGGATCAACAGTCAAATCGCAAATTCCTCACACATGCAACATCTCCATCATGGAATTTTTTCCAATTGAAGCTATATGGAACAGAATCGATCATTAAGGTGTTCGTTGCGAACATCGTATTTATCGATCCTTTTCCACAGGTTTAAATTGCAGGGTTTCCAAAGCACGCTATGCCAAAACAATGTGAAAAACGTGCGTGTGCTGAGCGTGTGTTTCTTTTTTCATGAAATGAGCATGAACATGAACATCATGATAATTGAGCTTGGCCCAATTTTACCGTGTAATGGATGCGTCTCGTTAATTTTTTCCCGCTTTCGACTATTGATTTCATCCAAACCGCAATTTCGACTTGTTTCCGTATCATACGTGCACCAAGAGTAGTAACTAAAATCAAATAGGCAAGCGCATGGTCGTATCTCTCCGTGAAAAATTCGCGGATCCGAAAAATTGGCAACATTGTCTTTTCCCATTGAAAAGCATGGAAATGTATAGATTCTTGGAGGGGCCAGGTTCTCCGGTAATATTCAATTATAACTAGCCCGGTAGTTACATCAACATTCATGGTTGTTGATGTAACTACCGGGTTAGTTGTGACCACCGCGGTAGTTATCGTAACTACCGCACGGTAGCCGGCGCATTTTTAACTAGCCGGTTGTGTCCACTACCCTTTATTTTTTTTCAGTGTAGGTTTCAATGGAGGAAATCCGGTGTTGCCAAATTGCTGGATCCGCCTCTGGTATAAAATGCAACTTATTCGCAAGTTTTTAACAATTTATTTGGATGTTTGTAATGACTGGAGTAATTTTATGAGAGATGAGCACTATGACTTTATCTTAGGTGATTTTATGGTAATTCGATCAGAAACTTGTTTCCAATAATCATGATTGGTAATGTTTCTTTCAAAAGAACATTTTCAATGGTTTTTCACACTCGACGAATGACAAATCTAAGAGAGGAAAATTAACAAAGCTGCGTGCTTGAAAGAATCTTAGTATTAGTTCTGATAATTTTATTTTTTGCAAGAGACTACTGAAAGATCTCTATTCATTTAAGATTTTTTGTCCATAACCAACGCAGAAACAAGGAAAAACGACACCCATAAATATCATTCTTTCAGCGCTCAAAAACGTAATTTCAAATATGCGTCGTAAAATTTTAAACAGCGACTAAAACCGAAATGAAATCATGATTTCGCCCAATGTACAAAAGTATTTTCTTTTCCAGAATGAAATTGTCAGATACAACTTATCGTGGACCTTAGTGTCTCTCTATCAGCACCAACATCTTTCAAAGCCGTAGTAAAACTTTACGATAATGAGCCCACCATATGCGGAGAGAAAGAAAGTTTGATGGAGCTGGTATAAGGCAATGCCGAAAAAAGTGGGAATTTCATTGAAGAATCTAATTATTGCGAGAAGTCATTTTTACAATCATCAGTCCACATGAGAAAAATTGCAAGTATCCAAATTTCTTGGTCCCTCAATTCCAAGATAATCCGATTGACAACACATAAAATGTACCGTAAACTCGCGTGTAACTTTTTCATGGGCAATGAGCAGGTCAGGCATTCGTAAGCGGATTTAACGGCTTAAAAGCAATTTAAACAAAAAAGAAGGAATCACCGTTCATCCAGCTTCTAATGCGTTTTATATTTCAAGACATGCATAAAAATGCAATCATTTAATCTTCATGCATTTTTGTAGAAGTTTAAAGTTTGTAGCTTGTAAAATGATTTGGTTCTTTTCAAGCTCTGCGTTTGCCATTTTTCCGAAATACTAAACCATCTGTCGGCAGTAAATAGTTTTTGCACATGAAAAAGGCAGAAGCTCGCATGATTATACTTTTTTTATTCCTTTTTCTTTTCTTTTTTCATACAAAAAATAGAAAACTTTCATTTTCAAACTTTTCCTCCGTGCGTTTGTCGTGAGAGGGTACTCTACTGCGACTGACATGGTCTCTCGTGATGAGGAAATGTAAATCACGTGAAAATTGCAAGTATCAATTGCGTGCAAGTTCTGAATATTCTGAATAATTTTGAATATCTTCAATATTTTTGTGTGAAACTTGAATGTATTTGTCAAAAAAAAATGTATACAGTTATTTTAATTTTCTTTTTAAATGTGTTTGGAGGACTCACAGGTCAGTAGGTTTGTCAGGGATTGGCACTTTCCTTTTTTCCTGGGTACTTTTATGCTAAAACTAGACGAGCAGGAAATTTTTCAAAGGGAAAATAGCATTTACTAGAAACATGGAAGGAAAAATACCAGACTTATTCACTGTGAACGTGCCAACCTTATTTTTCCGGGTTTTTGCCTCGTTTTTTATAGTCTGACCGTTCCTACCTGCAATTGTTTTTTGACTTGCATTTCACGCGATAGACAGTTTTTCCTCAAAAATCCGCGTGGCAATCACGTGGACATTTATTATGAGTCTCAGTTGCGTGTCAGTCTTGGACTAAAAATCAGAATTCACTTTTTAAATTGAAAATCGAGTCTAGAATTTCAAACTATGACGCAGTTGATTCGCTTGCGTCATCACACACTTAACTTAATGGTTTTAATGTGCCTTGAGTGGAATCCATATTTCAGAAGCGGGGCGTGCTTTGCGATATATCGATCGATTTGCCATTTAAACCTATGGAAAATGAGCGATAAACAGGAGATTCGTAATGAACACCTTAATAATCGATTCTTTACCATAGCTTCAAATGGGTAAAAATCGATAATCGACCATTCACGCCTCGCCACTGATCCACATGACATTTTCCCTGTGTCTTGAGTGGAATCCACATTTCAGAAGCGTGGCGTGCTTTGCGATATATCGATTGATTTGCCATTTAAAACCTATGGAAAATGAGCGATAAACAGGAGATTCGTAATGAACACCTTAATAATCGATTCTTTACTATAGCTTCAAATGGGTAAAAATCGATAATCGACCATTCACGCCTCGCCACTGATCCACATGACATTTTCCCTGTGTCTTGAGTGGAATCCGCATTTCAGAAGCGTGGCGTGCTTTGCGATATATCGATTGATTTGCCATTTAAACCTATGGAAAATGAGCGATAAACAGGAGATTCGTAATGAACACCTTAATAATCGATTCTTTACTATAGCTTCAAATGGGTAAAAATCGATAATCGACCATTCACGCCTCGCCACTGATCCACATGACATTTTCCCTGAATTTCTCGTAAAAATAATGAAAAATTAGCAAGGCCTGTTTTACATCGCAATCACAATACGGCAAAATAGTCCCTAATCACTGCGTTTACTCGCGATTGGTATGAGCACGTCGCGTATTGTTGCCATTGCAGAGAGATGATGAACTCGAGAAGAAAATGCGATTTGGAATCATCGGCTTGAATTTGATAAGCCGTCCCCAAATGGCAACCATGAACAGTATTATGCATGCTCTCATAATTTTATACCGCTGAAATGTTTGGTGATTCATTTTTTGGCCAAAAGTTCTATTATTTGAGTTTAATATTGAAAAACAATATAAAGAACACTAAATGGCAATAATTTCCTCTTTTTTTAGGGATTTTCATCATCAAATCATTCCTTCGCTTCGTTTGCCGAGCATTTGGCGAGTCGCAGTCGTTCGATTTTCTTCAAAGCCTCGTGTTACGATTTGAATACACGGTAACATTATTCGATTATGTTAGGGGCCGTCCATAAATTACGTACCGCTAAATTTGCGGTTTTTAACATCCTTCAACATCCCTGATTCGCTCCGTAACGATGTGCTAGACCGTCTAAAAAATTGTGTAACGCTTGCACGGGCCCTCTCTCCTCATTTCGATGAAAAATAATCTCAGTCCTCCTTGCATTCACAGAACGGACTGGTGGCTCTATTTAGTGAGGAAAAGTGATATTGTTGCAAAAAATACTATCAAGACTCTTTAAAGCTTTTGACTGATGAAAAATTCTGCAGAAACTCGGAAAGAAATCACCTAGACTCGTTACGTATAATGCTTTGCTCAAAACCCCACCCTCTGTAACGCTGCGTAACGTTGAAAAGACCCCCCCCCCCCCCCCCATTGGAGCGTTACGCCTCCAATAGGGATGGCCTCTTATCATAAAAACCGAAAATTTGGCTGGACCATCTGTACTGCCATGCTAAGGAAAAACGCCGTATGAACCATCAGGCGTTGCCAAATTTCCTCCGATAAAGTACAAATTTACTAGGAAAATTGTGAATATTTTTCTTCCAATTTCTTGGACAGAATTATTGTTCGACTTAAATCTAAAAAATTTAAAAATTTCAAAAAAAAATATGCATAACTTTCTTCCAAAATGAACATTTTGTCGGAAGAAATTTCACAACTATCGAATGAATTCATACGGCGTTTTTCCTTAGCGCGGCAGTGTGCGGAGAAAAAAACCTCGTGCGTGAGACCTGAAGTTTAGGTCATATGAATCTCGCAAGTTTTCGGATTGAGCATCTGAACACTTTAGGTCTAGCTGTCGAGGTTCGGATCACACATCTGAAGCTTCATTTCTTATACATCTGAAGTACTTCAGATGTGAGAACCGAAGTTTTTCGGATGTGAGAACCGAAGTTTTTGGGATGTGAGAACCGAAGTTTTTCGGTACTTCAGTACTTCAGATGTAAGAACTGAAGTTTCAGATGTGTGATCCAAACCCCAGCAGCTAGACCTAAAGTGTTCAGATGGTCAATCCGAAAACTTCAGAGATCCATGTATGACCTAAACTTCAGGCCCCACGCAGGAAGTTTTTTTCTCCGTGTATAGCACGATTTCTCTCCACATCTCCTCCTCCCTCGGCGTACACAAAAAAATGGAACCAAAAAAATTTATTTTGAAAAAATTTCCAACGCGGCACGCGAGAGTACGTGTTTTTTGTACTTGACCGACGGACGTAGCGAAGTGTATCTGTCAGACTCCGGAGTGACGGGTCATCGAAGCTCTCGCTCTGGGAGCGCGCCCCCTGAGCTTGCAGTCGGTCGGAGTCGCAAGAAACTCGACCTTGGCCCAAGTTGCCAGGTCGCGAAAACAAGGATGTTCTACATAAATTCGAGTGGAGAGAAGTGCTGTTTTTTCCAGAACTATCTGACAACAATGACCTCGGCAGAAAAAGTTCCCATTCATATCGGCCGCCGCGCCGCACGGTGGATCGAGTCAATGGTAGAGGTCGGTCATGGGCGACGAAAAAAAAAAGTCTGATTTTAAATATTTTTTCTTGGTTTTCTAGTAGTTAAGCTTCCAAAATGAATGTATCCACGGTCCTAGGATCTTTGAACCCTTCCGCTTTGACATGCGGGTTGCCTAAAGCTGACATTGCAGGTGGTATCAAATTTGCCGTCTAATTCTCAAGGTTTTATTTCGCTTTTGCATGAGTTCTATGGCAGATAAATCAAAATTTCAATTAAACATGCTTATTCTCCTCCCTTTAAGGAACATTTTGGTATATCATTAATGTGCATTGGCATATTTTTAGGAGGACCAAAACCACCTCCAAAGCTTGCTTTAAAAAAAAACGCCCAAAAAAATGTTAAAATAGCTCGATAAAAAAATGTCCACAAGTGTCCGCAAAATCCTTTGTTGGATTGCCTCCTGTACACTATCAGGAATGATATTACGTAATAATTAGCCGCTAATATCCGCTATTCTGCGAAAACGGTCCATTTGAATGATAGGAAGTCGCGCCTGCTGGGAATCCGATCCTGCTCTATTGTCATCAATAAAATCGTGCATCACACGATATCCTTCAACCTCGATAATTTTTCTACTGATTACTGATTTTGGCTTATTTGTTGATATTTTTGGACGAGACATTAACCTTCTGTTAGTCTTTGAAGCTGATTCGATCAGCGTTATAGTGTGCAATAAAGTTTAAGGGGTATGTTTTGCGCATTGTATATTTCACACGTCCCGTTTCTTGCAAAATGTCTTCAACATACCTAGAACTCTTTCATGAGCTCCATACAAATAAAATTTCAACTTTTCTTCCCCCTTGGAGGATGACAATACTTTCTGTACCTAGGGTAGCGAGAAAGTAAAAATTGGTTGTGGGTTGAAAAATAAGAAATACAAGAAATTTCTTTCAAGAGTCAGTAGTCCTTCTCAAAGGTTCTTCAAGGGATCAGAACTTGCATGAAAAATAAATTTCCTCCTATTTAAATATTTATTCAATAAATATGTTTCAAACTTCACACCAAACACCGAGGAACAAAACGAAATAATGGAAGATGGTATAATTTTGTTATTTTTTCTCTGCACATTCAATTTTTTTATCTGGTGATAAGTACTTATAATAATCCTCTAGGATGACTCGGTAAAAAGAAGCTACAGTATATACATCTCTTTTTTATTTCTTTAATATATTGATCTATTTTTTGAAATATGCATATTTGTTGAATAACTGAAATAGTAGAGAGTTCATAAAAAATGAAAACGTCTATTGACTGGCTGGAGGAAAAGAGAAGAAAAATGAACATTATCAGAATGTTCCATAAATGTGTCAGTATGCAATTGCGAGAAACCAATTAAAGTAACATGAACAAAAAACGATGTTATCAGAAATTGAAAGAAATATGGCAACCTTCGTGGTGAGGGGGCTGTAAAGCCGCCCTCCTTCACTCCTCAAGTAATGTCCTTGAGTTAAGTTCTGCAAAATTATTCTTTATGTAAGATGCTTATGGTCCCATTCGCCGAAAGTAACGTGAAAAAACAGCTATCAAGGATCTAAATTTCAATAGTCATGAAAAAGTGTGTCAAACTCGTATTAAAACTCGTTATTCGGCTGAAATGTGATCAATAATGCAATCTACGACGAAAAAATACATCAGATGAGTGTAATTTGCTCTATTCTAAGGGTGGGAAATCTCCGTAATCAGAGAAAATAAGACGCGTGATGCGCGATGACCGACCCCTCCCATTGACTCGATCCACCGTGCGCCGCCGCGCTGGTTGTCAGCTCTTTGAGCTTTGGCTCAGGCGCTCCATGCTGGAGACCCACAACAGTTCGACCCCCACTCACAACACAACTCGTCGCTCCTCTGACGCAAGAGCGTACCTCAATTTTCACGTGAGTCCCAGAAAGTACGGCGTTATGTGTGAAATAAGGCTCACGTGGAAAATGAGGTACGCCCTTGTGTCAGAGGAGCGACGAAATGTGCACATCCACTCACTCGTCAATGAAACACATGTGCCGACGTACCGTTGCCACTTCGACCTCTTTTTAGTGTATATCTCGAAGAAAATACACTATTTCAATGGAGGCACTGGATGCGAAAAAGGCACTTCTTGGTTGCAGTGTTTCAGAGTCTCCTCTAATATTTCATTCGTTGTAAGGAAAGTGAATGCATCCATTTCACGAGGAATTTAACTGAATATTCTTCATGATTTTACAATTTTCTATGAAAAGAATTCTGGAAAAAACACCCATTAAATTCTTCTCCAATGGACTAATTAGCAACAGATATTCTGAAACACCGCAATCGAGAAGTGTCCTTTTCGCATCCAGTGCCTCAATTTCTTACGCCGCTTTCCTCCTTGTCAGCTAGTGATTCAAGGAGGCATTTTCTGGAATCTTTGCGTTCCAATTACGTCAAGTATTATTTTTACATACTTTACTTGCATTATTGATCTAAATACATTATTTTTGCTCGACAAAAAATTGAACGTGCTTACATGGGTGGAACTTAGGGGACGAAAAGTCCTCCGCCCTACTCCAAGAAGTCTACCTGATCCCTCCCAAAAAATGTGACGGATTTTGTTAAGTAATTGCGTGGCAAACCTTTCATCTTTGATTTTGTAACTTTATCAATCTCTTACTGAGAGCTACTCAAAATTTAACTCGCCTGATTCTTGTAGATAATCTAAAAATATTAAGATCCGTCCAAACCACAACATTCCACGTACAATGTTAACCGAGATATCGCCCTTTGAAAAGTCGAGTTTTTGACGTCATCCACCGCGGTAGTGACATCCTTGGTTTCTTCCACCTTGCTTTCATCCGGGTTTCACGGTGAGTAACCAGTACGAATGTGTGTTTCCCTGATTGATGGAAGCAAGGTGGAAGAAACCGAGGGTGTCACTACCGCGGTGGATGACGTCAAAAACCCGACTTTTCGAAGGGCGATATCTTGGTTAATATTTAACGTGGACAGTTGCGGTTTGGACAGATCTCAATATTTTTCGCTAATCTACAAGAATCAAGCATCAAAACACGATTCTGTGACCAGCGCAACTGACCCATTATAGGCAGATGCAGACTTCTAAAACATCATTCCGGCAACAACTTTGGTAGACGATACGAGTGCGACGGGATCTGAGCAGAGTAGAATGAGTAGATCCTCGGCACGATTAAATGGTTGAAATGTGTAAGAGGGCAAGCCGCGCGCTGATCCTCTGAACTAGATCGAGCAACCGTTGCCAGTCTCGGCATCGTATACTACATTTTGACGTATTTCTACCGAATGGGACCATGAGCATTATGACGTGAGCACTGTTATGCATATATTCTTATGGGTCTCAGGGCTCATTTCTTAATGCAAATAGTTCCGTTCGGCAGAAACACGTCCATTTTACTAGTGTACATTTATTTATGGGGAGAGTGTGGACACTGAGATGTTCATCCCCGATTGGTTCAGATGTTTTCGGCTTCTTGGAGCAGTTTGGTATCCGTTGCAGGCAGGTATTTCAAAATAACAGAAAAGTAGGTTTTAATTGTTAGTATCGCCGTGAGTTTTACTCTGATTGCAAGTGAGATCTAATTTCTTAGTTTTGAAAAAAGCAATTCAAAATGAGACCCAATTACTGGTGGTAACAGGGCGGTTAAATAGCGCTAGGTCTTCACGATTTGCAGGAAATCGGAGTCAGGTAAAAAACAAAAAATTAGAATCAGAGTTATGTAATTGACTGTACTGATTTTCAGTGCAAACTCGAGGACGGAAAATGTTCAGATTAGGCAGATGTATCACATTTCTAGTACTTGTACTGAAAATCATCAGAGTCCATTTACTAATTCCAACTCTATTTTTTTATTTTTCCTCGTGGTAATTTATCTAGAGAGTAGACTAGCCGAGCTTTATTCTACCGATCTGACATTTATGAAATCAACTTTGTTTATCCGATTCGAAATATTTTTTCCAACATAAACAATGTATGGTCATATCAGGATTCGGCTAACTCATCTTGGATCTCATCAGGCTGCCAGGGACCGAAAAAAATGGACGAAAATTTTAAGCAAAATACTTACAATCATTTAAAATATAGTTTTATTCGCTTCTAATATACTGCATTTTACTCAAATTGCATACATGAACGTTCGTTTTCATACAGCATTCTTCCTTAGCACGGCAAAATGGTGGAAGTTCTTACTTCCGGGACACCAACAACATCCAACTGTTGATCATACCTACTGGGTGGGTGCGCTGAAGAAAAGATAGGTAGATTTCACCATTCCTTCACTCTGTATTTCACACAGCGTCAATTCAGAGTCAATTCCAGCCAGAAAAAAGGTAAACGTTACTTTATACTGGTACAGGTAACTATTCCTCTGGCAGAATCGACTTTGAATTCACGCTGTATTTTATACAGCTTGAAGGAATGGTAAATTCAACCAATATTTTCTTTCAGTGTGCTCAAGAACGTGTTGAGTACTTCGTGTTGCAAAGAAACCGAAGTTTGGTAAACTCGTTTAACTCATGACATCACACGAAGCTCAGCAGCCACCCAGTATGTAAGATAACTGTTGCTCCTATATAATTGTCCAATAGGAAGTGTTGAAAACCAGAAAGTAAAAGTCTCCACCTGCCGCCGAGAGACCATTGAAGGGCCTCTCTTCGTCTTTGCGTCCGCCGAATTTTCAACCAGAACCGGACGACGTTCGAGAGACAGCTCTGGAATAACGACTACTGGAACCACTGGAAGATGATCGGGAGCTAGGCGAGCTCAAGAGTCTGGAAATGGTTTTCGGGGTTATCCGCGATGCGATCCTCGAGATGGACGACGAGTCGGAGAAATATCCAGTATCGGAGCCGTCGGCCCTTCGCGGACGCTTGATGCGCGTTTTGTGCATCCACCACAAATAAACGCGCGCCAGGAGAGGGCTCTTGGAATAGATGTTCTTGAAGCGCGGCATGTTGACTTTCAGGACGTCCATGGCTTTCAGGAACGCCGGGGACCATCGGCACACGATGCGTTTGCGGCCGTCCCATGTGTACTCGTGCCACGGTCGCTTTAGAGGGACCCTCACTCCGTTGAAGTCCAGGTCGCCGTAGGATTCGCATTTCCTCCGCAAGTCCGGAACGAAGGAGGTGTCCGGTTCGGTCTCGCCGGATGACAATTCGGAACCACCTACGTCAAAGAGGCCATGAAAATACGCAGGTTTTATTCTGCACCGAAAAAAAGTTGCTGAAGTACTCTGGAAAAAAAATACATCGGATCTCGAGTCCAGACTCTTAAAAACATCGACAAGAAAAAGCACTCTTGATTCAATCAGAATCTAGCTTAAATCAAGAACCAAACCTCTTAATTTAAGCGGATTTCGTTTTGATTCAAGCAAAAATTCGATTGAATCAAGAGTATTTTTTCTTGTCAATGTTTTCAAGAGTCTGGACTCTAGATACAATGTGTTTTTTTCCAGTGTAACATCCCGGATGTTAAAAATATATGTGCGACAACTCTTGAATGTTGTTATGAAATGGCTGTTAAAGTAACATCCCAGTTACGTTGAATTAACAACCGTAGCATTCATATCAACATTTAAGAGTTGCCGCACATATTTTTAAATCCCGGATATTAATCAGCTTTTGAATGTTGTTATGAGCACCCTGGCTGTTGAAGTACCATCCGAGCTACGTTGAACGAACAACCATAGCGTTCATACCAACATTCAAGAGTTGTAGCTCGTATTTTTAACATCCGGGATGTTACTTTAGCAACTTTTTTTTTGGTGTGCCGAGCCAAGGCAGAACGCCATACACAGTAAGAAAAAGTAACCAAAATTTTGTGTTGGTATGGGAAGTAAACACCAAGTAACACAATCTGCTGGTTGATTTTGTTAGTGTTAGTTTCATCTGTGTCAAATCGATCAAAATGTTGTGTTGAAGCGACTAAATTTTTGTGTTAAGAATCTGCAACCTCGTTAAAATTAGGCGCCAATTATCAGGATCGTATTCAGATTGCATCTGTAAAAATCCAATGCGCTAGCCACTCGCAACACATGTTTTGCATGATTTGATTTGAAGGAAAACATGGGTTTCCACGTTCTGCGTGACTTTTGAGGAAAAAGCAACGGATATTTCTTGTCAATATGTAAAGTAGAAAACAAAAAATCTAAACTTGTGGTTACCATTTTTGATTAGCATTTCTTTGGGTTATAAATAAGCAAATGTTTGAGTTACATTGGCCGAATCTTTGGGTTGCCCATCCTTGAAAACTGGGTGCAACTCACCAGGATCGCCTCGGATAATTAACTGGTCGTAGTTCAATGCGCCAACCACTCGCATGTTGCAACCTCTGAGTCATATCGAGAGACAAAAGAGTACATAAGCATAGCAGGTTACTTTTTCCGTCCCCAGATGTTTCAGCATAACTTAGGGCTTCGATTAATTAACCAATTCCTTATGGTTGATCTGACTGAGGGAGGTAACTCTAAGTAACCATGAACACGGAAATTTTTAACCGTGAAGGACATGAACGCACCTGTCATGAATGCACCACTTTATACAAAGAAATCAATGACAGATGCGTTGATTCTGGAATAAGCCAAAAAAGTTAATACTTTTGACTAAACTAGGTCCATTGGGTCTAGTAAATCACTCTCATGGAAAGTATCTTGAATACGATGCCACGGCCCAAAAGTCGATGTTATTCTTTGTATTTATTAGTCTAATTTCAATGATTACTGACAAAAATTTAAATCAGTCTTTTGAAGACTTTATGTTCTCCAAAACATCAAAAAATGTATGAAATTTTTAAAATGTAATATGATGCTAATAATTATTTTATTCATTATTTAAAACAACCTTTATCCTAATGCTAAGTCTTTTGGTTTTAACAACAGGGAGCGGGATGTGGGAGAAAGAGATAAACGCAAAGGAAAATTTAAGTAAATCAACTGGTTTCATTGTAAGTTTAGTGTGTTCTGAACATGACGGGATGTATTTCCTTGTCGGGGAGAGGGGTTACATTTTTTCATGTGTTGAAGATTTTAGGAGTTTTGAACATCCTGAAGAATGCTGCCTTGCAAAGGAAGAGCACAGTATGTTTCACATTCCTTCTTCCTAATCTCTGGCTCCTTCTAGCATAGGTACGTCTAATTGAAATCTAAACGTATGAACATTGAGGATGAAAATTTGACCGGTCTGTAAGACGCCATGTAATCAGGCAATGGTTAAAATCGATTGTGTGAAAGCCTATTTTTCATCGACACTGTGCTCATCCTTAACAAGACAGAATCATAATTTCTATAAGAATCAATACATTTTCAAAGATACCGTAGCACTATTCCAACTCGAGGCTTCCGATTTTCTGCGTCACATGGACGTATTCCTATCAAACGGACCTATGTACATTATGAAGTGAGCCCTGGTTTGCATGTACTCTTATGGGTATCAGGGCTCATGTCTTAATGCCCATAGTTCCGTTTGATAGAAATACGTCCACATATCGTTGTTTTCCGGACGAAAGAACGTAACTACATTTAAACGTTTCAAATTTTTCCTATTAGAAGACTGTTTGGCGTTTCTAACCAAAGAGTGTACTACAATCCTCTGATCACATGCAAATATCTGCCAAAACCACAAGACAAGGTAAAAATTAGACCTCTGTAAGACATGTTATCTCATCACAATTTCACTCTAAATAAATCGAAAAATTCCAAAATCAGTTCAAAAATATAAGGAATCGACGATCGAATTTTACGTGAAAGAAGTTTAGTTTGGCAAGCCGAATAGTTGAAATTATATGAAACACCGAACGTTCAGTTCATGCGACCGAACTTTTTTTCCAGTGCGCCCTACACAGTAGTTCATTCTGAGCGTTTATCGCACCGTCGCACAGAACAAGCTCGTAGAAGAAGATGGACATGAAATATTTGGCTAAAATTTAAAAATTTTACGTTTATTTCGTCGCAAATATAATTCCAAGGGGTGTTTCTGACAGGAAATTTCACGAAAAAACCAATCAAACCACTCTTAGACTTTTTCGTCGAATGTTTTCGAGAATACAAGCTTTCAAAATTTCCAGATTTTGTTCGACTTCTCCTACTGACTCGGCCCAGTGTGCGTCGTCTTACCGTGAAAAAAATGATTATTTGAGGCTATTTTGCAACGTTGGAATGGAGTTACGTCCCTTCGTCTGAAAACCTACGATTTACCGTCTCTGATCTCAGTCGAAATCCGCATCGACCTTGGATCAATCGGGGCCTGAAAATGATCCGAATTTTTTGGTTTTGAAAAATGAAGGGAATTTTTTACGCAGGACTTTTCGCCGCCTGCGATACTCTCGACACCTGAGAAATTCCACTGATGTGCGAGGCATTCGAAGAGACGCGTTGAGTATATCGAAAAGATTTACTGGACTTCCTCGGTTCCCAATTGTCCCGTTTAAAGGTCCCCGTCCTCCCGGCAGTCTTCTTCGAGAGATCGTTCGATTTCTCGTCCGGAAGCTCCACCCGTATGCTGAGCCCACGCTTCTCCAGATACTTATTGCCCGCCCGGGGGTTGAAATAATTCACGTACTGCCAGATCAGCAAGTCTTTGCCTTTGAGCCCCTGCATCTTCATTAATTTGAGGGCTGCTTTAGAGTACCTGCATGTGACGTGGCCAAGCTTCGATGCCGGCCGAAACAAGAGCACCCTCAGTCCGGTCTCCGGAAAATATATCTCTCCCCGCTTCTCGCATCTCTCCACAGCCTTCGATTTGGGGTCCAGGTCGGGCTCCCAATCCCCGTCTGAGTCGTCCGTCCATAAACCTTCGAACAGGAATGCAGAGAGTTTTTAGCCTTCCCGTTTATTTTTTCTTGATTCGCAACGCGTCAGAGCCGTATTCATGCGCGGATGAAAATTTCTGTCTTTATGGTTACTTTGACAGGGTTGCCGCAGTCAGGGAAAACCGGGAAATGTCAGGGAATTTTTAAAAGTCGGTGAAAATTTGTTAAATTTTCTTTATTTGCTTCCTAAAATGGGTCTTGATTCAACGCGTCAGGGCCGTATTCATGCACGGATGAACATTTCTGTCTTTAAGGTTACTTTGACAGGGTTGCCGCAGTCAGGGAAAACCGGGAAATGTCAGGGAATTTTTAAAAGTCGGTGAAAATTTGTTAAATTTTCTTTATTTGCTTCCTAAAATGGGTCTTGATTCAACGCGTCAGGGCCGTATTCATGCACGGATGAAAATTTCCGTCTTTATGGTTAGTTTGGGTTACTTTGACAGGGTTGCCGCAGTCAGGGAAAACCGGGAAATGTCAGGGAATTTTGGAAAGTCAGTGAAAATTTGTTAAATCTTCTTTATTTGCTTCCTAAAATGGGTTTGAGGTTTCGGATTACAAATTATGCCTGAAAACTATAGTTTCTATTATGTCTTCCTAAGCATTTTCCATATCTTCAATCGTCAGGGAACTTCATCGAAATGTGTCAGGGAAATCAGGAAAATGTCAGGGAATTTCATTTTCCGAATTCTGTGGCAACCTTGCTTTGAGCAGAGTTGCCAGCGGGAAGGTCAGGAAGAGTCAGGGAATTTGCAGCGACCGGGCAGGTTGCCCAGTAAGGCAACGCCAGGGAATTCGCAGGAAAAGTCAGGGAATTTTGAGAGGTACGTTCAGCAGTAGTGAGTGTAATTTAAAATTTGTATTCAAATGTCAGGGAAGTCAGGGAATCCGAAGATTTTGGAGTCAGGGAAAATCATATATAGTCAGGAAAAAGTCAGGGAAAGTCAGCGAAATTGAAGATGAAAAAATTATGGCAACCCTGCTTTTTCGGTCAGCTCATCCAAAAAGAATTGGTTGATGAACCAAATTTTTGGTAAAGTCGGCCGAAACCGAAGGTTACTCTGAGTAGAAAATTTCCTGCTGAACTAACGTACTCTTTTTTTCTCTTGATTTACTTTAATGGTTGCGACCTCCAAGTGGTTAGCTCATCAGACAGTCGCTAATGCGATCCTGGTTCGATCCTTGTGGCCTTCCACCTAATTTTTAACGAGGCTGTATAATTGTAATTTAAAATTTAGTTATAATGTAACCCAAAGCTTCAGTCAATGTAACTCAAAGAAAAACGAACCAAATATATTGAAAACAGGTTTAGATTACTTTGTGTTCTTCTTCCAATATTCACACAAAATGCTGGTTGCTTTTTCTTACTGACTTCGGTCCTATATTCGTAGTCGTTTTTCAAATAGTTTGTTTTCTAGGAAAAGTCCTCATAGTTTACATTGTTATGAGGGGAGGCTTAAGCAGGAAGTTACATAGGGGTTTAAAAGGGGAAAATCCATTTCGATCTTTCATAATTCTTGTTTACTTTTGAATCCAAAATGGCATCCATTTTTCCAAGCGTGCATCAATCCCCTGGCAAATCGTGCATGCACCCCCTGGTTAATTCCATTTCCGAGGAAAATTCAATATGCCGGAAATCTCTCACGTAATGGGAAAAAACGAGTTATTCGGATTCAGTGCTCCGTCATCAATTAGATTCTGCGAACCTTTCCTCATTCCAAAATCATTTTTTGTACACCCGAACAAATGCTCAGAGCATCCATCCAGTGGTGTGGCGTGAAGGATCGATTATCGATTTATCGACATTTGAAGCTATGGTAAAGAATCGATTATTAAGGTGTTCGCTGCGAACGCCCTGATAATCGATCTTTTTCCATAGGTTTAAATGGCGAATCAATCGATTTATCGCAAAGCACGCCACGCCACTGCATCCATCCACTTGGAGTGGGACAGGCCTATGGATAGAACGGAGAGAAGCAGTGAGATGAGTTACCAAATTTTTAAACGTACATTTCGCACAGTACAGTTTCATTTTTAGGCCTCGATAGGTGATGAAATTCCTATCAACATATACCATTTGATGACTAAGGGCCACCATGCACCATTTACAAAATTGGACGGGCCGTCCAATTTTGATCAAATCGATCAAATTCTGCCACCATACATCATTTCCGCCAAATTTTCTTTTGAAAATAATAAGAAGTAACGATTTTAGGACTGATGACCCCCGACACTTGGATAGGAATTCGTTCCAGATTTTCATCGCCTATCGAGGTTTTTCAGCTCGTCCGTCAGCGTTCATTGGAAAAAAAATAATTTGGATCTAGAGCCTAGACTCTTAATAACATGGACAAGAAAAAAGACTCTTAATTCAATCGGATTTTTCATTGAATCGAAGAGCCAAGCCTCTTGATTTAAGTGTATTTCTTTATGAATCAAGCAAAAGTCCGATTGAATCAAGAGTATTATTTCTTTTCAATGTTTTTAAGACTCTGGACACTAGATCCAACCTACTTTTTTCCAGTGTTCTCTTCTAATGGGGATACAAGAGATGCCTCAGGAGAAATGTGGAGGGAAACCTCGCTTAAATAAATAAATAGTCTCGCAAATTATCATCAGCCTTTTTTAAGTACATTGCTGTTACAAATCCTGGAGTCCCATTCACTAGCACTCCTGACTCTTAAATGTACTACTTAAAATAACATTTGGCTTAAATCATCTGGAGCTAAATCAACTAGACCACATTTTGCAATTCGGAACTACAACTTCTGGCTCATAAATAATAACACCTATCTGCATAGAGAAACTAATGACACATTTATTTTTAAACTGAGTCAAAGATTTTTAGTTCCTAATTGCTAAATGTGGTCCGAGTAGCGTGCTCATCTGCGCGATTCAAGAAACAATAGCGAGACTAGAGATCGGGTTTCGGCGGCGCAGGCTCGGGAAGACGACGTGATGCTTGAAGTATTCTTTAAGTTTTGCAGGGGCTTCTCGCGATTGTCTTTCACGCCAAGTTCATACTTTCTTCCGAAAGATGAGGTTCCTTTTTATAGGTCCTGTCACCATTATGAAGCAACAAAACTTTTGCGCATATCTACATTTCTACATGCACCAATGAAAAATAACCTGCGGTCTCTCGTCCACTGACTCAGGGATTTTAACGCATGGGTAGAAAAGTTGGATGGGATGAAACGCGTGATACTACTCTTTCGACCTCTAAGTAGGTAAAATTGCATATCCAGAGAATGAGGGAGAACTTTAACTTTTTCGACTGACTCCAAGATCTTAACGCCAGAGTAGAAAAGTTGGATGGGTCGAGACACGTTGTAATGTACAACTATCTTGACTTCCTAGAAGATAAAATTACATATCCACAAAATGAAGGTATCGAAAGTAATGGTGTTCTATATCATCGTAACTATTTGGACAGTCGGACCCAAATTCCAGTTTATGCAACCGTAAGTTCGATTTGTACAACCGAGCTTACGACGTTAAAAGAACTAACTAATGAAAGCAGTGCGATTACATGAAGCGAACGCTCGGTTGCACGAATAAAAAAAAATTGGTTTTATATCTTAAAGAGTGACCGCTCAACGTATACTAATTTTGACGAAAACTTATGACAAGGATGTTGATATTCTGTAAAATTTATTGCGAACTCACAAAACTTGTACGAAAGCGCTTTGACTTTTTGAGAAATTTACCGCATTAAAGTAGAATTTTATGGAATACTTCGCTCAATGATTGAATTTGTGAATAAGTTACTACGGTGCGGAAGCCATACATTTCTGAGAAATTGGGAGAATCTCCTAATACGTTGTGAAGTTGTTCTGATATGATTTAGCCCCCCCCCCCCCCCCCCGCCAATTTAATGATCTCCGAAACATTTTACTGTTTCACTGGAAAGAAAAACACATTGGATCTACAGTCCAGACTCTTAAAAACATCGACGAGAAAAAATACTCTTGATTCAATCAGATTTAAGCTTAAATCAAGAACCAAGCCTCTTAATTTGAGCGGATTTCCTTTTGATTTAAGCTTAAATCTGATTGAATCAAGAGTCCTTTTTCTTACCAATGTTTTCAAGAGTCTGGACTCTAGATCCAATGTGTTTTTTTTTCCAGTGTATAAGAATACTTGAAAAACCTATGTTAAGCTTCATTGTGCCACCAAGACAGTCAACTATGACTTTGTGTCACAATAGACACATTTACATTCGAGCATAATTCAATTTAGAAATGAATAAGGTCAAACCTGCATCGAAATTCAACGCAGGTTCATCGGTGCCTCCAACTTCGGACGGAATCGGCGGGAGATCCTCAGTTTCCTTGTGTTTTCTGCGGCGTGGTCTAGGTGGTAGTTCTGAAATCAAAAAAAAACTTTTTGGATGATACGCATTCATACGCAGAATATTTTATCGGAAAAAAACTCGCGTGACACGGCGGAATTTTTCTCACAATCAGTGTAACCGCGCGGTCAAAACGGGATTCTGCGTAAGTCAAAGCTTTCATTCCTAGAAACTGCCTTAATGTAAAAAACTACTATCCTAAAAAGTGGAATCCACGAATCAATGTGTTATTTTTTTGGTCGAGGTGAAGGTGTTTAAGTTGAAGCAAAAGTGCTCGAAACACCCGTTAAGATGTCAACTTCTTGCGTTGAAAAACAGGAAACAGGAGCAGTTTCGAATAAAAATAAGTATTTTGGGAGGGTTTTTGAAACGGTTGTATATGTATGCGCGATACATCTACAATATATGCTCTATTAGAAATCGAACTTCAGTCAGAGCACTCTAACGCACGATCCGATTGACGTTTTCATAGGTCTAGATAGTGCTACTCTAATGACTTTCGTGTTTTCAAGGGATTTGAACTATCATCCGTTGCCACTTTCAACATAAATGTAGTGCATATGTGATGAAGTGTGTTTTGCAATTTTTAAAAAATGTGTAAGTTTTCAGGGCAAACTAAGATCATTAAATTTCATGTTAAGCTGCGTAAAATTTTGTATCGTTTTAATACGTTAAAAGCAGTTTAAGTTTTTAAGTCGTGCAAGAGTTATGTTTGGTTTAAGAGACTTTAAAAACGGGCAAAAATCGGTGGAAAGTGAGATTTATGAAGTCAAACCGGCAACGTCAACCGACGAGTTTCATGTGAATCAAGTTTTTTAGAAACAAAAAACAAAAGCCGTAACGGGTATTTGACGATTCGAAAGCTTTCAGGCGAACTGAATTTTTCTTACCAGAGTTGCACGAGTGCAATGAAAAATATGGATGATTGGAAATTTCCATGAAATATTTCTTGAAAGCTCACAAAGTAGTAAAATATATTAAACATATTTTCAGGAGCTGGGTATGTAACTTTTGCTAAAAAATACTGAAACGATACCTCTGCTTTTCATTTAATTTAATTATATTTTTTTTAACTTTCATTTTTTTCGAAATTTCATGAAATACCTCAAACGAAATTTCAAGTTTTCATTTTTCATGGAAAATTGCAACCCTGTTACCCACGGGTCGGATCGGGGAATTTAAAAACAAAAGTTGAACTTGCGTAGTGGTTTTGCAACGAAGTTGCCATGGGTGTTAAGCCAAGCACAATATGCGTGTTTTCATCTGCCAACGGCCACTGCGCCGCTCAAATTTAGATGCAGATTTTCTAGGTAAAAATATCACCGGTGATGAAACGTGGATGCTGAAAGATATGACGATTTTGCGGTTTCTCAAAATCACGAAACGTAACGCAGCACACCTGAAGTACAAGGGTTTCGAAAACAAACTACTGAAGATAATGTATTCATCGGCTAGTCTATCGGGTGATCAGCAATCAAAAAAGTCTAAAATGATAATGGGAACGTCTGTTGGCCTGCAATTTCAAATGCATTTAAGAAAATAGTCGAATTTTTATTTACAACACTCTCGAATGTCAAATGGACAAAACAGACAGTTGGAGCATGTATCGTTGTCCTGATTTCCTAAGTCAAGTAAAAATGTTACGTAAACACCATGTACCCACCCTTAATCTTAATCTAACCTATTCATATTATTTTGTGAGGACACTTTTAACTGGGCTCAGGAAATAAGGACGCGAAGCACACACATGACGCACATGGATGAAATTATCCCTTTTCGCCTCATAATATGGAATATGCTTTTTTTCTTCACTCAGTTCAAACGAGTTGAAAACGCTCCTCGACCACTATTATGTATGGAGAATGTCTTTTTTGACAACAATACAATGGAAATTAATAACCTGAGATTTTTCCTTCGATTTTCACTCATTCAATTCTGTCAAAAGTTCATTTGTCAAAGGTTCATTTATTCATCTTTATGCTCATAGAATTTTCTCAAATGTAACACGAGGAAGAAATGCCAGTGTTACTAAATATGTGATCATGTATGATCTCCAAGAAATCTAGGAGCCGCCGCTAGATTTTTGACAGTGCTTATAACACGGCTGGTAAGCACAAGCATATGAATGACGAACACCGACAGAAATCTAGTTCTGGTTACCAGAATTTCCTAGTGATTTTCAGGAGTCAGCCATCAATACTTTTAATGTATTTTCCGAGGAAAACACACGATTTTATTTGTTTATTTAATCTGTCAGAGGCACATTTTATGCACAATCCAAATGAAAGTGAATTTAATGGAATTAAATTAATTTTTGATACATCAATGGATTGAAACCAAATTAATCGAGTTTTCATTGATATAATCCTACGATCTTCTAATTATATGTAGATATTTCATTAATAATTGAGTAAGTGGAAAAAGCTTCATTTTCTGCACCAAAAGGGGGAGGGGCTTAATGGTATTTGATCACAACACAAAATTATCTAAAACACAAGCTTTACTTGGCTCACCGATTGGTTGATCATCGTAATTTTGACTCTGCTCCGAACCCGCTTCTGTTGTCCAAACAAATGTGCTCGTCACGAAGAAAATTGTGAGCACGTATCTTTCTCGCCTCTGCATTTTGAGTGAGCTAGCCTGGATGAATAGTTGATCAAACTGACGCACACACTCTTTCGACTAATTTTAGCTTCGTCCGCAAGGTGGCGAAGCCTGAATTATCGGCCATCTCGTCTATCGTTTTTCTTTCATTTGAAACCACGGTGAAAAGTCGATTGTTAAGCTATCTCGCATTTGTTAACCGCAGGCGCAGTGGAAAAATGCGGGGAAAAATGAAACCGAAAACGTCAACATTTTCCCCTCGTGCCACTAAGTCGCAAACTGCCTAACGAATGTTGTAAAAAATTCATAGATCGGTGAAACGGCTCGCCCTTGCCAAATTTACAATTTACAATTTATTTTTTTATTTTTTTTTTGGAACGTAGTGAAATAGCTGCGCCTTGCAAATGTTAACGGAAACAAAGTATGCCTTTAGATGCCCAGACTACACCTGTTAACTAATACTTTCTTTCGGTACCATTGTAGAAGATATGCTGATTTTTATACTTTTTGTCATTCTCTTCCGGGTTCAAGTCCCCAAACGAGGTACGAACGATAGTTATTCAAATATTACTAAATTGACATTTTATGTAAATCCAAAATAGGCCGAAATCTATACCTGTTGGGAAAAAATTGGTCTTTCTAAAAAAAGACTAATGGCTAGAAATGAAAGCCCAGAAAAAAACAGCAAAACGCTTTTAATCGAGAAGCTCTATGTGATCAATTAATTATACAGAGTTCTAAGCGGGTTGATTAAACCTATCTTCCGTGATTTGCTCGTATTTTTATTTCTGGCGCTTGAGTCTTTTTGAATGACTATTTAAATCGAAAATAATTCATCCAGGAAATATCAGTGGCTTCAATGGAAAGGGAACCTAACTTAACATAACTTAACATCTTTTAATAACATACTTAACTAACTTAACATTTTTGGAGGAATCGAGTTATATTCTCAGATTGCCCGCGACGAACCCTCTCTGAGATATTTTACGATAAGAGGATGAGTTGATGGTTACGAGTGTTAGACAATTAAAAACAGAGGTAAAATTGGAATGAATATGATATTCTTGAATTTATCTTTTCTAGAAACATGAAAAATATTTTCAAAATTATGAAACTTTGAATACGCACTAAACATTTTCGGTCGGCAAGTATTACTAGCTCCGAGGTTTGAGGCAGAGAAGTTTTTCGGTAACTATGAGCAATAATGATCATGGGTTTAACGGCATCATTTTCTTTAGGGTGTTTCCAATTTTTACGAATGTTTCCCGAAATGTTTTACGAATGAAAAAAAAAATAATTATTTTCAAGCGGAACGGTTCTATGGAGAGGTGTGTTACAATATTGGCAACACAATGTGCACTGAAAAAAAAGTAGTTAGCGTTGAGAACTAATTTGGTAAGTTCTCGCCAAGTAGAATCAAAATTAGGCTTCAGAACTAATGTATTGTACTGAAGCACCAATCAATTCGCTTCATACGCTGACTTGACTTTACTATAGCGCGAACCAGAATTGGAAAACAGCACTAACTGTAAAATTAGCGCTGTGGTAAGACAAATTCACCTTCGGGTCAAACTAATTCGCCCTCAACGCTAACTGCCACATTTTCCGTTACATTTATTTAGTTTCGAAAAAATTGCGTCGGTACAACAGCCTCAATCGCGTCAGCTCGTGAAAATCAATTGAAATGTGAAATTTCGGGCTCGTTCGACAATGTAAATACTCCCGGTATGATTTATAGTGTCCACTCTTTCTTGAAAACGTTCGAAAGCAACATAAATAAACCTGTTATGGTTAGAAATCGTCTGTTCGATTCAAAACGTAAACAAGCATGATATTCGTTGCAGTCGTCAATCTTCTGTATTAAATTGCGATTAAAGCGTTCCGCGTTCAGTTTATATTTTACGAAAATCTGTGAACTTAGACTGCTTACTTCTATAGTTAGTGTTCTCCCGTAATTTCAAAAGAATATCTTAAGTGTTCGGACGAGATATGTTTATTCGGTTTGAACATTCGCTACCATTTCATGTGTGAGTGTGTGTCTCTCTAAAGGATAATTCTGTCTACTTGCACATACCTATGGGATATTCCTTTCTTCTGTCGTTCATTTGGAACCGGTCAGTTTATTTTTACCTCTCATCTTTTAAGAAATCTTCTTTTCCTGAAAGCATTGTCCAGTTATCATTCGCTATGCCGTTTTCTCCTCTCTCAGTTTTGAGGTTAGGTTGACCCAACCCTACCGAATTCGAATTAGAGTAGCGGAATTAGTTCCCAGCACTAATAGTGGTTAGTGTACAGAAACCAAAAATCATGTGTGTCCAAATCACACAATTTGAGTTAGTGTATAGAAACCATTTTTAGTCATCTGACGCTAACTCATTTTTTTCAGTGTGGCAATGACTCTTCGTGCAGTTGCGTTTATTCTCTGTAGATGGAGCCAGGGGTATCGAAAATGGTATCGACTCATGCTCATTTTTTGGTTTCTTTTTGGGTGAACTGTCACCAGTTAGTCGGATTTTTGTAAAAGCAAAAAATTTGAGCCGTTTCGCGAGCCACCCCACAGTGGGAAAAACAGCCGGTCTAGCGCCGAAAAAGTCGGAAAATCGGCATCAATGGAAATGGACAAAATTGGTATGTACGTGTTCCTGAGGATCTACTGATCAAGAATCAGTCATGTTTTACTTCATAAGGTCGACCTTATCAGCGATAATCATCAGAAACGCACCGGGTAGCGCGGTGCTGATGGAGGACCGCCTCTGAATGTTTACATTCAATAGCCTCCTGTGTTTATTGAAAAGCGTCATGTAGTTACTTTTAATTTTTTTTGGCAATGGCTGACCTTTCTAAAAGCATGGATACCATTTTCTTTTCTGAAATCCACTTTTTTAACTTACAGCAATTTTTTAAAGTTAGCCTCCAAAATAGTACCAAATTCAAACTTCCATGGACTGTATCTTTTGAGATCCACTCGGATCCACCGAGATATTTATATCCAGTTACTCGTCATACTATCAAGAATACGATAATCCTTAGTTTGGGTGCGCATCCTTGCGCCATTAGGAGATATTTGATAAAAAGGAAGTGGAAATGTGCTCAGAATGAATGTGTACCGTTGGGTTTGGCGTCAGATTACAGAGTCGCATGGGGAGAAGTGCGTGCGCAGTGCGCTGCGCGCGCAACTCAGGCAACCCGCGTTTAAGAGCAACTGTTTCAGCACATCCTCAAGCTGAAGCTGTAGCCTAGTTGGTAGAGTGTCTCGCTACTGAAACAAGGAACGCGGGTTCTATTCCTGCCCGACGACGTGAAAATTTTAAATAGTTCCGTGCAACTAATCATGTTTTACTTCACAATTGCTGCCCTTTAAAAATGTTTTCATTTCACATTAAGTCTTGAGAAGAAAAACATTAGGTGCATTGAGCGGAAGGAATTAATTGCCAAAATTTCCAAGTAATGACAATACTTCATTTTACCTTTATGAAAATAAAGTGTATTGGTAAAACGATAATACGGATTTCTACTATTAAATTTCCTGTTTGACAACACTTTATGATAAATTAAATGTTTGGAACTTAACTGTTATCCTAACAGGAATTAGAAAAAAAATTAGGACACGTGATTTTCTATTGATTAGTAAAAACTGTTCCATCGTGCAACGTTTTATTAGGAAATTTAAAATTTCAAGCGTGTTTTTCCTCCTTATTTGCTCTTAATATTGAGTACATGCCAATTAATATGTCAATCTCATCATTAACATCTTTAGTAATACCTTGCGGATTACATTCATTCTAATCCATAACTTTACCTTGAAACACCCAACATAACCACACAAACTTTTCCAAAATAAAGTGAAAAATCAGAGACTACATAGTATAATGAAGAAAGTAACCGACAATAGCATAAACGACGAGAAATATTTTTATTAACTCTGCTGGCCGATCAAAGACCACAAACCGAAACACAGTTTCAAGGAAAGTAAATTACAGCTGATCTCTTGACTAAATTTGGCTCAATAACTCTTGAATTTACAAAAAATTGGCGCATAATGTTGTCATTAGTGTATGGCTCGATATTATAAGACCGGTAAAGTGTGAAAAACCAATGGGAAAGTGAACGATCCGAGCGTCAAGACTTTTTCGGCGCTAGATCGGCTGTTTTTCCCACTGTGCACCCTTGGCAAGCAGATTCTTGTAAGGCCAAGGCAAATTCAGGTGGGTTCTTTGACTCAAAGAATTCCAAAAAGCGTCTTTCTCCTTTCATTTCTCAAGAGTAGGAAAAATATTTTGAAAAAACAACAGCTGTTTATTTCACTAGTTTATTTTATTTTTCCGCAGGATCCTCTAACGACCAGAGGAAATCCACGCCTTCAGTCGAAGGTTTTCAACTAACAAAGAGTTTCATTTGCTAATTCTTTAGTCTGAAATTTGCTCCGTAAAATCCATACTTATTAACTTTTCCTTTCTTTGACTTCACAAAACGAAGAAAACGTCTTGCTTTCAGTCAGTGAAGAGCACAATTGATAAGAACTGAGATAAAATAACTCGATGCATAGGTATAATCGTACTCTCATCAGAATATTTTGTTACGAGAGTAATAATGACATCTTCGCTTTGTGTTCAAGAGAGCTCATACAAATTAAGAAATGCTCAATGAAATTGGCCGTATGGTCCAGTTTTGAAATGATCTAGTCGAGGTATTTCGATTAATTTAATTGGTTTTATTCCGTTTTACAATAATGCTCGAATTAATAACAATAAATTAAATAACAAAAAATGAGAAGATTAGAAGGAGGGTACTACTACCCCCATTTGAGGTTACTCTCAATACTTTTCATCACAAAAAGCGTGTTCTGTAGAAAATTTTGATGAGAAGTCATTTTATCAAAATTATCGAAATCGCACCTTGTCTTGGTAAGACTGTTGACGTACCAAATATACTAGGGCCCACGAACGATGATCCCTGAGCCGCGGGTATTTCTTGCAAACACTGGCAACAGCGACACCCCGGCCCAAACCGAGTCTCGAGTTCGGGGACAATGCCGAGCCGAGCCACAATCGAACCCTAATTACTTACGCGTAATTTACAATTTCACCCTCCCGCTAGAAAAAACCAAAATTTGTTGAAAGTTGTGTAACATTTTTTTTAGCAAGTGTTTCGTTACTCTCCTTTAAAACACGAGTAAAAAGAGGCCTCGTTTATAAAAATCGGTCAAATAGCAGCAAAGTTACTGTTCGAGATACGATGTTATAAATAAAAATTGGACTTCACTTCAAAAAGGAAAAAGAAGGAAAAAATAAAAATTGTATATAACAATTATATATGGTTTAGCTCAGAATTTTACGAGCAATCCAACAATGTAATGGACGAAGAGATTGGGGCAAAATTACAAGAAATTGATTTTTTACGAAAGGGCTTCCTATGAAGAATTTTGACCTGAAGATAGGGGTGGAATAGCAGCAGTTCGCATACAATAGCTTTTCGCGTTCACAATACCCGGTCTCGTCGATGTGCGTGCTCGATCTTGCAGCGTTGTCATTTACATGGTCCATGCGTTTATTCGCCCGATTTTTCAGGGATCATCGTTCGTGGGCCCTAGTATAGGTATAAATGGACGTATTTCTGCTAAACGGACCTACAGACGAGTGAGAAAGATGGAATATGCTCTAGAAAGCTGGATAAGAAACAATGTAAAAGTGGGCGTGAATCCCTTAGGGGAAATAGAAAAGCGGGATTTTACATTCTACCAAACGGAACTAAGCGCCAACTGCATGCGGCACTCATGAGCCGTGGTTACGGCAAAAGAGCGTTGTGAACAGGGCTCATGACTTAAAGACGCCCACGGGCAACCTGCGTCGCCGCTGACGTCACTGGCGCCTTTACCCGTCCCGTTCATTTTTACGGCCCTCGACTATCGAGCACATCCTTTCTTTCCCACCTGTCTCTGATTTCTTGAGCAGAAATACGTCCAAATCACAATAATGAAGAGTGGCTTTGCTAGTACTATGGCGTGGACTTTAAACGCTTGAGTCCACCGAACAAATCGCTCGCAGATTTTCTTTTCAGCATTGATTTAAGCGGCTTGATCACCCCTGCTGCAGACTTGGCTCTGATCAAAGCGGCTTTGGGCAAACCGAGCCTGAGCGAACCCTGTTTCGACGATCTTGATGAGCTCGACCTTTTTGACGACACATCGGAGTGCCTCCGCGCGAGTTTCCTCTTATCTTCTGCTTGCTTTTTGGGGGTTTTCGGCTGCGAGGGCGGCGGTCGAGGCGGCCAGTTGTACCGGTACAGGTCGCAGTTCCAATTCTTCAAATAATCTTTCGCGTACCAGGGGCTTTTCTCGTATTCCCCCGCAAAGTCATCTTTGTTCATCTGTAATATCTTCAAAGCCGATTCAAAAGCGTGAGCCCAGTCACATACGCATTTGCGCTTTCGGTGTTTGGATTTGGGGTTTACGATTATCCAGACCGGACGCGCCAACGATACCAATGTTCCATTCGGCAGGATCAGGAACCCGAGTTCCGTGCACTCGGCCAGGCATTCTGGAGGAGTGTCATCAGGCCATTCTTCCCCGGATGAATAAGGCTCGCGGGGCGAATCGGGGTTGGAGCTGATCGTTGAGTCATGTTCTGAAACAAGTCAAATTGCGATAATATTGTTGTGTACAATCTCTGAAAAAAAATTTTTTTGGACGTTTTTTTAAGGAACGAGAGCGGTGGCACGCGGCGTGCTTCACGATGTATCGATTGATCTGCCATGTATACTCATGGAAAAGGATCGATAAACAGGGTTGTTTGCAATAAATACCTTCATATTCGATTCTTTACCACAGCTATGAAAAGGGAAATATCGATAATCGATTATTCACGCTTCACCACTGAACGAGAGTTGGGTATGAAAAACCTCTCAAATCGGAAACAAGGGTGTTGACTCAACACATCATAGCCATAGTGATTGTGTCTGTGATGTCTTTTAATTGGACGTATTTCTGTTAAACGGACCTAAGCGCCATAGGGTGAGGAAGGTAGAGGGGAGCTTGGATTGGCGGCGGAACCGGGCGTCGGGCTCATCCCATCTTATACTCGCAATACTTTTCCATGGCGCTTAGTTCCGTTTCACAGAACGCGCTATCCGGCATTCTAAATTCCTCAAAAGGAACTTGAATTGGACGTATTTATGCGAAAAGGCGCTAAACGCCATTTCCAAACTTCTCAGTAAAGCAAGTTTGACTAAAACAATTGGCGTTTCCGTACTAATGGACCGATTTTGGTTTACTTTAGCTTGTTTGAAAGCTGAAGAGTTCCTCTAATTACGTACGTTGCCAAAATTAGGAAAAAATGCATATTAAGCGAGATATAGGGGATTTTTGCACGTAGGTCCATTTGATTTAATGCGCTAACCCGGATTCCGAATTAAATCAAAAGGCGCTATCTCCACTTGAATCACTTGATTGACGCGCGCGCGGCGAAGCTTGGTGGAAACTTGGTGAAATTTAGTACGGGGGGTATTTTTGGACGGGAAACTCGAATTTCGGGTCAAATTTTGAAAATTCAGAAATCCAAGATGGCGGACATGGCCTAAAATGCTATCTCGGCCCCTATCCAGCCGATCTTGGTGAAACTTGGTATCAGGGGGTATTTTCGGACGGGAAACTCGAATTTCGGGTCAAATTTTGAAAATTCAGAAATCCAAGATGGCGGACATGGCCTAAAATGCTATCTCGGCCCCTATCCAGCCGATCTTGGTGAAACTTGGTATCAGGGGGTATTTTCGGACGGGAAACTCGAATTTCGGGTCAAATTTTGAAAATTCAGAAATCCAAGATGGCGGACATGGCCTAAAATGCTATCTCGGCCCCTGTCCAGCCGATCTTGGTGAAACTTGGTATCAGGGGGTATTTTCGCATGGGAAACTCGAATTTCGGGTCAAATTTTGAAAATTCAGAAATCCAAGATGGCGGACATGGCCTAAAATGCTATCTCGGCTCCTGTCCAGCCGATCTTGGTGAAACTTGGCATCGGGGAGTATTTTCGGACGGGAAACTCGAATTTCGGGTCAAATTTTGAAAATTCAGAAATCCAAGATGGCGGACATGGCCTAAAATGCTATCTCGGCCCCTGTCCAGCCGATCTTGGTGAAACTTGGTATCAGGGGGTATTTTCGGACGGGAAACTCGAATTTCGGGTCAAATTTTGAAAATTCAGAAATCCAAGATGGCGGACATGGCCTAAAATGCTATCTCGGCCCCTATCCAGCCGATCTTGGTGAAACTTGGTATCAGGGGGTATTTTCGGACGGGAAACTCGAATTTCGGGTCAAATTTTGAAAATTCAGAAATCCAAGATGGCGGACATGGCCTAAAATGCTATCTCGGCCCCTATCCAGCCGATCTTGGTGAAACTTGGTATCAGGGGGTATTTTCGGACGGGAAACTCGAATTTCGGGTCAAATTTTGAAAATTCAGAAATCCAAGATGGCGGACATGGCCTAAAATGCTATCTCGGCCCCTGTCCAGCCGATCTTGGTGAAACTTGGTATCAGGGGGTATTTTCGCATGGGAAACTCGAATTTCGGGTCAAATTTTGAAAATTCAGAAATCCAAGATGGCGGACATGGTCTAAAATGCTATCTCGGCTCCTGTCCAGCCGATCTTGGTGAAACTTGGTATCAGGGGGTATTTTCGGACGGGAAACTCGAATTTCGGGTCAAATTTTGAAAATTCAGAAATCCAAGATGGCGGACATGGCCTAAAATGCTATCTCGGCCCCTGTCCAGCCGATCTTGGTGAAACTTGGTATCAGGGGGTATTTTCGGACGGGAAACTCGAATTTCGGGTCAAATTTTGAAAATTCAGAAATCCAAGATGGCGGACATGGCCTAAAATGCTATCTCGGCTCCTGTCCAGCCGATCTTGGTGAAACTTGGCATCGGGGAGTATTTTCGGACGGGAAACTCGAATTTCGGGTCAAATTTTGAAAATTCAGAAATCCAAGATGGCGGATGTGGCTTAAAATGATATCTATTTCTTAAACAAACGCACTACACGTCTAGAATGGCCGCCAATGAACCTGCGTAAAGCGCACGGGCCGGGTTGTGAAGGCCGGAGGTGGTGGGAGCCCAAATATACCTACCTAACCTCAATCTGCTTTCCCGCTGCATCTTGCCAATGTGGATGAGATGTGGAAATTTCCACGTTTGTAAACTTTAAATATATGGCACTCTACACGGAGAAAAAAACTCGTGCGTGGGACCCGAAGTTTGGGTCATATGGATCTCTGAAGTTTTCGGATTGAGCATCTGAACACTTTAGGTCTAGCTGTCGAGGTTCGGATCACACATCTGAAACTTCAGTTCTTACGTCTGAAGTCTTCAGGTGTGAGAACCGAAGTTTTTCGGATGTGAGAACCGAAATTTTCGGATGTGAAAACCGAAGTACTTTAGATGTAAGAACTGAAGTTTCAGATGTGTGATCAAAACCTCAGCAGCTGGACCGAAAGTGTTCAGATGCTCAATCCGAAAACTTCACAGATCCATATGACCTAAACTTCGGGTCCCACGCACGAAGTTTTTTTCTCCGTGTACGTTCACAATACACCGCCTCGTCGAGGTGCGTGGTTTACCTAGCAGCGTCGGATCGTGAATTCCCTTCATGTGCTGATTACCTATGTTAAAATTTTCGTATCTAAATAAAACAGTTTCTGTTGTCATTTTGAGCCCCTAATACCGAACTTCACACAAACGATTCAGGCATTGAGCTATTGTTGAAGGCCACATCCGCCATATCGGAGTTTAAAATTTTAACAATGAGGTTATTCAGTAATTTTTAATTTTTGCATTTTTTTGGAGGATTGAGTACGCACAGTTCGCTGGAATTTTCTCCGATTTTTTGAAACATTATTAACCCACGGAAAACAAGTTCGAAGTTGCGTATTCTGAGCTCCCATTTAAACTCGCGTCTCCGAGGAAGTCAAGATGGGGCCTGACGAACCCCTAGGTGACGGTCACGCTTTTGACCACGTAATCCTTCCAGCGCGCTCTTAATACTCATGAATTTCTAAATACTGTTCCGATTCCAATAAAGTACCTAACAGTGATTTTAATGAAAATTAAGTGATTCCGATGGGTTCGTTAATTTGTTCGCTCGTTAAAAGCCCCTTGTCCATGTCAGTGCACACTGACATCGATCGAGCCAGAGGGAACGCACGGTCGATATGTGACCGTCACTCAGGGGACGACATCTGGGATTTTTTGGCGATGCGCGTTTAAATAGGAGATAACATTTTAGGCCACATCCGCCATCTTGAATTTATGAAATTTTCAAAATTTGACCCGAAATTCGAGTTTCCCGTCCGAAAATACCCCCTGATACCAAGTTTCACCAAGATCGGCTGGACAGGGGCCGAGATAGCATTTTAGGCCATGTCCGCCATCTTGGATTTCTGAATTTTCAAAATTTGACCCGAAATTCGAGTTTCCCGTCCGAAAATACCCCCTGATACCAAGTTTCACCAAGATCGGCTGGATAGGGGCCGAGATAGCATTTTAGGCCATGTCCGCCATCTTGGATTTCTGAATTTTCAAAATTTGACCCGAAATTCGAGTTTCCCGTCCAAAAATACCCCCGGTACTAAATTTCACCAAGTTTCCACCAAGCTTCGCCGCGCGCGCGTCAATCAAGTGATTCAAGTGGAGATAGCGCCTTTTGATTTAATTCGGAATCCGGGTTAGCGCATTAAATCAAAGGGAATTACATATAGTTCCTTTTGATTTTATTCGTAATCGCTGATTCCCTGTTTTGCGATTTTTCAGGGGCTGATTCCAGGGGATGAAATTAGTATTTTGGGGGCATATTTACGTGTGAGAGCAGCCTATTACATGGAGAATCCAGATCCGTTAAAAACTGAAATTTGGAAATTTGGCGCTTAGTTCCCTTTCGTATAAATACGTCCAATTGACGCTCCGTTTGACAGAAATGCGTCCAATTTGACGAGCAAAAAAACCAATAATATTCGTGTATCTGTGATTTAGTGACAACATATTTTCGAAATATTTCGGGGGAAAACATATCGTTCATTGTTAAAAATCGAGGATTGAAATTTGGTGCCGGAGTCCATGTTCATATAGGGCCCAATAACCCTGAGTTAAATAAATGCGAAGTGAAGTTAGCATCATAAAATCGTATGACACTCCGATTCCGCTCCGTAATAGCGTGAGTTACTCCGTAAGGAGTTTGTGTACAAGTAGTGAAGCTGCACTTGTATCCAAAATTTACGTTCATGAACATGCTATAATAAAACTTCGAGCAGTTATTTCAAACTAATTGTGGCTTTGTTCAACTAAAAATTTCAAGTCGTCCTAACTCCGACTTGATTTGATGTTTTTCCGGGCATTTTTTCGTTCCCATTAAATAATGTTCCCTTCATAAGATTCTTCTTTGCAGCACAGTGGTGCCACTTTTATTCGTACTTTTTTATGCCGAAGTCAATTTTTCCGTGGACGTCGTCGCTCCCTTGACGAAAGAGCGTATCTCAATTTACACGTGAGCCATGCTCTCCGCATAACTCCATGCTTCCCGCGGCTCTCGTGGAAATAGAGATACCCCTCGCGTCTCAGCGGGACGACGATGTAGGTGATGTACGTGAATGGTATCTCTTATTTATAGATTTTTAAATGGTTATTTGTCAACCATATAAAATCGTCTGTCAGAACCTCGCGCAAAAATGCTCATTAGTCTCCTATAGAAAAAAAACAAGGGCAAAAGTTGATTGGATTTCGGGTTTTTCCCCATTTTTTGCTCGTGTAGAAAAAGGCTCGGAGAGGGAAGGAGGGGAAAATATTGCTCTTGTCATGCAAAATATACACGAGATTGACGTTCGCTGTTTCATTTGTCTGTTTCGAGCGTTTTAACATGGCTTGAAGAAAGCTCGTCGGTACCTCAGTCATTGCTTCGCTTTCCTCTGAGCAAAGCTCAGTGAGAACCTTGATTATTGGCGTATCATACGACATCTTTATATTTTGCGAAATAATCAATGCAGAGCTATACATTGTGCTGCTTTTTTATTTGACTCGTTTTCTTATTAGAGGAGATATTCGCTGTTTTTTCTCCTGAATAGAAGTTCGTATTATTGATAGGTATCGCTATTTGACTGGGGGATTTAATATTATAGCTTTCGTGAAAATATATTTTATCGGAGGATCAAATATTGTTTTGGGTTCCTAAATTCATTACTGAACTCAATTTACTATTTTCTAATTCGAATAGAAATTAATTGTTTATTGAGTGTCGGGTGAATTTTTTGTAACTAAAGGTACGTTATAGCCATTTCTTATTTTCCAACTCATAATTTCGTTTTTAATTGTGTTATATTTTTCGTTGAGTTTTCTAGTGTGTATATATCTTGAGTTTTTTCAATCCTTTTTTTGGTTCATTCCGTCCTATAATAACATCTCGCTCGAGTTTTTGGGCAAGAATATTTCGGGATCAGTATGCTTGTAAGTCGTTTAATATTTGTCAAATTAAATAGATTCAATCAATAATAAATTGCTAAAAATCGTGCCTCACGTCCAGAATCCTGTCTACGTAGTTGCTCCAATACAAATTGTGTGAGGATGAAGTGGATTGCATTGTGCAAAAAGGAACCAAAAGTATTTCAATGTCGCTAAGACTTTGCAACTCTTTTTTCCTTGCAAATATAAACTGATCATCTAAAAGTTTTATCTCCACTCCCAATAAACTACGATTTCAAGACGAAAATTACCTATTTAAATTTAAATGTTTGCATGGTTTCAGTAATTTTATCACAAGGAATGTAAGCTGCACCATCTTAGTGACGCTAGATTGCTCTTAGTCCCTTTCTGCATAGTGCAATCCAAGTGGATCTCATGAAATGGATCGCGTTCAGCAAAAAAGAACCAGCGCAATTACAGTGTTTTCAAAATGGTGCAACTTTTCATTTCTTTTAAAAATACTTAATATAAGTACAGTTTTAAAATTCACACAATTATTTTCCATTGAATTTAACAATTTTTTAGTGGGAAGCCAAAACTTGCTACTCTGAAGATTTTTTGATAATTATGAAGAAGCAACATGTTTACAACATTATAATCGCGGCAGTTCCTTTTTGTTAAATGCGATCGAAATGAAAAAGCTCACTTGTATGATGAAATAGTGTACCTGGATTGGGCCTGGAACGTTCACAAAACACTATTTGTAGGAACGAATATGTCGCAAAAACAAACATGAACACAAAACTTTCGTGTCCTCTCATGCTGAGTTCCAAGCAGGAACCTCACACACCTCACCTTCACACCTCGTGAGGAGCCCCTTCATCGCGAAGGTGGCACCTGCTTTTCCACATTATATTACTGACGCACTCATTCAGCTCCTGAGTGAATTCTATGATTCTCGTCAAAAATCCCGACCGTATCATACGAGCTCGCGTGAACACAGTTTAGTCAGCCTCGAAGCCAGATCTCAAGATATGTATGAATTTTTTCGTTTGGTTTAGTTTAAAAAAATCCAAGGATGTTGCCGCTTCTAGTAATAATTTGCCGTCATACATATTTTTGATGGAGGGACGGAGAGAAAGAACATAGAGCAAATTTTAAAAAGAAAATAATATTCCGTGTATAGTTTTTTTAGTCTTTCGCGAAGTTTTATTTTTCCTACGTCCTGTTTAGACGAAGGGACTGTCGTTTCTTCGTAACAGAGGTTGGCAGTTGGCTGTATGTCAAAAAATCAACTTGAGCAACTCCTGTTAAATCGCTTTCCAGCTCTCCCGAGGCACGTTAAATTGCAGGTAGTGGGCAGCGGTCGGCGCGCGAAACGCATATTAACGCCTAAAAAACTGTAGGAATACTTCATACAATGGGCCTGTTGCATGCAAGAGATACAGTCGTGCGAATAGACTTCTTAGCGGTTAAATGACATGAAAATTACGATGGTCACATTAAAAAAGTCTGAAATACACTCCTTACTGCGCAATTTGCGTTGTTAGGAGCGCCCTTTTTCAAATTTCCCGCGTCTGGGGGCAGTTTTCTAACGGAAACAATTAACGGCAACTCGCGGCTATTTCCGGTCAACTAAAACTGACAACATAACCTAAAAATCGGAGCTCGTGATATCGTGAAATGAAATTTAGAAGGATTGCGTTGGATATTTAAAAGTTGATCGATTTGGTGACCGCATAAAGCGTATATGGACCACTATAAGAGATCACGTTGGGTTTGTGAACAAACTGAAGGAAAAAATAACAACAACAACAACGACTCGGCATCTTCCGGAAATCACCGAGCCCGCCGTTTGCTCGTTTCCGGTGATTAGAAAACTGCCCCCAGACGCGGGAAATTTGAAAAAGCGCGTTCCTAACAACGCAAATTGCGCAGTAAGGAGTGTATTTCAGACTTTTTTAATGTGACCATCGTAATTTTCGTGTCATTTAACCTCTATAACGTCTATTCGCGCGGCTGTATCTCTTGCATGCAACAGGCCCATTCGGGTTCACTACACTGAGCCGAGGCGGGCGACCAGCACGATACGCGTCTTGGCGCCTACAAACCTAAAGGGATACTTCAAGCATTGCGCAACGCGTGAAGTATCCGTATTAGGTTTGTAGGCACCGGCACAATCGAATTCCCGGCGAGTTTTCAAGATTTATTTATGATGATAATTTAATTTTTTAGGTTGCACGCAGGCGGAGAGTGCTAAAAATATTGTTCAATGTTGTCCTTATTAATTATTCCCCCGGCCTGAGGAATGACCCCGTATGAACATTTTAACTTTATAAAATTTCTTCTTATAAATTAAGAATTTCCTGCAAGGATTATGAACGATCGAATTCTGATCGATTTGAGGAGCTTCTGACAGATTTTAGGGCCTATCGATTTTCGATCGATTTCCGATCGATTTCCAAAAAAAAAAAATGGCTTCCAAGTGGAAGCGCCGTTTTTTGGACAATAGATCCAATAAATAAGAAAAGAATCAAGAAAATGAAGAAAGAATTACAATGAAAAGTGTACAAAAGATGATTTGTAGTCCGTCAAATTAAATATTCGCGGTAATATTCAAAATATTTGAAAGCGCGCGCGATGAACGGTTGATTCGGAAAGGTTTGTTTATGTACTGCTTATCCCTGCATTCTCTCTTAGTCTCTTGGTGAATGAGTGTTTTCTTGTCAGTTATTTTACTTTTTGAAGATATTATCGAACTAATTAGATCATTACAATACTTCCATTATAAGGCAGTCAATTTGGATCACATTCTATCCTTTGGAGAAATGGTTAGCAAACCGGAAAGTGGTGTGTGTGACGGATCTACGAGGTGTTGGTTCGCTCTCTGAATACCGATCAAAGCTATTCAATGGTGATACACGAGGTCCTTTTTCACATTTAGTCATTAATATTTCATCCGTAATTTGTAGTGTAATCCCTCGTAAGTGCGTGCTCTAATTTTCGAAAACTAGTTCGTGCCGGATACTGAGTAATCATCATAGACATCGCCGCTCATGATAAACTTCTTCGGGCAGCTTCCAAATCATTTATCATCTGTGATTTCATTAGTAATTATATCTCTCATCCTCAGGTACCATGTGTCAAAGATTTTATAATATCACTTCTCCATTTAAGAAATTCACTTCCAAAATCCTCTGGTTGCGCATAACATCACAACCGTAATTCATCGGATCGTTGGTTGCGATTAGGTTAGCGTAGCTAACCAGTACTAGCGTATTGGTCCAACAGTGCAAAAACACATGTAGTATTAAAATACCATAAAACTATTTGAGAAGTAAGTTTTCCCATTCCTTACTGATTAAATGAATCGTCATTGATTTTTATCTTTGTCCGTAAGAGTTTCCATGATGGGTCCGAGTGATGATTGACAATGAACCCATAGGTGAGCCTTATAGAGAAATATCTACATGAGTGCATGCCTAACCAGAGGTTTATTTATCTTGATATGCTGCCCCTTTATGGATTGATTTATCAAGCAATAATAACTGTGCAATCATGAGGGGGCTCTGAGAGTCCTGATAGTTACTAAAGTCCAGGATAATCAGCTTTTAACAAGCTCAACTAGTCCAATCTCACAGCAGCAAGCGGTCAGTTTATCATCAGTTGTTCTCAGTTATGTGTTCAACTCAAAATGTTTTAAAACACTTGCTAGCCAGAGCAACAAGTCACCATGGACTTCACCAATTCTAAATAGCTGTGTCACTCAGAATTATGGCTTCCGCTTGTTCTATCGTACATTTTAAGGATTTGCGGAGACTATAACTTGATTGTAAACAGCCATTAATTCTACCAAGTTTCATCAACTCCCTTTTCATCACTTGAATCTACTAGAATGTCGCAAAGAGGAACAAAATTTTCTGTAAGTACCTATCTAGCTGTAGTTTTATACGTTTCATACAATTTTTATTTTGAACCTTGAACATCTCCATAACCATCCATGCACAGCGAACTCAATTTTCAAATGATACACCTCATTTTAACACTATTTGCTAGGTTTAACAATTCTGTCTTAAAGAGATCTCATATTTTAAATCCTAATATTGGTGTCAAAATAATTTTTACTCTTCCATTCAGTTTTTTGCTGCATGCAAATTTTTCTTTGTATGCCTGCACTTTCGTCCCAATTAAAATATCTAAGTTGGTGTTTCAGTCACAAATTTTCATGCGCCTTTTCCTGTTTCTTTGTGTAAAGTTCTTATTCTCTCAGATTCATTTCCCTAGATCCCGCAGTCTTGCTGGGTAGTATTTTTACATGTTAGAGCTGAGGCGGTTGAAATCAAGAACATGTTCCATCATATTTTTCCCCTCTTGAAAGCAAATTATGAAAAATCTCTGTGTTGCTTTCTACTCAACAGCCCATTGTTTCAGTAGAGCCAGCCTCAATGAAGGTAAAATCCTTCTCATAATATACTCTTTGGGGTTCTTCTTTCCCCTATAATATTTGTGCAAACTTCCTTCATAGTCTTGCGAAAAAATAAGTGGAAAATTAATTAATTCTTAAGTGTAAGTAGTTGAAATCAGAATTTAAAATTCTTTATTGGATAGTGAGGCCTAAGTTCAAATTGCTGTCATGGAGAAATCATGCTCTGCAATTTAAAATCATAAGAGTAGATAAGTAACGCATATCGCCTGAGGTGGAGAGCCCTTCGGAGGGTTAGAAGTCCTGGATATATTCATAGAATTCATAGAATATTCCAGTTTTGCTGAGAAATAATATTCGTAGATTATTTTCTCTAGATACTTTCGTGCACATCTTCCAAGTGCTGATTCCAGCCAAGCTAACTTTGTATAAAAAATTTAAGTCCTCTCTGGTCAAAATCGGACCAGTAGAACCCAAGATATGGAATGTCTACTGTACACGGCCAAAGGCAGTCAATGAACTTTTATCTCCACGCGATACTTAGGGGGGGAAGGGAGGGTCGAGATTTGTGAAAGCCAAAAAAAATCCAATTTATTGCGATAGCTGAAGTTTCATAAATAAGTATACTTCCAATTTTAAGACGAATCTTTTTAAGGGAGGGGGGAGGGAATGAACCCACCCGCCCTCTTTTATGTTATCTTAGTTATCCGAGTTGATTGACTGGCAATGTACAATGGATATTGATTTTCAAAAAATTCTCATGGGCGCAGAACACTTCCCACTGACTTCTTCCGAGCGAGAAATTCATCATAAAGACATAACGAACAGAAGGAGCCTTAAAATTTGCGTAGGAAAAAAAAAATAAAATAAAAATAAAAAAATAAAAAAAAATTAAAAATAAAAAAAAAAAATAAAAAAAAATCCGCGCGTAAATTTGCGCGGAAATTCTGCTGGAATACTTTTTTTGGCATGTTAAATGAGTTGCAATTGTCCCTTAATGTTTTCCTCAATATTCTTCTCTCCTCAATTCGTATTCGCTCCTCTATCTCTTCATTTACAACATCTTCGTAGTTCTCAATGACTAGCACGAGATTCGCCATCTTTGAAACTAAACCCAAATCGATGGAAAACTTGGTTTTTCACGAAATCGATGGAAATCCAAATCGATGGGTCCGGACCCATCGATTTGGATTTCCATCGATTTCGGGATTCTGATCGATTTAGGGCCGTATTTCTGCATTTTTGCATCGATTTGTGTCCTATCGATTTGACCGGCCCATAAGCGCAATGCTTTTCTAAATCGATAGCGTCCCCAAATCGATCAGAATTCCCGTCTGAATTCGATCGTTCATAATCGCTGCTGAAAGATTGTGAACATTGTTCTTCGAATTTTTTAGAGAATCCATCCTTTCTCTGAATTTCAAGGAAAATCATCCGTATAACTTTTGTCATTAGGGACCGTCCCTAAATTATACGTAACGAACTTTTTCGGCATTTTTGAAACCCCCCCCCCCCCCCCCACCCACTCACCCTTTGTAACGCCTTTGAGACTTCGGTCCCTATCCCTAAACACATAAGAACAAAACGGCGTAACGCTCTTCTCGATCCGCCCTCCCCCCCCCCCCCCCCGAGCGTTACGTAATTTAGAGACTGCCTGAATGAATATTCAATCGGGAAAAATTTGGCAACACGCATATTAATGCGGCAATTATTTATAACATGGCCGTTGATGGGTGCGCATATTTGAGCTTTCCCCTGTGGAAATCTGCTTTCCCGGGAGCTTCACGTGAGGCACGCACACACCTTGAAAACGACACAGAACTTTCACAGGAATCCTCAAATTTTCTGGGTAACTCGAATACATGCATTGATAGTATAAAGACAACTTTATTAGTGCAGAGCAACTGGAGTGCAATCGACAGTGGCGATTATTGGAATTTAGCAACCCTATTTTTCCTCCATTTAAATGTATGGAAAAGAATCGATTCTTGCGGAGGCAGCTTGCCTCGTCTAAAATTAATATTTTCAATGGACTTAAACGGAGGAAAAACAGAGTCGCCAACTTGCAACAGTGCTACTTGCAATCGAGTATCAAAATTCTCCTTTTTATACGCGCTGCTGCAACCTCTTTAAGCACTCTGTTCTCTGAAAGCCATATTTCAAGCACGAAAGAAGGAACTAAGGAGAGCACTGAACATAAAAAAGTGGTTTTAAAAAAGTGTATGTGCCTGACAGTGAAAATCGTCAAGTTGTACTTTCGTGCCTGCCCTCTTCTGAAATGGTGACGCAAAGAAAGAAGAAAAAAAGGCATGCCAGATCAAATCTCCGTGAAATGGTGCAACAGGGAAAAGAAAAGAGGAGAAAAAACAATTTTGCGTGTTGCAGTACATGAAGGAAAAATCTAAAAAATCACGTCGGAAAAGTGTGTGAAAGCTGCCATATTCATTTCTCGACAGACCTTCTTCAATGAGATCATAAAAAAAAGGCGGAAAATTAGGCACCATGAGAGACTATACATTAAGCCTCCTGAAAAAGAGCCTGCTCTTTCAGATATATATTTGTCCTAAGTTTAGCATATCGATGGCCAAAGTGTGAAACCACGTATCTCCATTTCGGTGTTTCAAAATTCTTGCTCCTAATGTACTTTTTCGGAAAGAAACTAGCGGATCTGATAATTTGAATAATTTGTACAGAATTTGTACTCTGCTAATAGAGCAGAGAAATCAAGAAATGTTTAGGAATCTCATAGACATAGTTTTCTAGTGGAAAAAAAAATACGTTTGAAATATGCTATGTGGTTTCTCACTGTTGCAATTGATATGAAGACTCGTTTATAATAAGTCTTATGCTCAAACCCTGCCGCCAAAAGGAGAGAATTAAGAAGGAATTCGTGATTTCGTGATGAGCAGATAATAAATAGAATATAAATATATGAAATAGATGTATAAAACTACATTATAAATTCGCGGTGGATGACTTCATACATACACCGTATTTTTGAAAGGCACTATCTCCAATTCTCCATTGATATTGGAGTTGGGAACTCGGTGTTTGGACCGATATTTTTATTTTGTGCTGATCTATACTCTGAAATTCAAGACATAATTCTGTGATGGACCCATTTGACTTCTACCAAATTTTCGGTCAGAAAACACAGATTTTCACAGCACGCCCATCTTCTTTCTCAACGATTTAGATTGTTGTGACCGACTCATTCAGGATGAACTCCGCTGATGGAAATCCACGATGTTGCATCGCGGCTCATCAGTGGCGTGGCGTGCTTTGCAATATATCGATTAATCTGCCATTTAAACCTATGGAAAAGGATCGGTAGACAGGGTGCTCGCAGCGAATACCTTAAAAATCGACTCTTTTCCATAGCTTCACATGGGGAAGTATCGATAATCGATCATTCATGCCCCGCCACTGCGGCTGATATCTGCATCTTCGTATCCTCTTTTCAGGCATACACAGCACGAGGTCTCTTAGTTCCGTATTTGGTCAGCTGGTATTTATGAGCGCAATCTCAGTGCAAGTTGCGGCGGGTAACAAAACAAGTACTTAAATGTTGCACAGAGAATGGCTGATTGCACAACAGATGAGATGAACAGTCTCCACTTGGAAACTCAATCGCCTGAAGATTTAAATGGTGTAACAAGAGAATGCAAAAGAGTTTTCTTTTTTATCGCGCTTCTTTTCTATTCAAACCATACGGTAAATGTATATCGAATATCGATGGTGAAACTACTGAACATAGGATATTGTTTTATTATCTTCTCATTTATTGTCTATAATTTTCAGGGATCAGTCCACTGTTCTTACTATTGGGCTCGCTTCGAGCGCACCCTATGGAATCGTGGCTCAACTAGGCAATCAGCAATCAGCGCTTGTTATTCACATCATGCGACTTCACCGTGCGCTGAAAATTCTAAGAATTAGTCGGTTTATGGGGCCTCTTGCTGTCAAAAGAGTGCGTCATAAATAATAGAAATGCTACAAGTGCGTCAGAGGGGTACACTTTAAAAGTGCAACCTTTTAAAAATGTCTAGTCTGTTCTCACGAGAATAGCACCCATTTTTTGATACATTGTAACGGGAGGAGAGGGGGCAAATGGGTGTGTGTGTTGTTCCGATAACGGCGCGAGCATGGTACGGGAAATATATTTAAAACTGGAATTAAACCTGCTAAACACGCAAATGTCGCATGCCTACGTATTGTCTAATTTCCTCCCGTGTCTTACTTTTTCCTAGGATATCAAGATTGTGGCAATTTTTTGGGAGAACACGTTTGGCTAGAGTACCTACGTTGACAAAGTATGACCACTGAAGCCTTCATTCGTGATTGGTTCAGTCATCTTATAGGCTTTTTAGAGCTTTCAGGGTCCGGCTGTTGCATCGGATTTACACAGTTTTCAATGCAATTGTGTGCATTGCATTTGAGATTAAAACCAAAGTTTTGATTTGGTCAGACGAAATCGACGGCTACTCCGCGACATCTGGAAATAAAGGAAGTGTCCTGCTGAACTAATCTACTCATGTTTCTGTGAATGTCGTGCAGAGTTTGCGAACTGCGAGTGACTGGCGCAATGGACTATCACCAATGCGATCCGATTCGATCCCGGTTGCTCGCGCTTGATTTTTCACGAGGTTGCAATTTTTCCACCTAAAGATTTGATTAATGTACCCCCCCCCCAAAAAAAAAAAAAAAAACAAAAAATATCAATCGCACGCTCAGGTTACATTTTGTTCTTCTTCCATATTAACGAATAATGTCGGTTACTTTTTCTTACTGCATGTGTGAGACACCGGATTAAGCATCAAAGTTGCGAACGTCCATTTCTAGCGTCGTAAATCAGCAAGTGGTCGAGGATTACGCCTTCTCGATTGCATCTAACGCTAGGGAACCAACAGCCGACTGCTCCGCCGTGCTAAGGAAAAACGCCGTATGAGCATTCAAATGTTGCCATATTTCTTCCCAAAGAATATTTATCTCTGAAGAAAGTTATACATATTTTTACTTAAAATTTTTAGATATTTAGATCAAATCACGAACGAAATCCTCTGAAAAATCGGAAGAGAAATATTCACAAATTTTCCTGAAAATTCGTGATTTGTCGAAGGAAGTTTGACAACGTCTGTTGGGCCATAATACGTTCTTCCCTAGCACAGCAGTGCTCATCCAGGACTTTCCTTCGCGTCGCGCGCCATTGCTGGCCGCGCTGCACACGGTCTTAAGCTCCGCTTCCACAAGGCGTAGACGACAGTCTGGTCGGCTCAAAACGTATATTAGCGCCTGCAAGACTGCAAGAATACTGCACGCATTGCGCCGAAACACAGTGCGGTCGCCGGTCGACCCAGAAACGCATATAGCGCCTACAAGGGTGCTGGAATACTTCACGCATTGCGCCTAACGCAGTGCGGAAAAGTTAGCCGCGCAAAGTCAACCTCGCGGCTTTTCCTCGCGACCTGACGCAATGATTTTAAGCCTACCATTGAAAAGGGGACTCACATTCACACACGAACATACCGAAGTTTGGTAAACTTGTTTGGCGCATCACGTCACATGAAGCTCATCATCCACCTAGTAGGTAAGATGACTGTTGCTTCCGTAAAATTGGACGTATTTCTATCAAACGGAACTATGTGCATTATGACGTGAGCCTTTTTATGCACATATAATTATGGGTCTCAGGGCTCATGTCTTAATGCACATAGTTCCGTTTGGTAGAAATACGTCCAATTGTAAGTATGGAATGTTGAATTCCCGAAAGAAGGAGTTTCCACCTGTCGCAAAGAGGCCAGTGGAGGGTCTCTATTGCATAAAAAAAACTGCCGAATTATGACTGATGAATGTCGGGGTGAGCACTGGGGAGGCGACTTTTTGAAAAACAGGTTAAGTAAACCAATTGCTTAACTCTTTGGTCTTGAATCATTATTAGGCCTCCGATCATTGACTTCCGATTCCGAAAGTAACATCTACACTTTAGAGAAGATATCAGTGCGGGGTCTTTAAAATGTACCACATTTTGCAATAATGAACCACTATTTCCGACTCATTTTAGAAACAACTTATACGCTAGTGGTTTCCCTATGTAGAAATGTGCTTTTATTGAAGAGCCAGGGGTAGTGGTCCCTCGTTGCAAAATGTAATCCAAATATATTCTCCTTGATCACGTCGCTATTGTCGGTGGTAACGGAGAGGTAAAAAATCATGACACCTAGTCGCACGAGTAAGTTGCGCGGTGGCTTGGCGTCACGACACTTGGTCGCGCCCCGTGGAGACGTGGCTCAGATTCACCCGCTGTCCCCGTCCGTCACCGATGTCCTCGGCCGGCCGCGGCACACAGTGGGTCGAGTCAATCAGAGAGGTCGCAAATGAAATTGTTGACTAAAACTGCAAATTTTGATGTTTATCTCGTCACATTTTAAATTTCAAGGGGTGCTGCTGGAAGGAAATTGTCACGAGGAAAGCAATTCATACACTTCTAAAATCTCATAGTTTTGTTAAAATGGAGTCTTGAACTTTTAAAGTTTCCAAATTTTGTCCGACCTCTCCTACTGACTCGATCCATTGTGCGGCAGTCGCATATTCAATCCTCGGTCGCGTTGGCGAGCAGAACCGAAGTGCCGAATGTGAGCACTTGAGATTGGTCCGCCGATTGACGGGTGAGAGGTGACGCGTTCGAGTGCGCCACGCGGCGTTGCCAGACGCAGGAAGAGACCCTCCGCTGCGGGATGATTTCTGAAAGTGATAGCGGGTCGTTCAGGGTACGTCCAGCAAAATCGTGGATAGGTGGCATTCAAGATGAAAAGCAAGATGCCATTTACCATATGACCTCTGGGTCGATAGACAAGAGTGGCGATTAGGTGTCGCAGAGCGCCCGGGCGCGCTGTAAAAGCGACTTCAATGTATGTATGAATTTAGGGCATAAAAGTACAGTGGTGTACACATTTTCATGAGATTTGGTTCAGAACCGTTGCCAAAATTCAGGAAAAACGATTTACATTCCGAAATTTTGGGGGGACCGTAGCTCCGACTGGGGTCACTTTTGGAAAAAAAAACTTTATACAACAAAAAAGTATTATTTTGACCCATAGAACACGCCTCTGCGATCTGGCCGTTTAACCCTGGATCACCCTGTATTTTGTCGCCGGGTCCATCATGCATAAAAACTCGGTTTTAATCCGTTCGGTGTCGGGATGCGTTGTTCGCCGTAGCACCTACATTAACTTTATCGGTGCAGTATTTCACACGTAAGTAAGTGGTGACTGGTTTGCAATAAGCGGCAACTGCAGGGCACTGAGAGTGCACTATTAATTCCAAGTTAACAACCCGAGCGATTTGCCTTGATTCGATCCCTGCTGGGAGCCCAGCAGGGGGCAGCGTGCCCGATATCTTTGCATCCTCCATGGCAAATCCCACTCCAGCGCGCTCCAGTCGCACTGCATCCCGCATGCGCACCGCGTTGTCTCCTCAGGACTCTTCTTCCGAACGACTTTCGCACTAACCTTCTGAGTGACACTCATCTCAGAGGTGACGAGACACCAAGTACACCGAGAAATTAGAGTACTAGGATAGGACCATGGATGTCGAGATGTACACTGAGAAACAATTTTCATGAGATTAATAATTAAAATGTTTTAAAACAAATTATTAACTCACATGCGACGATTTTTTTTCCTTCGGCGGCTTCGAGCTAAGTGCGGCTCATCATCGCTGCGACTTACATTAATTTTCATGAGGTATTATTTTGACTTAAAACGTTGTTTCTTGTCGCCAAACTTTGGTTTTGTGAGTTAAATCCGTGCGGATTCAACTCTAAAGTCGGTTTTCTTGAGTTAAAAAAACTTTGTTTTGCTATCGTATTTTTAACTTACACTGGAAAAAAAACACGGTTCGGTCGTATGTACACTGGAAAAAAAAACTTATTGGATCTAGAGTCCAGACTCTTAAAAACATCGACAAGAAAAAATACTCTTGATTCAATCACCCTGGTAAAAATTGGCGATAGGAGCTGCGTTTCAAAATACCATAGGAGTTCTTATAGCTGACTGAAGAAGGCGATAGAAAATCATATAGCTGGCTGTAGAAAGTGGAAAAAATCATACGGTCGGGCTACACGAAGCGATAAAAAATTATACAGCCGGGCTATAGTTCCTATCACCGGGCTTTACACTTTATCGCTTGACTGTTGCTTTTTCGCCATCGGCTGTAAAAGGCTATAAGAAATTGTGTAGAAATTCGTGTGCTTTGTAAATCCCAAAGTTTGTACGTAATCACCTTAATATTTAAAAAACGCACATTATATTTTCCTTCACTACATATTTTTTTTCATCAATTACAATGAGAATAATCCATACAGAGTGTGCAAACATTTCTAAGTCATGAGTTGAAAAACGCTGACTCCACGAGATTAAATATTAGAGCCCAACACAAAGCGGAGTGGCGGCGCACTGGCGCCTACAAACCTAACAGGGATACTTCACGCATTGCGCAACGCGTGAAGTATCCCTGTTAGGTTTGTAGGCGCCAATGCGCGTTCCGCGCTCTCTGCAGTCTACCCGCCCGCCGCGCCGCAGCGTACCACGGCGTCTTGAAGCAACTATTTCACACCAGAGGTATTGCACAGTATCATACGAAATTGAAGGCGCTCCAACATATTAAGAATGACAGGCATCCTTCAAAAGTACGGAGCTTTCCTCGCAAAATAAATCAAGATACTACGGCCCAAAAAGAGAGCGGTAGTCCAAAAACTAACCAAGTCCTAGCATCCGTAATTAGTAACGTTTAGCATAAACTTCATCCTCTGGCTGTTGCTTAATCGCCATCGGCTATAAAAGGCTATAAGAAATTGTGTTGCCGGCTGTAGAAACTATTGGGAATCTTACAGCCGGCTGTAGGTCTATGGTATTTTGGAACACAGATTCTACTGCCAATTTTTACCAAAGCAGATTTAAGCTTAAATCAAGAAAAGCCTCTTAATTTGAGCGGATTTCTTTTTGATATAAGCTTATATCTGATTGAATCAAGAGTCATTTTCCTTGTCAATGTTTTCAAGAGTCTGGACTCTAGATCCAATGTGTTTTTTTTTTCCACTGTACACTTATAACGATACCAAAATGACACTTTTTTAACTATAAAAAAACTGATGTTGAGTCGAATCCACACGGATTTAGAGTAACCTACGGTTCGGATCGATTTAACACAAAATTGTGTTGAGCAACCATGTCCTGTTGTTGACCGGCTTCAATTCTCTCCCTCCTTCAAAAGTCCATGTCACTCACCCACGTCACACCGATAGACAGCGGGCGGAGGAGATGACTTCGTCAACGAGGAGTGAAAATTATGATACCGCATGACACGATCATGGCATTCAAAACGACGCAAATGCGGGAAAGGTGCAGCTTTGCAGAACGGAAGGAGCATGTACTCTGGATTATAGAATTATTAATTCCTGCTCTGTGGACGTGGAAGTCCGTGAGAATCAGGGTACCAGGCTATCAATGGCGTGGCGTGCTTTACGATGTATCGATTGATCCGTCTTTTAAGCCTATGGAAAAGGATCGATAAACAGGGTGTTCGCAGCGAAAATCTTAACAATCGATTCTTTACCACAGCTTCAAGTATGGAAATATCGATAATGGATCATTAACGCCTTGCCTCTGCCGGCCACACCTGGGTCCCGCTTGTCGTTATTCTTGAGGTACACTCAGGAAGAACGCCGTATGAGCTTTTAAACGTCGCCAGATTTTGTTTGTCCAAAAACGAATACTTTTGAATATTATTCCTCCAATTTTTCAGATATTTATGAGTACTTTAATCCAATGGACCAGTCCTTTCAAAGAGAAAAGTACCGAATTTTTCTCAAAATTAGTCAAAAGGGAATATTTTAGCGGAGCAAATTTCGCAACATTGGAATGTTCGCACGGCGCTTTTTTCTTAACACGGTAGGATTACTTACAAGCGTCTTGACTATTCTAGCAGTCAACATCAATCGAACGTCATTCGGGAATCGATACACCTCCATTCGCAGTTCTGAGAACAGATTTATCCCCAATGCTGCCATCCAAGTCCAATATTTTGTATTTTTTTCTATGCAAGATTGCAAGGAAAAGTGAGGACTTCCATATTATTTGACGTTCTCGACAATCTGACAAATGGAAATTTTGTCTTCGTCGGGCGAACAAAGATGACAAAAGCGGGGTAATGTGATCAGTCAGCCATGTCACTGTCTTATCGCTGCTTTGTCGTACCTATGTTGGTTAAAATTGACAAAATTGGCTATAGAGGTAACTCAATTGGTGCCCCTAAGCTTTCAAAATTTACCCAATTTAGGCACGAAAAAACAGCGATGAGACATAGCACATCAATCACACCATGGCAATTTACCTTTGTCATCCTTGTTGCCCGACAAAAACAAAATTTCAATAATCGGCCTGAAGGTTGCTAAAATACGTCCAACTATTTCTCCCGATCGAAACTTATCATTTTCAATGAGCAAATTATTAAATAATGAAGTGTTAATGACTAATTTGTCATGAACAACATCATAAACTCCACTCAAGAGCTGGACTGGAGATGATTTTCTATTATTTTGGATCGAACCATCAAAAACCAACACGTCTCAAGAATAACGTAGCTACTAAATCCTTCCATGCACTCGATTCGAGCTGTAAGAATATCCTTATGTTTGTAATCGGTTGTGGGCAAAGACGAGGCGTGAATGATCGATTATCGATATTTCCCCATTTGCAGCTGTGGTAAAGAATCGAGTATTAAGGTGTTCGTTGCAAACACCCTGTTTAACGATCATCATTGGGAAAAAAACACATTGGATCTAGAGCCCAGACTCTTGAAAACATTGACAAGAAAAAATACTCTTGATTCAATCAGATTTAAGCTTAAATCAAAAGGATTTCCGCTCAAATTAAGAGGCTGGGTTCTTGATTTAAGCTTAAATCCGATTGAATCAAGAGTATATTTTCTTGTCGATGTTTTTAAGAGTCTGGACTCTAGATCCAATGTGTTTTTTTTTTTTTTTCCAGTGGCTCTCTATATGTTAAATGACAGATCAATCGATACATCGCAAAGCACGACACACCAGTGGTTGTGGAGATTCGTACTGCACTGCAAAAACGCAAGACAACTCCAACGTTGCCGTACCAAACAGGCTTGTCTGTATGCTTTCTGATTAATTCAAGTCATCTAGAAATGGTTTCGATCGCACGATGTGGCAAACGTGGAAGCCTCTCAGAGCAATGGACCGATCGGAGAGGCTGCCCTGCTGACTGGCGGTGATCAGCGTTGCTGATCCGGGCCGGAGAGCGCGACGACCTGCTGCGGTTTCCTGCTCGCCGCGTCTTGGAGCATCCTCCAGTCGCCGCTGGAGTCAGCAGTCGCTGCCGCGCGGCAACCATCGTTCACCGCTCACTTTAATCCACCGTCCACCGCCTCGCCATCCTGCGCCGCCGATCCAAGTTGCGGCAACTTATTTGCCCGCGCTCCTGGAGCGATTCGAGGATCCCGGTTAACAGGAACTTTTAACAACACATTAAGCGATTTTTCGCGATGGATCGGATGGATTAGAGCACCAAAAAAGACAAAGTACACGGAGAAAAAAACTTCGTGCGTGGGACCCGAAGTTTAGGTCATATGGATCTCTGAAGTTTTCGGATTGAGCATCTGAACACTTCAGGTCCCGCTGCTGAGGTTTGGATCACACATCTGAAACTTCAGTTCTTACATCTGAAGTACTTCGGTTTTCACATCCGAAAAACTTCGGTTCTCACATCTGAAGTACTTCATATGTAAGAACTGAAGTTTCAGATGTGTGATCCGAACCTCTACAGCTAGACCTAAAGTGTTCAGATACTCAATCCGAAAACTGCAGAGATCCATATGACCTAAACTTCGGGTCCTAAGCACGGGGTTTTTTTCTCCGTGTATGGTCTTTCTGTGCCGGTTTTTCATTGGTCGCATGAAAATTGGCTGACACGATGTAGAGAACAAACAAGTTGGTTGTTATCAGCATGCAAGTTTGAGGTTATAAATAAGGCTGAAAGAACTGAGTTGTATCGAAATTTGGATAAATACCACAAGTTACAAGAAAAGTCACACTTAGAATGTAAGCGAGCCTGGAGGGCCAAAAATCTGCCATGGGCCTGAAGGGCATGCAAGGACGGGTCTAGGGTGGAACGACCTCGAAAAATAAACAGCGCAAGCTTAGATAGCCTTGCTCATGTCACGGGTGGCGATACAGCGGTAATTAGTTGTACGGGTGATGGTTGGATGATAACTGAAAAAGTTGAAGTTTAAGACGAAAAATGAACAAATCCATCCGTCTCTAATGACCATATAAAATACACGGGGCTTATAAATGGACCGCGTTCAACAGAAAGGAACGTCAGCTATTGCCCAATTGTACTGGGCGATTTAATGTCTTACATAAAAACGGTTGTGCGGATTTTTGTGAAAATTTCAGTTAATATTCTGAATAATACGAAGCGAATTCCTTAAAATTTTCACAGGAATTCGCACCAACATTCTCTTGTAAAAAATTACATTGCCCAGTTAAAATTGGCTATAGCTTATGTGGCTTGGTTCTTTTCTGCCGAACGCGGTCGAAATGGGGTTGAATAATGTTGGAAAGTCCTGACAAAGTATGACTGCACGGAAATAGTTTACCATTCCTTCACGCTGTATTTCACACAACGCGAAGGAGTGGTAAATTTTATCAATCTTTAAGTTGATTCTGCCTGAGGAATGGGTACCTGTACCAGTATGTATTAACGTTTACCTTTCTTCTGGCAGAATTGACTCTGAATCAACGCTGTGTGAAATACAGTGTGAAGGAACGGTAAATTGTACCAATTTTTTTTCTCAGTGCGGAAGTCCGAGAGGTACGTGGTTTCGCATTTTCGGCATTATATTCGGACGTATTTATGCTAAAAGGAACTATGTGCATAGGGTTTGCGTGTAACATAGTTCGTTTTAGCATAAATACGTCCATTTTTAATATTGAGAGGCCCCAACCACTCAACCAGAAGTGCGGAGAACAACATGAATCCGGCATTCTTCCCGCATCCCGAGGAAATATTTCGCTGCGAGGTTTTTTGTCTATCTGATCGTGGAAGCTTGCCCGACCCCGCCGAAAGTCCCGCTAACCAAAGGCACAGTTAATTAAATCTCAAACAATAAGTGCACGCCAGAAGTGATACCCTACCCGCGGCACCGAGGGATTGTCAGTCCGGCGAACAATGAGATTTGCATCTCGCACTGCGACTGAATCCTTCATCCGAGCGTCCGCGTCCGTCGCACGCTTGGTTCAGTGTGCCAACTGGGCAATGCCGTTTTATCACTTAATCGTTTGCCAATTAACAATTGGCGTGCTGGTTGGTCGATTAGAATCAGTTTCGGGTGGAGCGAACTCCGTTTCTTCCGAGCCGAGCCGTGGCCCCGATCAGGGGGCCGAGCGAATGTCACCGACTGATAGCCGGAAAGCTCTACATGCAGAACATAAACTGATCGGTGAGGTTAAATTGTTCCTCTTACAAATTCTGATCGCTTGGTCTGGACCAGCAAACACGGCACACTGGAAAAAAAACACATTGGATCTAGAGTCCAGACTCTTGAAAACCTTGACAAGAAAAAGGACTCTTGATTCAATCAGATTTAAGCTTAAATCAAAAAGAAATCCGCTCAAATTAAGAGGCTCGGTTCTTCATTTAAGCTAGATTCTGATTGAATCAAGAGTACTTTTTCTTTACGATTTTTTTAAGAGTCTGGACTCTAGATCCAATGTGTTTTTTTTTCCAGTGTACTGCACTGAGAAAAAAAGTTCGGTAAATCCGAACTAGTTCGGATCATATGGAACCACGATTTTGTTCGGCACACACAACCGAATTATTCGGTCTGTTCAACCGAATTGTTCGGTTTGTGCAACCGAACAATTACAGTACGCTTCAGTGGACCGAAAAGTTCGGTCCACTGAAGCGTGGACCCCATCCAACTTTTCCACTCATGCGTTGAAGTCTCTGAGTCAGTCGAAAAGAGTTTTCGTTCTCCTTCATTTTGCGGAGGAAGTTTTGTTGCTTCACAGTAATAATAATTATGAAGCAACAAGGGGTCTGTGCAACGAGCGGTCAAGGGGGCTGGGCCTTGTCGTAACCGGATCTGCGAAAAGGAACGTCAACCTGGCGCGAAAAACATCGCAGGAAGCGCCTGCGAAACTGTTGGAATACTTCAAGCATTGCGCATTACGAGAGGGCTACGCTACTCTTTCTGATCGATTCGTGGTAAAACCCCCTAAGGCGCTTCGAGACATCATATCAGGCGTTATGTGTCACGTTATGTGTGTGCATTTCAGTAGATCAGGTATTTTGGTCATACCTCTTTAAATCATCGATCATTTTTAGGAATGGAGGATATTCTAATGCCCAGTTGACCTAGTAGCTTCTTAAACACGAATTTCACAAAATTTCAGACTCTTGCAAGTATTCCATTCACACCATGTCTACTGGTCCATTCTGGGAATCGAGAAATAATTCTCAGTCTATGATCCATTAATGGCCCTCAATAAAATCCGTTTTGTCGGGAATGACGGCAATGCCTTGGCCCGCTCCGAGCTGCCCACGATACGACGCCAGCGATAGGAGACTGGGCGCACTCATCACGCAGCCGCAACCTCAAGTTCCCGAGGGTGAATCCCTTGATTAACTTATTATGCTCATTTTAACATCTGTATTAATTCTAATATCTGTTCGCGTACTTTTAATATCTGTATTAATTTCAATATTAATACAGTCGGCTTGCGCTCCTTGCGCGCAACTTTCAGCACGCAGCGCCCGCCGGAGGGCTCTCGCAAATTAATTCATTAGGGGTGCCCGGGCCGGCTCGGCGCGGCCGCGGCGTACGACATGCGCCAAGCGGGACGGCGGGCGAGCGGGCAGGGCCCCGATTCCAGCACGAACGGCCACCGCAGTGACCCCTAACCTCGCCGCTTCCCAGTCACGTGATCCAAGTTTAATAGCTTATTTTGCGAAATATTTTCCACCGCGCTGCGCGATTTTCTCAGGTACCCTCGCACGCAGCGTAAAAGTTAGTTTATGCACTGGAAAAAAAATTCGGTCGTATGTAGGTACCTACACTGGAAAAAAAAACACATTGGACCCAGAGTCCAGACTCTTAAAAACATCGACAAGAAAAAGTACTCTTGATTCAATCGGATTTTTGCTAAATCAAGAACCAAGCCTCTTATAATTTGAGCAGATTTCCTTTTGATTTAAGTTTAAATCTGATTGAATCAAGAGTCATCTTTCTTCGACCCTGGCTGGTCACGCCTGATTTTTAACGAGGTTGCAAATTTTCAACTCAAAGACTTGGTCAAAGTACCCCAGAAGGAAGCTAATCGGAAAAAATGAGCCACTCACTCAGATTTACTCGCTTAAAAAACTGAAACTGATTTTCTAAGAGGGAGGACGAAATGATTATGAAGGTTTGAAGGAGTGGCTCGTACTTTGAAGAACTTTTGACAGTATCTTAACTTAGTTAATTCGAAACAAACATGTTCTGTTTAAAATCTAGTGACGACAGATTTTAAATCCTCTCATTTTTGCGCTCTCTAGAAAGCGGCTTCTATACCGCTCAATATCTGGAATTCCTTAATTTTCATGGCTAATCTTGGATTTTAGTGTCGATTGTCCCAAAATTATGAAAAATGTTACCTAGATTTTGCCGGGCCTCCTGAAGAAAATGCTGAAAAGCTGTGACCTCCTGCAGGAAAAAAGGACCATCGTTTATGGAGGCAAAATTATATCAGCAGCTCGATTTTTCAAAACTTAATAACATACACTGGAAAAAAAAACACATTGGATCTAGAGTCCAGACTCTTGAAAACATTGACAAGAAAAAATACTCTTGATTCAATCAGATTTAAGCTTAAATCAAAAGGAAATCCGCTCAACTTAAGAGGCTTGGTTCTTGATTTAAGCTTAAATCTGATTGAATCAAGAGTATTTTTTCTCGTCGATGTTTTTAAGAGTCTGGACTCTAGATCCAATATGTTTTTTTTTTTTCCAGTGTACGCTAAAAATTTGTTCAATCCACCAAAAATGTTCTCAACTCAGTTTTCCCTCGTTTTTTTGAATTAGTTCAGAGTTGAATTTTCTTTGAAACAAGTTACTCCATTATTCCTTGGCCAGCCATATTTCCAATTGTCTGCTCGCGTAACCAGGCACCTAGCCGGTTTCGCAACAAGGCATTGTCCAGTAGACACAGCAGTGTCTTTAGATCCTTATCCCTTCGCTCACGATCATCGGAGATAGCACCTAACTCAATTAACGCGTAACTCTCCCTCGGGAGCCAATCAGGAGGCAGGATCAGGGTGCACGGCGCCCGATACGATCCGACAAGAGATTCGTGACGCCGGGTTTACCGCATCTGTTGACCACTCAAAAAAGCCGTGTTTAATTATTCCCCCAACTTCTCCTTCCGTTGATTGTAGAAGCGAGATCCTGTTCAGGTTTTCTGCTTCTTCGCTCCGCCAAAAATGGCGCGGTCGATCGTTGGTTGAAAGTCGCACAATTTTCAGACTTGAGCAAGACGACTCGCGTGTATTTCTTGGACGATTCTACTTAAAAGACCGTCTATAAATCAACGGGTTATTTGAAAAAAACCCTAACCGCGAAATCTTCAGAAATTGAATTTTCGGCGGAATATTATTCTTTGAATTTTCGGCGGAATATAATTCTTTGAATTTTCGGCGGAATATGATTCTTTGAATTTTCGGCGGAATATAATTCTTTGAATTTTCGGCGGAATATTATTCTTTGATGGCAGACACATCCCACCCCCGAGGGATTCTGCCAAAATTGCTCTTAAAACTTTTTTTTAAACATTTAACGGACTGCAGTTACGGAAGGCGTTTGAGATAACTATTCAACCATAGGTGATGCCCATATTGCCGCTAGCTGGAATTGAAGGCGCGTTTTACTGCGCAAATGACACGACCATGCTACGTAAATACGTGGATTGCACGTAACAATTTTTCCGTCGGAGGGAAATTTGGGAGGGAATTGAGTAACGCCTGACCTGATAATCAGTTTTTGTGAAATCGGGCTAATCTAACAAATTATCGATTGCTCATGGCCGAAAACTCATAGTGTGTGTTTACATCCCCAGATAGAAAGGAAAATAAAATTCGAGTTTTACAGTATTCTTAAAACGAATAGAAAAATACGCTGCTCTATTTGATTTGCAAGACGTAATTGATCTATCAGCCGTAGACGTAAAAAGGAGAAATGATAAATGAATCGAAAGTTCTGAAAAAAGTTGCTCCAGATCCAACTGTCATGAGATCCTGCGAGCCTTCGTGCCAACGTAATTGACAGCTCCATGACCAAGTTTTGAAAGACCAGCCACGCAATTGGCGTAAGAAAAAATTGACAGTCAACCGCGGATGATAGATGGAAGGGAGCTGTAATAGGCGTGGAGCAGTATTAATTAAAGCATAATTAAGGCAAGCGCTAAGTTTATTGGATGTTAAACACAAACGCTCAAGCGAACAAACAAACGGAACTTGCTAGGTCTTGCGTTTCTACAGCATCGTGACTCAGTTTAATTTGTCTGTTTACATTCCATAGCCCGAGCTGATGCTTGTAATCAATCAGTGTAAATGAATTGATAACCTGGTGACACGCCTTTGAACGGTGCAGTTAGTAAATTATTGGAATTGAATCTAACAATAGGTACTATTTTCGGTTGGAAACAACGAGATAGTTGTTGCTAAATCCTACGTATATCTTAATACATTGACTACAGCAGTGCGCTCTGTGTTCGTCTACAGTAAAATAACGTATATGTCGCAGGCAATTATAGCAATCGCCGGTAAATTGCAATCTATTCGTGTTGAATCAACAAATTAAAAAACTTTAAAGTGAAAAAACGATAAAGGAAGTAGTGATTATTATGTTTTTAATTCCAACATACGTTATCCTCTTCTTCTTGAATGCATGGTATCAGCTAGCATTTGCTAGCATACTCGCGAGTTCGTGAAATGTAATCAATAATCTGCGTCGGGTTTGTTTTGGTTCAGCGACTAAACTAACTCCTTGGCAAAGCGGAGAGTATCGCTGGATTTGAAGGCGTTCTAAGCTGAGGTCGTGCCTTGAATTTCTTCTCGAAAGAAACCTTTACTATATCCATTGTAATTTCAATTTGACGAATTGACAAGTACGGAGCTTGCAAATTGCCGGCAATTGCTGGCTGCCTGCGACATTGTATACATTTTTCCGAACATGTCTTTCAAAAATTACCCCCCCCCCCTCCCTCCCCCATTCAAAGGAGGAACGTATCCACTGTGAAACTCCCAAACCACGTATGTCGGTTTGTGACGTTGCAGACTTTCTGTTATTCTGAATTTTTGAAATTGGAAACTACCAAACGTCAATTACAAACTGATTGCGGTAGACGCACTCATACGACAGTATGTTGGAGTTTTTTTGCCAATGTGCGTTAAAAAATTCAGCATAAAGCTGAAACTCTCAATACAGAGGGAAAAGATCATTCGAGCACAAATTTCCCTCTAAGAGATATGCTGTTTGGAGCAACACTATAGTTACTTCCATTCAGGAAGGCAACTGAAGACGCGTTTCGGATGATCTTTTCCCTCTGCATTGAGAGTTTCAGCTTTATGCTGAATTTTTTAACGCACATTGGCAAAAAAAACTCCAACATACTGTCAAATGTCAATTCTTAAAAACTCCTATGAATTTTCTTCTGAGGGTAAAGACAATTCTTTGAAAACTGCAAGCAATGATTTTTCTTTTTTCGTCTTTAGAAAAATGCCAAAAAATTAAACAAGCGAGGAGATTTTCAAACATCGCAAACGAGATACGCGGTTCGGAAGTATCACCGTGGATATGCCATCAATACATGCCGATCGAACCGGCTTCAAACGAATTAGCAAACTGCGCTATTCCTCGGGGTGTGTTCAATCATTCAATCCATTTTAATTTCTGAATCGAACGCATTAAGCTTTCTAATTATTGATATGTGTCGAGGATCGACTGACGGTTACGAGGAGGAATGATTGATCCTCCCGATTCAGGATGCTCCCAGCGAATCTTTAAGACTCTCGAGAACTTTTCCGCGTCATTTCGCTCGACCAGCTAGTTGTTATGATCACTAAGAAGAAATACGACCTCGGAAGAAATGAGACCAGGAGATGAGAGATTACCGATGGAAGATAAAGATTATTAAGAACATCGCCCGGATTGTTGAATCGTTATCGATTGATCGATTAATAACATTGCGAAGATAGGGGTTTATCGATCGAGGTCATTCGACAGCGATTCAATAATCGACCCGCAGATCTCATCGATGATAGAACGTTGCCGTGCCTCTCTCCGCTAGCTTTTGACTAAATGGCTCGTAAAAGCTTAGTGGCGATCGCAATTAATGACCTTCTGGTTAAAATTTTATTACGTGCGTATTTTACGGGTATTCCTAATTGATTCCTTTGATTCATTCCTTGTCTACAGGCCCATTCCTTTCCCCCGAATCAAAGTGCAAAGACGCAGTTGTGCTGGTCACAGAATTTTGTGTCATGCTCGATTCTTGTAGATCAGCTAAAAATGATGAGATCAGTCCATATAGCAAGTCTACGTTAAGCGAGATATAGCGCGATTCGAAAAATTCGAGTTCTGACGTCATCCGCCGCGGTTGTGACATCCTTGGTATCTTCCACCTTACTTTCATCCGTTAGGGACACACGCATTTGCGCTACTCACCGTGAAACTTGGATGAAACTAAGTAGCAGAAACCGAGGATGTTACGATAGCGGTGGATGACGTCACAGACCTATTCTTTCAAAGTGTGATATCCCGGTTAATATTGAACGTAGGGAGTTGCTGTTTGGCCGATTTCATTATTTTTAGCTGATTTACAAGATTAAGCTTTAAAAGACTATTCTGTGACCAGCACAACCAGAGACAAGAGACCCTCCACTAGTATCTTGGCCATGGTGGAAGCTTTTACTTTCGGGACTTCAGCATTCTACTGTTGACTTGTTGGCAGTTTCGTTTTGCAAACAAGCCGAAAATGGCCGACGTTTGGGAAAAATGTTTGGCTCATGACGTCATCCGAAGCTCATCATCGACCATGTAGGTAAGTCAACAGCCGAAACTAGCGTGATGACTGTTGCTCCCTAATAATTGTCCATAAGGAATTGTTGAAACCCCGAAAGTAAAAACTTCCACCTGTCGCTAGAAGGCCAGTGGAGGGTCTCTTGTCTCTGAGCACAAGTGACCCATTGGGTTCTTTTACGCTCATCAGGATGCGACTACGATTGGTAATCGAGCTGGCAGCGGTGAGCTGTCGCTGTCTCAGCGATGATCTGCAGCAGACATGATCCAGTTGAAGCGATGGACAGGTTCCGACGTCCCTCGATCAAAAAGACCGCGCTCATTTATCATCGCGTCTGTAACGCGCATTGCAGCTCTTCCTACGGGATATTACCCGTTGACGTCATCAGAGTTGCCATCGATCCGACTATCTAATTGTTTTCTTACCAGCTACGTTTCCACCATCATCAATGCCACTGTTATTTTAGTGCAGTGGCGAGGCGTGAATGATCAATTGGACTGAGTTAAGCAGAATTGAACCAACCCACATTTTGGAAAAAATTGAGTTATGAGTGGTTTTGAACTCAACCACTGCTCCATTATCTATCGCCAAAAATTCTAAGTTTTTGTTGGAGCAAATTTTGCAGAAATTGAACTTGAAGTTCATCTTTTACATTGAGTCTTATGCAGGAGCCAAACTTTAAACCTCTTTTTCTCGGTTCGATCCCGATGTGGCTTGGTTCCTTTCTGTTTAACTCCGTCCAATTTTCGATGTTTCCCAATTGAAGCTATGGTAAGTAATCGATTATTAAGGTTCCCGTTGCGGACACCTTGATTATCGATCCTTTTCCATAGGTTTAAATGACAGATCAATCGATATATCGCATAGCATGCCACGCTACTGGTTTAATGTTTCGTTCAAAATTAAGAAGGGCTTCTGCATTTTGATTATCCGAAATCGCGAACAGAGACAAAATGCATCATTTTATTCGAAACTGCTCGAAATATATGTTGCTCATAAAGTAGAGACTCCCCTTTTCTGACTTTGCATTTCTCTACGGAATGATCACGATATTTTGGATGAAGTTGCGATTTTTTACGCATTTCTGGCGATAAAATCGGTAGGATCATCAACATTTATGCGATTTCCCGCAATCTTGTCACAATTTTATTTCTATGAAATCGCGTTCCATAACATCGAAATTTTATCACGATTTTTTGCGATAGTAAGAGTTTGGCAGATAGGAACCGACTGTTCTGGCTTATTTGTGCTACAAAATAACTGCAATTGATTTCGTTTTAAAAAAGAGTGCATGGAAAAACCCGCCAAAAAGTTACTCAGGATTTTTCTTGGTAGATTCATAATCCTCCGAAGGAAAATATAAAGAGAAGTCGCGACGGGAGATTTTCAAAAATTGTTATCCTGATTTTAATTATCACGCGGAGTATTCCTCTAACTAAATGCAAAATTGACCGATACTTCAACCTTGCCCTTTGATATTTTTTGCGTTTCACGCTGAGGAGTAGGTATTTTTGTCCCCAAATATGGATACCACACGGTGTATCACCCTTCAAACGGTGTCACGTATAATATCTCATCGATAAATCATAAATGTAAATGTTAAGTTACCTATAAACTTTACTATAAACGTAGTTTGGTCCGGTGCTGCGCCTTTTAATTTTCGCATGCCGATTACGTTCCGTTTTTACGGTCCGATTGTCTGCTTTTCGTCATCTGGGTTATCAATAAGATCTTTGCACGGTCGGAATCTAAGATGAAGCCATCAAAAGCCAAACAAAGCCTTTTCTCCGAATTCCCTTGGCACTCGGGCCGAAAAAGAGTTAATTAAAAAACCATAAACGCCCGCTCGCATATGGTAGCGCCGCGGCCAAATACAAAAGTTACGCGCTCCTCGAATGTCGAGTCGCGATCCATCGATATTCTAGGCGCTGTTGACCGAGACCAAATCGCAAGAGAAGAATCGACAGTTCGATAGATCGCACTCGAAACTGATCCGTGGTAACAAGTCGTAAAATTGCGCATAAAGCCGTAAAACAGTGGCTTACTTTTATTGACCCGCGAAAAGCATGAATTCGCAATTCGCTAATGGGTGCCCCTCACGATTGCGACGAAGGCGTCCCAGGAAAGGAGAATCAAATTTTTGAGACTTTATTGTGTGTACTGTTTTGTATAGGTTGCTGTCTATGGACGATGCTAGAATTACAAGTATCCGTGCTACCGAGCTTACCCCGGTTGTCGGACTTTACAAACGATTCTAGTATGATGAGTCCTCCGAACATCTTTTGCTCCTCATGTAATCCGCCTCTTTCTCTCGACTCTCTGCTCTCAACTTTCTTTGCCTTTTTTTTTGACCATCTGTCTTACGCAGTTAAACCTTTCCGTGTTTATGGCTATTTTGGGTTACTTTAAGTTACTTTTAAGCGCTCAGCCGATACACTGGAAAAAAAACACATTGGATCTAGAGTCCAGACTCTTAAAAACATCTACAAGAAAAAATACTCTTGATTCGATCAGATTTAAGTTTAAATCAAGAACCAAGCCTTTTAATTTAAGCTTAAATCTGATTGAATCAAGAGTCCTTTTTCTTGTCAATGTTTTCGAGAGTCCGGACTCTAGATCCAATGTGTTTTTTTTTCCAGTGTAGGGATCGCTTTTTGATTTCAACCTGCCTCTAGAATTCTAGTATGACAATGCGTTCATAAATGGCGCACCAGCTCAACAACAAGATGGCAACAAGATTTAGAATAGATTAATCTATGATACCTTTATTTAATCCTTCTGATTTTAAAGCACGAAGGATGGTAATCGTTTCTCTAAAATTTATATACAGCGGTAGTGTAGTTTTCTCGAAACTAATAGTTGAAACTTTGGTGTGCGAGTTTTTTCATCTCAATGGTGCTCATCTTCTTCGAGGAACTTAAAAAAGTACCTACGGTCAAAATAGCGGTCAGAGCTATTCCGCTTGGTTCTCGGTCAAATTAAACGGAAAGACGTGATTTCCGAAACCCTAGGTTCAACCGAAACCCTAGGTTACTCTGAGACATCCGGAGATGAAGAAAGTGTCCTGCTGATCTAATGTAGGTACTCTTTTTTCCCTCGATGTCATTCAGAAATTGCGACTTGCGAGTGGCTATCGCATCGGGTCATCACCAATGCGATCCAGTGGGCTGATTGTTGAAATTGATCTTGTTTAGACGAAGGGACTAGGGAACCTAACTCGAGGATTACTTCATGCATTACGGGATCACTAGTAATCACTACACTGAGCCGCGGCGGGCTACCAGCGCGATACGCGTCTTCGCGCCTACAAACCTAAGGGGATACTTCAAGCATTGCGCAATGCGTGAAGTATCCTTGTTAGGTTTGTAGGCGCCGGTACAGCCGAATTCCCGGCGAGTTTTCAAGATTTATTTATGATGATGATTTAATTTTTTAGGTTGCACGCAGGCGGAGTGCTAAAAATATTGTTCATTGTTGTCCTTAATAATTATTCCCCCGGCCTGAGGAATGACCCCGCATGAAAATTTTGACGGTATCAAATTTCCTCTGATAAATTAAGAATTTCCCGGAAAGATTGTGAACATTTTTCTTCGAATTTTTTAGAGAATCCATCCTTTCTCTGAATTTCAAGGAAAATCATCCATATAATTGTCATTAGGGACCGTCCCTAAATTATACGTAACGAACTTTTTCGCCATTTTTGAACCCTCCCCCTACCCACTCACCCTTTGTAACGCCTTTGAGACGTCGGTCCCTATCCCGTAACACATACACTGGAAAAAAAACACATTGGATCTAGAGTCCAGACTCTTAAAAACATCGACAAGAAAAATACTCTTGATTCAATCAGATTTAAGCTTAAATCAAGAACCAAGCCTCTTAATTTGAGCGGATTTCCTTTTGATCTAAGCTTAAATCTGATTGAATCAAGAGTCCTTTTTCTTGTTAATGTTTTCAAGAGTCTGGACTCTAGATCCAATGTATTTTTTCCAGTGCAATAGGATCGTTTCATACTCATCATGTCATTTTTGTCTATAGCTTTATTTATCAATTTCAACAATCAAGGTTTGGTTTTTGGCCTATCTCTGGAACAAGGAAAGATCAGAATTTTTCACTCCGTTTAAATCCATGAAAAACAATCGATTTTGGGTGCGTGAGCCGGACTCGAAAAATATCGATCCTTTTACATAGACTGAGACGGCCAAAAACGAGCGTGGCAACGACGCTGCTGAATCGGCGGCCCGCGAAGGCACTTTCCCACAAACTTACGAGCTCACCAATACACCAACATACCGACGAACCGACGCGGCGACGCGAACGTAGGGTCAGGAGAACGTACGAGCGCAGAAACTTACGGGATAAGAGCATAAACCGAGAAACCGAACAGCGGAGAGAATGAAATTTTATTACTTATTAATAAACTCGTCCGACGAGACCGCCTGACTCCCCGCGACCGTTGCCGGAGTGTCCGTTAAATTCATCCGCAGTCCTCAATTTTTCCCAGTCAAAATGCACTTTTTCTGTAGCTAGGGAAACACTGTTGAAAAAATTCTGATTCGGAAATAAAAGGTGTACTTCGACATACGCTTGAATTACGTTGACTTTTTTGTGAGTTTACATGGACCAGTTCCATCACCTCCGGCCATGACCGTAACACAGTAACAGGGTAACAGGTGTCCGATGTACATGTTGCCTTTTTACAAATGACTTTTCCAATGAGAGAGATTAAAGCGGCACGATATAACACCAAAATGCGATGGTTAAGATCGGGCTATGACTTGTCTTGCTGTATCGTCATGGATTTAATAATCGAGCCGCAGAAAAGTCTCGGAATCACTCTTCAGTTCGGAATTTGCGTAGATTGCATAATTCTTTTTTTTAAAAAAAAAATTTCTCGCGTTCGCGGGTTGTCCTTCCCATTTATCGGCGATCAGGGTAGCCCAGAAAGAAATGCAAGGAAATCTACCCTTCATAAACATAAATTTTTCCTCGCGTATGATTTCAATCGTTTTTTCCTCCTTTTTTCTCTGTTTTATCCCCCCCCCCCCCACCCCTCGAAATACAAAATATTTCAATCAATTGAAATCATATGAGAGGAATCTTTGTAACTGTTCGCAAGATTTTTTGTTAATTTAGGTTAAATTCTTTTGCGCCTCTCTCCGGGTAGGTCTGATTGCCGGCCATCAAGAAAAACTGTCCGCTTAAATCAGAATGCTCCCCAACGAGAATTTGTTTAGAAACGTACACACATAGACCGAGTTAACAGGAATTCAGACAATCGTATCAAAGAGCCTAGAAAAGACGTTTTAAGTTGAATTCCTCCATAAAACCCATTGTTGAATGAAAATTTGACGATTATTTTTACAATTACGAAGATGGATTCCTGACAGGAGGTCGGCAGGAATTTTTAGAAGAGGTGGGCAATCGATATCGATATATCGCGCTTTAAAAAACTCGGTTTTTGACGTCATCCACCGTGGTAGTGACACCAATGTTTCTTCCACTTGGGTTTCGTACGTATTTTAAGTCGAACAACTTGTGCATATGTGTGTAGGTGGTCCAATCCAATCCAAGGTGGAATAAACCAAGAGTATCACTACCGCGGTGCATGGATGATGTCAAAAACCGAGTTTTTCAAAGCGCGATATCTCGGCTCATATTAAACGTAGAAAGTTGCTGTTTGGGCAGATGTTAATATTTTTAGCTTATCCATACAAGAAAAAATCAATTAAACACGAATCTGTGACAAGCGCAACTGACCCACTGAAATATTTTTTCTCGCCTTCGAATTGTTGAGTCGGGAAACGAAGTATATTACTAGCTCCGCAAATTACGCGCTAAAAAGTGGATTTCAGACTTTTTTCATGTTCCTTTCGCGATTTCCCTGTGATTATATTCACAGGAAGTGTATTCCCCTGACAGTATATCTTGCGTGCTATAGACCCATTCCATTGACCTACCTCTTGAGGCATGAGTTCAACCCGTTTTCCCCGTGTAGACGTTCGCAGTGTGTAAATATATTCCGATCGTAAAATTACGCACGTGTTTCGCGACTTTCACCGTGGATTTTCATTAGATCGTCCCTCCACCTGGGAGCAATTTTTCCGCGGAGGGGTGAGATTTACAACGTGTCGGCGTCGATACATCCCATTCGTATTCCGCGCGTTCCCGAGCGCGGCCGTAGCCGACGCGTTAACATTTGCCGAGCTTGTTTTAACAGCTACTGCGTCGCGCCGTGACGTCGTCGACGTCGTAGTCGTCAGTGGCGCGGCGTGCTTTGCGATATATCGATTGATCTGCCATTAGAACCTATGGGAAAGGATCGATAAACAGGGTGGTCGCAACGAACGCCTTAATAATCGATTATTTACCATAGCTTCAAATGGGGAAATATCGATAATCGATCATTCACGCCCCGCCACTGGTAGTTGTCCGTCGTCTCGGACGTCGAATGTTCCAGGAACTTGTTCGTCGCGATCTGAATCTGTCGTTAAGATGACGGCGCGCAGATAAAACATAAGGGGAGCGACCGCAGCGCGACGCGACCGACCACGGCACAGATGCGAGATTGACAGCCTCCGTCGCTGCCGATTGGTCAGACGATCAACACGAGAGGTTGGTAACCTATATAGACGTGTAACTTTCCGGAGCAGGTTATCCGAATTTTGACAACGCGGAGGGCGAGAGGTAATGCACTTTTTTGCGTGAACGAATTGAACGAATTTAACAATAGTTTACTCGGTTTCTTTTATAATTTTCCGCCTAATTCACCCCTCAAAATGCATCATCCTCCGCCTCCTCTTCAACTTTTTCTTCTTTTCCTCTTAAGGCATAATCCCTGTTTCTCCAGTCATTGGCATGTTGATAAATACTACTTATTAAAAGGACGGAATTGATAAAAATTGAAACAAAATTATCCAAAAAGATGAAAGTTGATCTAATTGATCAAAAAGGATAAAAATTGATCAAATTGATCAATAAGAATGATAATGTGTTCATCCTAACTGACAGTCAGCAAAAATAGAAAACATGCTCATTCATCGTTTTGTCCTCCTTAGAATATATATCATGATGAAAAGAACATAAAATTTGACAGTTTTTACAATAAACTCGCATGTCCGACCTTCCCTGCCGGATCGTTCCACTTACTCGTCGGAACTTTAGTTGTACTATAATTACGGACTATAGGTATGTTATAGACAGAAAATAAGGTCTAGAAGTATAGAAGGAAACTCGCACAAAAATAAACGGGAACAAAAATGACATAACCAATTTACCAAAACACGGTGTGGTGAAACCGAGGCGAGATGACTACTTTTCTACCCTAGCGTTTAAGTCACCAGGCTGACCCGTGCATCATACAGGGTGTTTTAAAAGTCCGTATATTCTCTTAATTTTTTTTCTAATTGAGCTTTTAAAACGCAACTTCGGGGAATGTGGTAAAACCGAGGCGAGACGACTACTTTTATACCCTAGCGTTGAAGTCCCCAGGTTGGCCCGTGTATCATACAGGGTGTCCCAAAAGCCCGTACACCCTCCTAAATTTTTTCTAATTGAGCTTTTGGAACGAAACATTGAGGAATGTGGTGAAGGGGACCGATTCGAGATTTTTCTACTCCAGCGTTTAAGTTACCAGACTGGCCCGTGTATCATACAGGGTGTCCCAAAAGTCTGTTCTCCTACCTAAATGTATTTTATGTAGCTTTTAAAAGGAAACTAGAGAAATGTTTCTAGGTCAAAGAGGATTTTTTAACGCATCTAAAATTTTAGGGGGCCTACCCTCGGAGGGGTCGCCCCCCCCCCTCCCTTCGCATCCCCTCTTCTCATGATAATTCGTTTAAAAGAGGATAAAGAACAAACGGTTTTCGCGCAAGTCATCATCTTCATTTTTTTCAAAATGGCTGCTGAAAAACGGCGAGAAATTGACATGCTCTGCGTGTTTGTCGATGCATTTATCGGAAATTCGGTATCCGGAGGTTCTTTCCAACAGGACAGTCTCAGGCTTAACAATAAATGGATTTTGATTGAAAGCTCGCAACATTGTATCAGAGAATTACTATCACCGACACTCAGGATATGTTTACCTCTATCTCTCTCTGCGGCTTGAGAGTAAGTAATGCCTGTTGCTCGATTTATACATCCTTTTCGCGTTAAAGAGTTGCTTGGCGGTAATTATTATCATTAATTCTCATCGCCGCACAACTTTGCAACAAAGCGTGAGCCAAAACGATTAAAGCCGAGATGATGATAATGAAGCTGTGATTATTATATTTGAAGCATATTATGATTTAATTTGTGTGATTAGCGGCTTTGCCGATTGGCTGCGCCTTGTCGATTCAGCCCCAGTCACACGATAGAACGAGACGAATCGTTGCTCTCCTAACAAAAGGACTTATCAGAATTCTAAAATGAGCCTTGGAAAGCAAGGGGTTTTACGGACGAGTAGAAGTTGAGATACGTCGTTTTGTCCGGAGTGACAGAAGGAGGCGCGGTCGCGTTTATGGTGTCTTCGTCTTAAGAGCGAATGTCATAGCCACATAACCTGCGAAGAGTCGAGTTCACACACTGACTTTGAGCAGTGTAAAAAGCTGTTTAAATTCTGCCAGCGGTGGAAGAATCAGTCGATTGTTGGAGACCCGTAGCGCGCATGAACTCCATTCCTAATTGGTACGAGGGCACAATCCCGCTCCTTTCTTCTTGTTCCTTTTTTTTTTTTTTTTTTTTTTTTTTTTTTTTTTTTAAATCATCTATGTCTGTTATCATTAATTAAGGTCGAATTGCAAAGTTCAAGCGGCAAATCACTTGAAAAAAAGCCTTTGGTTTAAATGAAACACCAAAGTTTTCAGCCGCACAAACAGTCCTAGGTTTCGAACTTTGGTTCAGTGAATGAATTTTGCTGTCAGTTGTTCTTAGACTCGTGAATTTTTGACAAAAACTAGGGTTATCTAAATCGAAGATCACAAGAAGGCTGATTAATAGAATTGACAGACATAGCGATGGACAAAGAAAACATAGGAAGCGATCTCATTGGTTGAAACGGGCGGTTGTTATAGACTAAGGGGGAAAATCATGTACTAACTGTGGGGTCCCTCGTGGTTTGCAGTTAGTCCATTGCTTACTTCTTTAGACCATTGCAACTACCCGCGTCCACCAATGAGATCGTTTTATTTTCAGATAGTCACCATTGTCCATCACTTTACTATCGATTTCAACAATCAGCCCACTGTGACTGAAAACTTTAGTCACCATGGTCGAAATCATACGAGTTACATGAGACCTGAAGACTCAGCAACATTGGGATGTTCATACGGCATTTTCTCTGAGCATGATGGGAGTACGGGTCTGCGACCGGCACAGTGACTCCTAAGAAATGCTTTGGAGGTGTTGGACTTCAAAGTGAAGGCGGAGAAATTAATTAAATTTATAGGGGCAACAGTGTTTTTTAAGCATATCATAAATACAGGCTGTAGTCCTTGCCGCCATATTTTCTGCCACCAAGCAACAGACTCGTGGTTTCATATCTTGTATTCATTTACTACTCAACTTGGCAACACTGGTTGGAATAAAATACGCAGTCTAAGGCCAGCGCGTGAAACGAACGAATAAATACACTTCAGCAAAGCTTTAACTTTTCATCAGTATCAAATAATTATAATTTAAGCCTTTTATATCTTCGTTGCCAGCTTGCCTCAGTGCGTGCAGGTACAACCAGCATAATCTGAGCTGATCAATTGAGGATATCTTCAGTAAAAGGACGTAAGAGTCTTCCAATTCTGCTCATATTGTACGACGTAGTTTCTGTAATTACAAGTAACCGGAAATGCTGTTCCGGCTGTTCGGAAGCTCTGCCTTGAATTTTTCTGATTCTGCTCTGAATTTTCCCTTTCCTGCAGGCGGAGGAAAGTCAATTGTTAATGAATTTCATTTTCTGCGTATGTTATGAAAAATTCCCTAATCTTAGCAACATTGCAAACCTCATACGTCTTTTTACCAGTGTACAGATAGCTCATTTAGTAGTTTTAAATGTCAAAACTTTCGTAAAAAATGCAGCGGTTCTTGCAGAGAATGAACTTTAAAAAAATTAACTTTATCTGACAAGATACTAAATAGTGGTGATAAGTCACACTCTCAAGGCTGTGATAAAAGAAACAGGAGACATGTTTTGATTGATCGATTGCTCTTGCTTTGAAGACGAACAGCAACATAAAACGGGAGACATCATTTGATTGATACCACTATACTAGCACCAAGGAACGCATTTTGCCTACTCTCTCAGTTGAAGGCGATCGTGTAGCTCAAGTATTAGCATAGCCGAAATACAGTAGTCGGGACTTCTACTTGTATAAAATGGAAGATTTTAGGTACCAGAATGTCAGAACATACAAACTTAATGAATTTCAATATAAATACCAAACAGACAGTTCAATTCAAGAAGACAACAGGAGATATTAGTGTATTTAAACGCTCGATAAAATAATGACGGGATACACAGTGTTATTCGCCGAGCGATATCTCCGTTAATATTGGGTGTAGAAACTTAGTGTATGGATAGATCTTATTATTATCTCGCTAATGCACAAGCTTAAGCATTCGCAACACGATTCTATGCCCGGCGCAACTGTCCCATTATGTTAATTTTGTTAATTTCTCACTTATTCTGCCGTTCCGAGGAAAAACGCCGTATGAACCTTCAGATGTTGCAAAATCCCTCTTCATAATATACGTATTTATTGGAAAAGTTGTGACAATTTTCTTCAATTTTCAGACAATTTTATTCGTATTTTAATATAAATTATCTGGAAATTTGAAGGAAAAACATGCATAACTTTCTTCCGCAATGAATGTTCAGTGTTGAATGAGTTACTACCTTCTATACTCTCTACGTAGTACTACTCCGGACTTTCTTCCCAGACCTCATTACTAGACTACCGTACTATGGAAAACCGCTGTATGAACCATCAGAGGTTGCCAAATTCCCTTTGATAATATGCGTATTTATTGGAAAAGTTGTTATCACTCTTCTGTCAATTTTTCAGAAATTTTTGTTCGTATTTCAATATGAATTATCTGGAAATTCGGAGGGAAAACATGCGTAACTTTCTTCCAGAATAAATTTTTTATGGAGGGAATTTTAGCAACGTTCAAATGCTCATACGACGTTATTCTCTAGCACGGGAGTATTGTACTGCCGTACTAAGGAAGAACGCCGTATGAACATTCCAGAGTTGCCAAATTCCCCAAGATAAAATGTTCATTCTTGAGAAAAGTTATGAATATTTTTCCGAGAAATTTTCAGGAACTTCAGGTGAAATTGCAAGCAAAAGTATCTGAAAAATTGGATAGAAAATATTTATAAGTGTACCAGGAAATCCGTGTTTTATTAAAGGACATCTGGCAACGCCTGGAGGTTCATATCGACGGTGAAACTACCAAACCACGTATCTCGGTTTGCGACGTCGCAGACTTCCCGTCATACTTTATTTTTTAAATGAAAAACTACTTAACGTCTAGTCTTGAAAATTTCTGTGATTTTTCCTCTTTGCGCGGAGAAAATTCTGTGAAAATTTCAACGAATAATATTGATTTGGTCGACTTCAAAAAAATAAAATGCGAGCGTAGATTTTTAAACACCGCAAACGAGATACGTGGTTTGGTAGTTTCACCGTCGATATGGCGTTTTTCCGTAGAACGGCAGTGTAGTCCATTCCATAGAAGAAAACGAGTTCTTTTTCTTTGGGGAAGGAAGGCATTGATGGCCTCTGTTTGTGCGGAATGCCCCCGGTGTGGAGGTGTGTGTGTGCGAGCCCTGTCAAAGACCCGGGGAAAGAACTCGTCGGGCGTCGCGCGACGCCCCTGGGGGCCCGGGGGCCCGGGAGATGGTCCCGTGCCGCCCTTCCGGTCCATTAGCCAGTAAATGAATTGCAGTTTCTTTTCAACATCGTGGACGGCCCCCTTGTGCCGTGTGCCTTGTGAGGGGGGCGGGGGGCGGAGGCAGGGCGGAGGGCGGAGATTTTTATCCGCACATAACTGTTTAACCGGCACTCAAGAGCCCATGCGCAAGTCCAGGGGTTTCTTTATTAATTAATCCACGGATTCACTCCCCGACGAATGACTGCCAAGTTGACTCCGATAATATGAGCTCCAGGCTGTTCACACTGGAAAAAAAAAACACATTGGACCTAGAATCCAGACTCTTGAAAACATTCACAAGAAAAAATATTCCTGATTCAATCAGATTTAAGCTTAAAACAAAAGGAAATCCGCTCAAATTCAGAGGCTGGGTTCTCGATTTAAGCTTAATTCCGATTGATCAAGAGAATTTGTTCTTGTTGATGTTTTTAAGAGTCTGGACTCTAGATTCAATGTAGTTTTTTTTCAAGTGCAGGTATTGCACCTAGTAGACAAAGAAAAGATAAAGACGACCAAGAGAAAATTGTTCAATTCTATGAAAGGAATTAGGTGGTTGCAATCGACATAGGAAGTAGGTAATGACCAATCGACCAGTGTGAATACCATCCAATCGTTGGCATGTAAAGAGAGTAGAAAATGTTGTCACTTAATGTCCATATGGTGCCTAGTTACTGTAATCTTTCTTGAAAAATCAAAAATTACCTGAATTGAAGGACTTGCAGGACAAGGCTCACACGTGCAGGTGATCGATAAAAAGCTTTGCTAAGATGATCATTCGATAGTGATTCAACAATCGGCACACAGATATCAATCAGCTGAGATCTCGGCGATTGCAATAAGCATGTCATATGCATGGCGCGCTTAAAAAGTTGCAATTGAATGTCCATGTGAGGCTCAATTTCCGTAATTTTTCTTGATAAACTCAGGAATGACCTTAATTAACGGACTTAGAAGACAGGCTCATAAGTGCAGGTTTTATTATTTCGAGAAACATGAGTTTGAAGTTTCGAAATTGAATGGAGTCAAATGGCGGACATCAAGTAGAAACTCACATTTGTATGCTTAAACATTGAATTTTACCAGTAAATCCTTCTCAGATTATCTTTCAAGACCCGTGTTAGTTTAAATCACTAACATCTAATTTTTTTCAAAAACTGCATTCATACGTACGCCTTATCGCCCAAGCCCCCTGATAAGTGCTATTCGCTTTTTAGGTTTTCTTTTTTTATTCTTTTCTCTATTTTTTTTGAAACGGAGATTAATTTCGGAAGAGACCCAATGACACATCGATTATTCGTCGGAATCTCAAAATGTTGATCAAATGCGAAAACTGTTCCAGAACGTTTCTTTACGCATCATTCGGAACGAGTCTGGCGAGTGCCTTATTAATTTTTTAATCCATAATTTTACCTCATTCAAAAGCCGCCTCCCACTGTGCAGACGGCTCATACCATTGAGCTTTCCCGACAACTTCGCAACGGCATATGGAAGCTAATCCTCCGGTTGCAGATTGCACGAACAGCACGTCTCTGTTGGCGGGAACGTACGAGAGTGACAAAAGGCCCCTTTGCAGCGGCCGGCGACTTGCGGACATTCGCGCACCTTCCCCCCGCCCTGCCGGCCGCAGCCATAAATTACCATTATTTTATGACTGTTTTTTAATAAACGCATATATATCTGCATTTGCGTATCGCAATCTATATCTGCGGGGACGCGGTTGGGCCCGTAAACAGGCAGGTAATTAATGGGTAACCGATGCGAGTTTTAATGAGCTGTGACCGCACTCCTCCTAACTAACCACGCCGCCACGTCGATCCCAATCTTCGCATTCCTACCAATTATGACCGGGAAATCGCTTAGCAATGAAAGCTTGATGAATTATCTAATCTCTGTCTATCGATGAGCTACTAGTTGAGGTACTCAATATTTTAATTCAGTTCAAATTCATTGGATTGCTGTGTATATAATAATAAGAGGCGCTAAAACTTATCCGCCGTGCTAAGGGAAAACGCCGTATGAGCATTCAAAGATTGCCGAATTTCTCGTGATAACATATTTATTTTGGAAGAAATTTGGTTGTATCTTTCTTTGATATTCTCAGATATTTTAGATTAAATTGCGAGTGAAATCATCTGAAAAATCGGAGGACGAATATTCACAAATGTCCCTCAAAATTCGTATTTTACCTAGAGAAATTTGGCAACGCCTGTGGCTCATGCGGCGTTCTTCCTTTGCACGGTAATAATAACAATCCTCATTCTGGGCGTTCATCAATGGACCACTCGACAAAGTGTGAATTTAAGCTTTCTGATGAACGTTTTATCTTCAAAATTTCACTTAGAACACAATTTGCACAATGAGAATCATTGATATCAACTCCCAACCAAGAAATTAATGTTTCTATGTAGCATCGGATACGAAAAATTGAATTACTCGCTCACACGAGAATCAAAGTATACTTGAATCAATTTGCAACCTACAATAGTTTTTAATAGGCTTCTCATCAATAAGAAATGTTCCTTCCGCTCTCTGCGTTATCGGAAGTATGAATTCAAAAGGAATAAAACACATAACTACAAATCAACGTTGCAAAATTTTCACTTGCAAATTATATGATTATCTGAAAACTGTTGGGAACTTGTACCTGAAAATTTCACAGATTTTCCCTCTTATTACGAACAAAAATTGCATAGCTGTGGATAGAAGCTCCCAAGCTACATTCCTGAGAAAATTAGAATGTTTTAGTCAATTTTGCAACTTTGGAATGCAGTTGCGTTCCTTCGTCTAAGAAACGCCAAAGAATCTGTAGCCAAAGAGCGTTTATTTAGAGTCGATCAGCCGTGCTCAGCAATAACGCTGTATGAGCCTTCAGACGTTGCCAAATTTCCCATGATGACATAAAATACGGATTTTCTGGGGAATCCTTCTTCAAAGTTTTCAGCGAGTCTTATACGCAATCAGGTATAAAGTATCCGGAAATCTCAAGGAAAAATATTCATACGTTGATAAACAAGTTACGGGCTTTATCGACGTACCGTCCGTTCCGGGCTCAAAGGACGAAAGTTCCAGGTGCTAGAGCCGTACTTTCGACTGCTCGGGTGCTACGCCCAGAACTCTCGGCCTCTGAGCCCGGAACTCGGACGGTATGACTAAATAGCTCGTATGTACAGCTCCACGACCGCAGTTTTTATTTCAGTGTAACCATCCTCAAAACTACAAATGTTACCAGGGGAAATTTGGCAACCTTCGAATGTTCATACGGCGTTCCTTCCTACAGCACCGCGTTCTTAATACCCTTTCCGTTGATCCACCTGTCTCCATTCTTAACGCGCGTAATTTTCGTTTTTTGCGATAGGCGGTTTTTTTCGCCACTGAAAACCCATTCATGCTCGTTGAAGCTCGGCGATCTATACGCAAATTGGCTCTCCGCTACGAGTCGATAACCGCTAAACCTTTTAGAGATGCCGCGCGTTCGTTTGTAACTCGCGATTCGTATCCCGAGGCCCCCATTCAACGGACGTATTTCTGCCAAACGGAACTATGTGCATCATGACGTGAGCCCTGTTACGCATGCATTCTTATGGGTCTCAGAGCTCATGTCTTAATGCACATAGTTCCGTTCGACAGAAATGCGTCCGAATATACTCCTCGGGCGGTAACATGATCGCGCGCGTGCCTCTCGACATGGTGAAAAAAACATCGGAGCAGTTTTAAAAGCACTTAACCTCTTTGGACAGGATTAAATACCTTCACGTGATTATCTCCGAAGGAGCTGAAATCGTCGATCTACTCGCAAGAGAGCGTCGCCAAATTCGTCGTTTTCTAGAGGGAAGAACTCAACTCCATTCCAACACGGAAAGAAACGATCAATAGCTCTTAAAGTGCTCGTAATGTATTCTAGGTTACTTACTTTTCTATTCGTAGTAATTATGTTACTTTCGTTGGAATGGTTATTTTGGTAGGGGCAAGAATGCGGTATTGTTTTAAAGAAAAAAATAAGTATCATTGATTTTTTATGTTTATTTGATTTCCCTTATCTTGTGACATGAATATCTAAACTTTTTCTTTTCTGTTGAAATTAATTGGATGCGGAATTTTCAATATCCCAAGAATTAAAGTTAAAAAACTGCAATGAGACTTTGTAACAAGTTGATTATTTAAGTATATTAAAAAACAAAATCTCAGAACTTAGACACAGTGGAGCGGGTCTAAAAGAGGAGGACGGGCATGACGTGAAACTTTAAACACTCATATTTTCGGTAACACCTAACTTAGAAGTTTACAATTAAAAAATTTCCCTGATGAAATGCTTTTATAAATTTTTAATGTGACAAAATGTAAATCATTATCTGCAGTTTTTATAAAATATTAAATATCCGACCTCCCTAATGGCTTTCCACGCCCCAAACGCGCATCGCCCTTTCGCCACCGAACGTTCTCAATCTATTCTAAAGAAAAAAAACTCTTAAAAATCATAGCAATTGTAAGGAAGTGAAGGTGTTCACATTTAAACGGTGCGAATTGTGAAACATCAAGTTTGGCTTGGTATGCAAAAACAAGCAGGAAGCTCCAACGCATTGGCGTCGGAGAGCGGCTCTGGGGGCAGTAGTTGTAGTCAAGAATGAGGGCCTAGACACATTTTGTCATTGATGTACAATCCGACAACTGTCGATTCATGTTTTGTAACTTAGCAGATTTACGTAGCCGGTGTATAAATGTGTATTGGGCTTTGATATGGCGAATACATGGCATTATCACTTGTTGTATACTTTTAATTTTGAAAGCTCTTTGGAGGTCCGCTTCCTAAAAAATCTCTGGTTGATAAGTCGTTTAGCGAGGCTGCAAAAAATTTGCATTTTTATATCTGAAAGTGTAGGTATTGGTTTTTTGTATAATTGTTTTTTTGGATTGCTGGAAAAGTAACGCATACTTCTATAATTTAGGACTGAGTCAGGGAAATATAAGGTTCGTTAAATAGTAAATATTCCTAGTACCGTGTGACACTATTGTTAACGAAAAGTTTTTGCAACTTGTCAAAGAGGTTGTTGAATGATCTTCGAATAACTTTTGATGAGCTAGAGGTAATGGTTCTATCTGCAGCTCGTGGACTTCTGTACGATATTGTCCAGAATCATCTAAATTTTCAAAAAGTGTCCGCTTGTTCGATACCCAATTTGCTCATTCATGCATACAAGGAGAAGCGCATGAAAGCTTTAGCAGACATTTTGGAGATGAATCAAGAATTAGATGAAGAATTTATGACTTAAATCACGGCACCTTAATCACGGGATGACCTTAATTACGGCAACTATTTATTGTCCATGAGATGCAGATGGTTCCATTTCCCTAGCTCATCAAAAGGTATTCGAAGATCAATTTCATCAGCCACCCGTACGAACCACGTTTCTAGTGACCCGTACTTGCTTCGCACGTATGAAACATACAATCAGAGAAAACAGAATTCATCTTACAATAATCAATAATCAGTAGGACATGAATCGTTGCGATGTATAATACGACATTATAATGCGGCATTACTATTGTAATTCATTTTAATGTTTAGGGGCATTATAAATCATTATTGCCACGTCGGAATGAAATGTTGTAGACTGAATTGAAAAGCATGTTGGCAAAATTTATTATAAAAATAGTATAACATGTAGGTACATAACATAAAGGTAATACAAATTAAATGATTAGAGCGTGTATATTTCATTACATTATAGGTATATTACAATCATTTTTGTCATTGTTGGAAATTTTGATAGTTTGAATTTTGATAGTTGATAGTTGATAGTTTGAGAGTTGAAAATTTGGTTATTTTATTTAGTTAAGGTGATTCGATAGACGCCATATTTTGTGTCAGAATGGCATGCGACATATCCCACCAATTGGTTCCATTTTTTCATTTACTCATCATTTTTCTCCAATTTTAAGTTTCGCAATTCTGTTTTCAGGAGACTAAAGCACTCACTTATCAATTTGTATATTTATATTGAGTTAAGGGTAGAGACGTATTCCTCACCGGAATTGAGGAATGGAGGTGTTACAGTAAGTCCGGCATTAGGTTCCATTTCGACATCAGCGACGATCAACGCTACGATACTGGAAGCCAGTCTTCCGATATTAAATCCCTAGCGGGGAAGAAAAAAAATGCCTAGATTTCGCTAAAAATCCCTAAATCCCCAGATTTGCTCAAATATACTTAAAAAATCCCTAGATTTTGCAAAAAGCGCCATTTTTTTATGAAGAATCATGATGTCATTCGATGTAGCGATTTGCAATATTTAAATCTGATTGGCTCGTTTGAATTTTGGCGCTCTCTGAAAGCAGTGCTAATCCAGACCAATAAAATGAAAGAATATTAGTTGATTTCTTATTATTAACAGGTTGAATGCAGTTGAATGTCAAGTACATCGAAGGACGCAATCGTTTTAATTTCCGGCTTATTTGCGGGGAAAATAGTGTTGCCAAAAAGGCCTACAAAATATAGATGAAAAAATGTTTTCGATTGTCGAAGCTAGAATTGAGGTTAAAAAGTTGATTTTTGGTAACTTTACCTCATCAAAAAAAAATCCCTAGATTTCCTGAAAAATCCCTAAATCCCTGGAAATTCCGGAAAATCCCTAAATCTAGGAATAAACTCTTAGACATCGGATGGCTGTTGGAAGCATTAGAGTCAACATTTGAAACGCTGCTGCAGAATTTGCCGGGAGTATAATCGAGTGTTGAAAGTCAGTAGAATTGAACAATGTAATAATTGCTTTCCGAAATAAGCGTTATAATAAAAAAACAACGAATCTGAACTGTTAATACTGGAACACACCTTCTGTAAATGTACCTTGCGAGAGATAAGTAAAAAAATAGATGTACTGGAGGAGAAGTGCTTCTCCACAGAGTTTGAAGAAGGAAAAAAAATGCCCAAATTTACTTACTTCAGCATTTTCGGCAAAATCACTGCAATTTCCGAACCTTTTTCTGGCCAGGGGCCAAAATTAAATGATTATGAAGGGCCACTTAGATGTTGTAGATAAAAATAGGACTGTTGAAAAAGTCGCCGTTTTCAATAAATATGTACCCGGAATGGAAGACATCTAGGGGAAAATTGTTACGATTTTCCGATGCAAATATTTTCCTACAATCTATTTTCCTGCGTTTTGGGATTATACGTACTAAGCAGGCTAAGGGCCCGTTCGCCAAAACTAATCGGAACTGTATGAATGAATTGCTCCTTTTAAAAATCAAAACAATATCGAATTGCGATATATTACACAGTTAAGATAGGGCTATGTCCTGTCGTAAGCGGCGACATAAAGTCGATATCATTTCAATAATCGCCCCAATGGCCACGATAGTTGTTAGACGTTTACGGTTTCCCTGGTAACCTTTGTTTGCTATCAGCTGATATCGAGTAAATGACTAGGAAGCTCCAACCCAGTGGTTAAAGCTTCCTTAACCGCGAAAACTTTAAAATTCAAATTTTCAAATTTTGAACGTAAAGTACATTTTTTCCATCACGAGATAAAAGCACAAACAAGTTTTGAACTGTTGACTGTATCACCATGATTCCAAAAATACAATACACAACATAGCATTGACTAACAATAAAACAGTATGCAATAAAATAAAGTCATGACAAGGAACATAGCCGAAAATGGCGCCGATTCCCATCAACCAACGCGCGGTCTCTACAATGTAACATGCTGCATTGATACTCCCCAGCTGGGACCGTCCGGAATAGCAGCTCTAGTGCAAGCACCAGAGCCGCTAAAATGTCGTCTATGACTTTCTAGTAATTAGTGAGGTAGACGTGTCGTGTCCATTGTCAAATATGATTTTCCTCTCAAAAAAAAAAAAAAAAAAAAAAAACTTTTGAAAATCGTTATAATCATATGATCATAAAGTCTCTATATAGTGCGTTTAAAGTCTCTAAAATCATCAAAGAATATTCTTTGATGATTTTAGAGACTTTAAACGCTGAAATAAGAAAGTAGCGGGGGAAAATCTCATTGAAAAAAGTGTTCGTGGATTCTCCCAATTAGAAGTTTTAGAGTTAGAGGTGTTATCTGTGTGATTTCGTCACCTCCCGGCCAAAGTATCACAAGCGCCATGCGACGTCTAAAAATTTCTGCCGTCTTTTATTTTTTTACAGAGATATTGTCTGACGAAGCTGTCCGAAAATTGCACCGAATTATCTTTGTGCTGCCGATAAAATCAGTGAAACTTCCAAACAGATTCAACCAACCATTTCTCTGTAAAAAAATAAAATGGCAGAAATTTTGAAACGTCGCATGGCGCTTGTGATACTTTGGCCGGGAGGTGACGAAATCACACAGATAACACCTAACTCTAAAGCTTCTAATTGGGAGAATCCACGAACACTTTTTTCAATGGGATTATCCCCCGCTACTTTCTTACTGCAGCGTTCAAGTCTCTAAAATCATCAAAGTATGATTACAAGGATTTTTAAAAGTTTTTTTTTTGAAACGACGCTTGTGATACTTTGACCGGAAGGTGACGATTTCTCGATTCCCTTTCAGAGCTGGCATCCTCACAAGTCCTCGTCGTGGAGAGCCCTAGTAATCTAATGCGCGAAATGGAATCAGGTGATTTTTCTTGTTAAGCTCGCGGGGCCAGGAGAAACATCCCTGATGAGGGTATCAATAATGGAGCCAAGAGCTTCTCGGTAAGCGAGAGAGTAGCCATGAGCGCGAGGCACGCGGCGCGTGGAATCACGATGCCTGAGAGACACCGGAGCTCCTGACAAGCAGCAAAAACGCGGGGGAAAACTCAAATTAATTGTCGTTAATAAGCAATAACAGGCCGGAGACGCCGGCGACGGCTAAAAAGTGCCCGAGCCGGTGCCTGCTTCGCCATCTCTGGTCGTGACAGTTTCGACCAACAGGGATTAATATCAATTTCCGAGAGATTTATCGCGGGCGAGCGCGTCTCTATTCATGAATACGTAATTCAGATTGATTTGAACTGCCCGCCAAACAGCGTTGCCAACTGGAAGCGCATGTCTCAACCCAGTAGTGCACACGAGTAGAGTACCTGTATAGCGAGAGTATGGACAGATAGCTTCATGGAGGGCTTAGGGCCCAAAAGTGCAGCCACCCTTCTAACCAACTTCTAACGCACAAAATTTAACTGCCAGTCTGCAGATTCCAATTCTAACCACGATGGCTAAGGGTGTACATACGAGGTCTGTTAGATTAGAAACCGGATTTTGGTCATAACTAGCTTAATGTGCGTCCGAATTAGGTTTTCTTGGACTTTTCTGATAGCTGATAACGTATTAAAGAACGCTACGTTCACAAATTTTGTTTATTTTGATCTGTGTTTATTCTGTGTCATCTTGAATACGATGAAGTCAGGTGGGTTCTGCGATTTTCATCATGCGATCACTGACAGAGCAAAGATTTAACATTAAATTTTGTTTAAAGCTCGGTATACCTTGTACCGAAACTTTTGGTATGCTAAGTAAAGTCTACCAAGATCATTATATGAGTTGTTCTCACTATTTTGAGTGGGTTAAACGATTCAAAACTGGTCAGGAGTTCGTTGAAGATGAGGAGCATGGGAATCGACCATCAACGGCAACTAACATTTGTCACGTGGAAGAAGTGCGGGCAAAAGTCTCGAAAATGGTCGTTTCGAGCTTGCTGAACGGTGTTATATTTCTGAAGGCTCTGTACATACAATTTTGATATATGTAAACATGCATCGAGTTTCAGGTACACTTGCCCTTTGATTGTTGTCCGTTGTCCGTTGAACAAAATCCAACCAAATGTTAATTTACCTATAGCTGCTTGAACGTTCTAACAATGATCGTAAATTCGTGGATAGGATAATTTTCGGTGATAATACTTGAGTGTACGGCTATGATACTGAGACGAAACTCCAATCATCCTTGTGGATTGAAAAATGTAGTGCAAGACCGAAGAAAGAGAGACAAGTTCGGTCAAACATAAAAATCGCAAAACACCCATGAGGTTGCCGTACTTGAAGCCACATACCAACGAAGCTAATTAAGATTTTTCAAATTTGTGAACGTAGTGTTCTTAAGTATATTTCCAGCTATCAGGAAAGATCAAGAAAACCTAATTCGGACGCACAATAGGCTAGTTATGACTAAAATCCGGTTTCTAATCTAACAGACCTCGTAAATAAGCGTTCTTCCGCAAAAATGAGTAAATTTATGCAAAAACTAAGTCAGATACGTGCTTTATAAACGATGGTTCGTAGTAATTGTTTTAATAAATCGCTCTGGATGATTGAAATTCATAGGTTGGCTGCATTTCTGGGCCCTAACTTTATTCGCGGAAGCATCGGTGAAGGCCTGATGGATTTCCGGAGTTTCACATCTGTCTATACTCTCGCTATACAGGTACTCTACACACGAGGAAGTAAATTATCTGAAGAATGGACCACTAGACAAGGTACGAATTTAAGCAATCTGATACAAGTTTCTTAACCAAAATTTCACGTAAAACACAATTCGCACAACGAAAATGACTGAAACCAACTCCTAACGAAGATATTAACGTTTTTATTTCACATTTGTCACGAGGAATTTCAACTGCCCGCTCACAAGAAACTCAAAAATCTACGTGAGTCAAATCGCGCACTACAACGGTTTCAGCAATGCTTCTCAATCGAGTAATGTACATTTCCTACCATGTGTTGTTCAAACTATAAGCAATTTGCTAAGCTGAGCCAAAGCGTCAAGATTGAGGTTGCCAGGTTTTTATATCGCAGAGCTGTCATGATAGACGTTTAGCGAGCGATGTGAATCACGTAGAGCATTGAGTTTTCATGAGCGGGAGGTTTGAATTTACGCGTCAAACATTATTGAATATCTACGTAAGGAGTTGATTTTAATCATTTTCGTTGTACGCATCGTGTTCTACGTGAAATTTCGGCTAAAAAGCATGTATCAGAATGCTGAAATTCGTACCTTGTCTAGTTGTCCATTGAAAGAAACGTGAAATGTCAGCAAGTCCTCACCTTCCGGCCGAAGTATTCCAAGCGCCATGCAACGTTTAACAATTTTCGAAATTCTCATCTCAATTTTTTCGAAAATGTGGGTTGGTTCCTTTGTGATAAACTAGGTCCAATTTTTCTTTTCGCTCTAGCTGAAGTTTGCAACGGTTCATTTAACTTCTCGACACCTGCAACATGCGCAACTCACCCGTCACCTCAAATAAGATCCCGGCGTGTTTTTACGACTATGGACGGGAGTGCTAACGGTAACATGTAAGCCAGGAGCGGAAACTTCCCAGAAGCTCTTTGAAGAGTCGACCACCTCTTTCCACAGCTTACGCGTCGGGCCGCCCATAGCTCCTTCGCCTTCCCGCGCGCGCGTCCAGATCCCTATCGAACCGATAAAATAGTGTCTATTGTCCTGCCGTCCTAAGCCGAAACCACCTATGTACTCAGGGATCTTCGTCACAGTTACACGCTTTCCGCCTAGCGCAGTGTCATGTACCATGCTACCGTGCTAAGGAAAAACGCCGTATCATCCCTCAGGCGTTGCCAATAAACGCGATTGATAACACGCGAATTTCCTGGTAAATTTATGAATATTTTTCTCTCAATTTTTCAGATAATTTAGTTCGAAATTTTACCTAAAAATTCTCAAAATATAAAGGAAAACTATTCATAACTCTCCTCAAAAATAAACATTTTATCGAAGGAAATTTGGCAACTCTCGAGTGCTCATACGACGTTTTTCCTTAGCACGGCAGCATGATGCCCGGTTGCGAAGTCCGCCTCTGCCGATGATCGATTCCACGCTCAGGATTGCGATTTTTCAATAAAATCTTGAAATTTCTCGTGAAATATTTCAAAGGATGAATAAGAAGAAAGTACAAAAAACTTGCATTGTTTATGTGTTAGGATTTATACTTGATAAGTACTTGAATGTATTTCGGGATTACCTATCCCATCTTCAGTAAGATTTAAGAAAAAAAATATGACAATCAGGTGGGAACAAATAATTTTCTACTATTTTACTTATATTCCTACTTATTTCTCTCTCTGTACTTTCTACTTTCTTCTTCACCTATCATAGCGCGCGAAATGTATTTTCTAGTTATTCGAAGGATTTCGTAGAATTGTAGGGAAATAGGTATGGAAGATATTGAAAAATTGTTGTTGAAATTAAATGCCAAATTAAATGAAAGGCAAATGGTATTTTATTTTGGGTGTTTTTAGTGCGTGACAGAGTGTTCGCGTGATTATGTTTGGAAAGTATACAGCCATCTTGACGTCATGGAGCAGGTGGGAACATCAAGTGTTGAAAGTCGTAAAAATTGAATGACCTCTATTAGTTTTATCCCTTCGTCGTTTGTTATTTTCTCTTCGGGTTTTATTGTCTTTCGAGAACATTGTTTGCATATATTAAGAGGAGGAAATCCTGCGAGAAATGGCTAATTGATTGTATTTTGATATAAATCGAAAGAATCTGACAAACTAGGGAAATCGTTTCTCGTAAAAAATCTATTCGATGGTCATATTGCTGCGAAAATCATAGCATTGTGGTTTCTTCCCGAATATTAATTTATAATCACGATGTCCGAAGAAATAGATTGTCGGTAGATATTTGTAGATTCCTTCCTTCTTTTATTTCAGGGCCTCTTTTTGTATGGGCTCATTTCTTGAAGAAGAAAAAAATACAATATGATACTTTCTATAAACGAATTACTTTTTATAACGGTTCTGTATTATGAAAAAGGAACCGTCTTCTTTCCCTCCGTTTTGCCTTACTAAAAGAGAAGAATAAAGGACGAGGCCATCAGCAACCTCGCCAAATATTAATCTTGCCATTCTTAAATCAACTTAATTTTGTAATCATGGGAACTATTATTTCTGGTTCATCCACAGAGCAATCGCTTCCCTTCAGGAGACATACGTTACTTTAGGTTATATAAAAATGAGCTTACAATAGTAGTTCCATATTGGAAAATGTAGTCCAAATCCAAGTCCGAAGAGCTAATGTAATCACAGTTTGTCAAATAATACAACGTAAAAATAATGTGGAAATTGTATTTTGTATTTGAATGTACCACCTGTGTGTTGAATTTTTCTTAATGATGCATGTTTGTTTTTGCGCCATGGAATTTTGATGTGGCACCATTGAAAGAGCGAGTGTGGTTGCGAGCAATAAATTAAAACCTCTCGGTAAATAATTCTTGGTAAAAAATTTGATCCCTCTAATCCACGCGTGCCGTCTGCGTCTTTCCTCCTGCCGAAATTCATCCCAATTTTGTCGTAGGCCACGATAATTACCAATAACTCTAAATTCTAAGTTTGCTGTGTTTTCAGCACATTCTACCATTGGAATCCATTCCTATGAAAAAAGTGAACATTCTTTCGAAGCACCGCACGGTAAGTCGAAATGGGAAAAGTCGGACATGATACGGGAATTTCAATAGATTATGTAGATATGTATTTTTATGAAACGTAGGAGTTTATGTATGAAGTCATCAATTTGCTCATAACATTTTCTGTTCCAAGTTTTTTCGAAATTAACAAGAGGCAATATACATAATTTGCACTTTCAGTCAAAAGTTGTATAGCCAATCTCACCCAACAGTTCGTTACACTGTGCGGCGATGCTGGTGAAACTAGTTGGCCCTAGCGGTCACCTTCATTCCTCTCCGAAAGCTCGCAAAAACCACACTAGCCTATCGTAAATACAGAAAAAATAAGATTCTTCCTTAATTAAATAAAACTGTTTGAACCGCACACTGAGGCAAGAATTTTCAAACAACAGCGAAGTAGCTCTGTGGCTGCGGGTTCGGTAATAACCGTCCAGCCTCCAAGGCTCCGGCTTAAGATCAGTGGCGTGGCGTTCTTTGCGATATATCGATTGATCTGCCATTTAAACCTGTGGAAAAGGATCGATGAACAGGATGTTCGCAACGAACTCCTCAATAATCGATTCTCTACCATAGCTTCAAATGGGGAAATATCGATCATTGCTTCGCCACTGGAATTGAAAGAATGAAAGGCATTCTAAGACTCCGATTTTTGCGAGGCGCCCAACGCGACACAATCCGGTGTTAATTTTTGGCGCTGAAAAGATCCGACTTATTTTAATTTATGGTGCGAGGAGAGGAAAATTATAATGGCTGGCGCAAAGCTGTTGCTCCTAATGCCTCCGCAAAAATGCAGTTTTATGCCAAAGTTCCTTATAAATTCCAATTAAGTGCTTTCAGCCGGTGAGGATGTCCGAAACTCTCGATGACACAGTTTGTCTGCATCATTTTGTTGATCCGGTAGCGGGTGAAGCATAATATTAGTTGTCACTGTCAGTTCTGCCTTGCTATAGGGAAGAACGCCGCGCCGTATGAGCATTTAGCCGTAACCGTATGTTCTTCAATGAAAAACTAATTTACCGGGAAAATTCTGAATATTTTCTCTCCAATTTTTCAGACAATTTTGTTCGCAGTTTAATCTAAAATATCTGCAAATTTTAAGCGAAAATATGCACGTATATGTAGTTGATTCCTTTCATTGCATCGACTTTGCTCTTTGTAAATACAGGAGAAGAGGACCAGTTAATAAGAATAAAAAGTAAATAAAACATTATACGTTGTAAAAAGAATTTAATGAGAATTTTCCGGCTAAGAAAGTAACACGAGGCGTCCAGAAATGTTGGATTTCGAATGAAATTTGCCTCGAATAAGCCGAAATCGAGCCATTTCCTTTCCAATTTTGTTAAGCTCTGTCTTGTAAATGGACTCATGAACTTTACTTTCCCCACCTCTTCTTCTAATTTCTCCTCTCCTCCCTCTCTTTCTATTCTCTCGATTGGGGTGCTCAAGAATTCTCATTTTTCAGGTAATTTTACGAAGTTTTCAAGTCGAGAAAGTTTCACGAGGCGTCCTAAAATTGCACTGTATCAATAAAAATTTAGTCGCAAAAAAGCCGGAATTCGGCCATTGTCCGTTTAATTTTTCTAGAATTCGTCATAAAACTAAACTCATAAATTTTACGTTTTCCCTCTCAGTTTCTTATTCATCCTCTATTCTGCCGTGCTAAGGTAGAACACCGTATGAACATGCAAGTTTTGCCAAATTTCCGTTGATAAAAAATGTATTTTTGACATTTTTCATGCATATCTCTACTTGAAATTTTCAGATATTTTAGATTAAAGTGCGTACAAAATCGTCTAAAAATTTTGGAAAATAATATTCACAATTTCCCCAGTAATTTCGGTTTTTATCGGAGGAAACTTGGCAACGTCTGAAGGCTCATACGGCGTTCCTCCTTAGCACCGCAGTATTCCTGTTCATTCTTCTCCTTTTCCCCCAAAGAGAGTGCACGAGAATTCTGGCGCTATCGGCAATATCGGCCAAAATCGTCGAATCAGGAATACTGTCATGCTAATAAGGAAGAACGCCGTATGAGCATTCGAGAGTTGCCAAATCTCTCCGGATAAAACAGTTATTTTTCAGGAAAGTTATGCATATTTTTCAGTGAAATTTTCGGATATTTATGTTCAAATTGCGAACAAAATTATCTGAAAAAAAGAAAAAAGAAAACTGAAAATTTTTCGATTAAATTCAGTTTATAGTAAAGGAAATCTGGTGACGTCCGAAGGCTCTTACGGTGTTTTTCCTTAGTGCGGCAGAATAAGTGGATCTAGAACATCAACCTTGCGCGGTTCGCGGTCGTAAATAATTTCGCGTCGATTCTTTATAGTGCGATTTGACTAAAATGGGCTCCGAATTCGCATTTATTCTGGGTTATCGCTCTTTTATATTTATTTTATGCACAGAATCCCGGCCGCTCTGCCTATTCAAGGCCCGCTTCCGTAAAAGTTGCGGAATTTAAATTTCGACGAAATTAGATGGAGTAACGTCGAGAGGCGGCTCATAACCGTAAAGATACCGCACGCAGGCAATTAGAAAATTTCGAGCAGGTGCCTTGTATCCGGATAACCATCCGATTTGTTTGTTTTTATTTGTACCGCGTTTAGCAGAAAGGAACCAAGCCACATCATCTATTGCCAAATTTAACTGGGCAATTTAATTTTTTACATGAAAACGGTTGTGCGGATTTTTGTGCAAATTTCAGTAAATTTTCTGCGTAGTACGAAGCAAATTCCTTAAAATTTTCAAAGGAGTCCGCACAAAAGCTCTTTTGTAAAAAATGTAATTGCCCAGTTAAATTTGGCAGTAGCTGATGTGGCTTGGTTCCTTTCTGCCTAACGCGGTCCATAATATCCTCTCTTGACGAGAGCAACGTATTGCCGTTTAAATTAATGTTTCAACAATCACAGGAACCGAAATTTGAATAATACCAACCCTAAAGGCATTTATTTTTTTTTTGGACTTTATAAACTCTTAAAGAAATTGTTAAAATTTACGAGACAGGGAACCCTTTTTTGTTCCTCATAGAGTGAAATTTATGCGATTACTTTAAAAAAAAATTATGAAAAAATGTATGTACAGTTTGAGGCTCAAAAATTTGCATTACAGTTTGTGGCTTAAATGAAACCTTATGATGAGGTAAGCCTCCAGTAAAAATTTTAGCTTGAGTATACGTCTAGTTTCCGAGATACAGCGTTGCAAAGTTGGCATATTTGAGCTTTAAAATTCTCATATTCTCAGGTATCTTATTTTCTCAGAACGATTCAATTGGATGTTTTATGATATTTTGTGACATTTTATCAAATGTTAGTATTATTATCGAATGCATATTTCAATTGAAACATTAATACTACTAATTCTGTTAAAACAACGTTGCAAAGTTGACATAAAAACCTATAAAAAATGTTCGTTTTATCAAGTTTCTTGACTTAAAAACGAACTTAGTGACGGCTAAAAGATATGCTTTTGGGGTTTAGATGCAATTTTATGATAGACTAAGGCTTTTGTTAAAATTTAACTCAAAATGCAAGTATAGTTTTAATGATACAGGGTTGCAAAGTTTATATATTTGAGCTTTAAAAATGTCTATATTTTTGAGTTCTGTGTTTAAGAAGCTACTTTTGTAGAATTTAATCACGATTTGAGGCAGGAAATCAACCATTTATGTCATCTGTAGATGAATGTTTGTATTTGAAGAAGAATTCTTTGACCGGTGGTGATACAGCGTTGCCATGCTTAAAACTTTGAACTCTGTATGGATTATGATTTTTTCTTGTTGAACATGACTTCAATGGGTATCTTAACTCGTATCAAGGCAAAATATCAAGGGCTGATGTCAGTCCCAGGTAACGATTGGTTTTGGAAAAAATACTGCTGCCAAGTTTATTCATAATTCTTTTCAAACAAAAAATAATAAAATGATTTTAAAATAAAGATGCTTCTAATTTAATTTTTTTACTTTTTTTTATTTTGTTTAATTTTTGTTGGTAATTTGTTAAGACTTTGGTGATTTTTTTATATTTATTTATGAATCTCCGTGAAAATATTTGTTTCGATTGATACGTGAGTATAATCTTGCCTTCAAATATATAGCAAGTACCTCAACATGTTGCCGATTTTTTACTTTTACCAAGTATCTCAATTATTTTGAGGCATCTAGATCAAAGATATGTTTTCAACATGCTCTATACATATATGAGCTTGTTATGATTGGCACTGCCAAGACACTGCACCGTTGCGTATTGAGAAAATGCAACTTTTTTCCAGATATATTTCACTGGGAGATGGATGTATTTTTTATCAGAATGGAGGGGTCAGCGAATGCTACCAAGAATTTACATCCAGTGCCGAGATCATAATGTGAATGCTTAAATCCATTTTGAAATACAAGTATGAAACATGACAATAGCCTGGTCCTATTCTCTTCGGAATGCTGTCACTGTGACACAGAGGTCTTAATACTATGAGGACAACCCTCAACAAAAATGGAACTTTAACAACTTATTAATGAAAAAATAGTTAGTAGCTATGCCGAAATAATAATTTTTGACAAATCCATGCAACAATATTTTAATAATTTTAAGTATTTTATTCTTTTAATTTCTTTTTCTATAGATTTATTTATTTAATTTTTTTTTTTTTTAATTTTCTCATCATTTGTAATTCTTAAGTCGAAGATATTCTATTCTTTAAGGAACAATGAATGTATTGTCTGTATCAAGATTTATTTGTACTCAAAAAACTGGAGCGTTTCCATAGTTTATGTTCATTTTTGCATTCTGCCTAAAAAAAAGTAAAATTGACAACCAAGGCAAGGTAGAATTTTTTAGATTTTGAAAGCAACACTGATGCTGAGCCATTCATTGTATGCCATAAATTCACTTGGATTACGTTTTAAAATCAGACAATTATTGGAAGTATCCTTATTTTAAACTTATTTTATAATGGAATGTTAATAGAAACTTAAATAAAATTGGCAACAGTGCCATTTTAATTCCAATTTTCACCTAGGATTGACAAAAGTCCTCCACATTTCTTTGTTTCACAATATCACTTATCAACATTGTTCAATCTTGTCTTCAATAAAATAACACAAAATAGACATTTTCCCAGATACAAGTTGAAAACTTTGCAACACTGTATTATCGTATCCTTTTATAAATTAAACTATGCATCTACGAGTATCACTAATTGTTGATTCTATGCCCCAAAATACAGTTCGATCTTCAGTAATAGCGGTTTGTGAATGAGAAACTTTAAAAAATGAGCTTTTTAAAGCTGAAAAATGTAAACTTAGCAACGTTGTACTGCCAAAACAAGGCTTACGCATGAGTCAAAATTCTTACTGGAGACTTTTCATATTATAATTTATCGTGTGCACCTCGTGTAAGTATTGTAAAGTCATTTTTGAAGTTGGTTTTTGGAAGAAAATCCATAAAAATATGAGAATTTTAAAGCTCAAATATGCCAACTTTGCAACGCTGTATCTCGGAAACAAGACATATACTCAAGCTAAAATTTTTACTGGAGGCTTGTCTCATCATAAGGTTTCATTTAAGCCACATACGAATCATGTTTGGACGCACTATCGCTCAACCACATCAGACGTTGTCTTTTTTCTCTGAACGCTTTATTTTTTAACATAAATTAAGGAACCTAGGAATGTAACATTTTGTAAAAATGTTTTTCATAATTTAAAGGAATAACACAGAAAGTTCATAAACGTTAAGTACTAAATTTAGAAAAAATAAAACTTTTTTTTACTAAATTTAGAATACTATCGGAAAAGTAAAATACGAGAGAAAAAGAGGAAATTTGAAATGCAATGAGGCTGATTCTAATGTGACTTTTTCATTTTCTAAGACAGTAATTGCAAATCGTTTTTTTTTATTTTTTTTTTTTTTTTTTTCATTTTGTAGGTAAAATCTAAAACTATAATTTTGGTATGAAAAAATTCTGCAAGTGTTTCAAAATTCTTAAAGTGATCTCCTATTTCTAGAAAACGCAGCCGTGAACTGGTGCGCATATGAAAATCTGCTGAGATTCGATTTTTACTTCGGTTATTCTAAAGTCCACGTATTTGCGGCAGACTTTTGCGTGCAGTAAAATTTGTCTCGTTTAGTGGTTTTTCTAATATCGGCCGGATTTGCGTCATTGGTCGCATGAAAATACTCATGCATCTACGAAGACGTAATCAATTAACCCGTGAAAATTTTGCTCATCGCAAATTCAAGTGCACAATGTCACAGGCTTTTTCGCACCTGTTGATAAACTGTTTTCCCCCGTTTTCTTATTTTTTTTTTATGTTTGTGTTGCACGAGATTAAAATATCCTATTGAATGTACTCAGATTAGTAAATAGCGTTGTGTATTATGACAAACCTGCACAAAAAATATAATACAAATGGCATAGACTCTGAAAAATTAGTGACAATACTTATTCTTACAAAACTCACCCTTGAACAATTTCATTTTTTTATCTCGTACTCATAAGTTTGCCGAGATACACAGCTGTTCCCATAAAATCATCCTAGACCAATTTACTTTTATACCTCCTATTTTAGATTTCTATTAATCTTATGAATTCAATTCCGACACTATCCGCAAAATATACTGACTTTCGACGAACAGATTAGTGATGACACACTGATCCCTAAAAAACTTACCCTTTAACACTTTGATTATTTCATATTCTAATTCGCAAGTCTTTTGAACACAACGGTGTAATATCGGCTCCAAGAAGCCGAGCTACCATCATCATGCGGACGAATTTGGAGCGCTCACCCCTATTGCATCCCTGCGAACGTCGCATTATTTTCCTTCGTTTGATTTTCAGGAGCTCGAGATTAGGAGGAGCCTTCACAGATGCGACTACGTCGGCCCCAGCCGGAGTTCGACTGTTCCGTATCTGGTCACCGCAACCGGAGAGAAAACCGGTTGGTCGCTCGTGAAAAATGGAAGTGCTTTCGGAGGTGATTTGTCTCCTAGGAACACCCAACAGGAGCTTCGATCGTTTCGTCAATCTCCCTGGAGCAACTGCCGGTTGATCATCCGCACTAAGCCATATCGTAGAAACACGAGAAACACCCCCCCCCCTCCCAAGATTTGAGTCACTAGAAGCTTCATAAAGAGCTTTTTTTTCACCCCATCCAGAGCCAAACCTCCGGAGAGGTTTGAGTGAAAACCTCGCATAATTTGAAATTGACAGGAAAAAAGCTATAATGTGGGAAGGCTCATCATAAGTAGAACTCTCTTTAGTTTCAAGTTCCTCCCGATGGTCCATAGAGTGCGCACGCGACCAGATTATGCGAGAATCTCAGGTGATCGGCTCAGGTATCGTTTAGATAAACCAATTTTCGTGTTTTAGAACGCAGACTCTACCAAATTTTGAAAAAAATCTAGTTTAAAATTTCAAGAACCTTAAAATTCCCCTGGCGTTTTTATGGCGCAAGACTCATCATACGTAGCGCTGCCTCATAGTCTGTTTTCTCCCGACCGCTGCCAGAGCAAGCGCGCTCTGATTATTGAATTCTAGACTAGAATTTTATCGAAACCGTTTCGATAGGCCTAAGGTAGCATCAACTGGCGCGAAAATTTGTTAAAAAATGGGCGAATTTTAAAATCCAAGCCGACTGTGAGAAAGCAATGTCGCAGGCTCATCATGCGTAGAGTTCTCCCGGTAGTTTCCAGTTTCGTCCGACGGTCGCTAGAGCGCGCGCTCACCCGGTTCGACTGAACTCCGCGATGGCGTCGCACGTGGGGCCTCCGCCGGAGCCCGGCGCGGGGGCGGGCCCCTCGAGCGGGGGTGGCGCCCCCCCGGGACAAGAGAGCCCCCGGCCGGAATCCCCGGAGCCGTCGATCTCGAGCCACCTCCACCTGTCGTCGCCCTCCTCGAGACCGCGGTCGCTCATGGAGACGCTGTTGATCGCCAAGATGGAGCGGGCGGCCGGCTCGCCCTCCCTCCTCAACGGGCTCCCGGCCCCGCTCGTCCGCATGGACTCCACCGGCTCCACCAGCTCCTTCGGCTCCACGTCCTCGATGGGCAGCGACGTCTGCCGATGCGATGACTGCATCCTCGGCATCGCCGATCTCTACATCAACTCGCCCCCCGACTCCAGGCGAAAGAAGGTAACGCATGATTTCCTATTGCACGATGGCTTGGTTCGCTAATCTCCAGGTGTTGGGCTTAGCTAGACACTCTTTCGTAATATCAGGGTTGCTACAGTTAGGGAAAACCGGGAAATGTCAGGGAATTTTTAAAGGCAGGGAATACCTGAAAATGTCAAAGAAAATGACGAAAATGTCAAGGAAAAATCGTCAAGTCACCTTTACTTGCTTTCTCGAGTGAGCCGGAACAATAAATTTTGCCTGAAAACTATTTTCAGCTACAATGCGTCTTTTTAACAATCCGACATTTGTTCCATTGTCAGGGAATTTCACTAAAATGTGTCGGGGAAATTTCAGGGAATTTAATTTCCAAAATTCTGTGGCAGCCCTGAATCTCTTGGTGACAGGTGGAAAATATCGGAGATTATGCACAGCTACTTTCCGTGAGTATTGTTACCAGAGGCAAATTGTTACTTTGGGTTCCTTTGAAATAGATTTTTCTTTCCGGTCCGATCAACCAAAAGAACGTTAAGCGACCAAGTTTTTGGTTAAACGACCGAATTCCGTAAGTTACTCTGAATAGACATGTGCGGGTGAAGAAAGTGTCCAGCTGAACTGATTCAGTCTTGTTTCGTTTGGTGTTCTTTAGAGGTTCCAAAATGCGAGTTTTTTAGCGCATTGGAATATTCACAGTGGTCTTGAAGCAAACAAAAAAAACTGCGACAAAAATGTACCCAAAAACGGATTGCAGGGGGCAAGTCTGTGGTGCGTGTAGATTTAAAATCGCGAAAAATCCAGATCTTGGCTTATCCTAATTTCGAAGTATCGCAATTTGAAAATTTTCATAGTAAATGCAAGTTTTCTACCAATTTCTATCCACTTTTTCATTTATTTGTCCAGTGAATTGGTGTCGATCGGTTCACGTTTCTTATTTTTGGTTCAATTCATGTCGATCAAATACAGACCCTCTTGTTACATGCAGACTTCCTGTCATACTTTTTTCTTTAAACTGAACAATTCGCCTTCTGCTGCGTCTGCAGAAATTGTTGGCAAGATTATGTTGTGCATGCTAATTTCAGCTCATTACATACTTGACTCTCTGAATGCATTTTACGTGCGAAAGCAAATCGCCTTCAGCTGCGTCTGTAGCAATTGTTGTTACGAATATGTTGTGCGTGCTGATTTTAGTCCATTACATACTCAACTCTCTGAAGGCGTTTTATGTGCGCAAGTAGCGTAATCTGTCTGAGAACGAACGAAGTAGGGATTGACCGATTCGTTCGATTTCACTTCTGCTCTTCTCCAACAGGGTGCTCTACTTTAGCTTATAAAACGCCTTCAAAGAGTCAAGTATGTAATGAGCTGAAATCAGCACGCATGACGGCAGACTCCATCCATCCATCCATGCTTTACGCCTTCCTAATGGACCAGTGGACAAAGAACCTTTTCTTCAATTTTGATTAGTTCACAGTTAATCAAAGAAAGCTCATTTATCCGGGGAAACTTTGTAATTTCACAACCGCTTTTCAGTAAGTTGCGATCATGTAAACGGCGACTCTTTCAGTTTCGCCTTCGAATACGACGACCGAACCAAGGGACTTAAAATACACGATCTGATCCAGCCGCCTCCGCTCTCTTCTTTGAAAAAAGACGTAGCGACCAAAAACAATCTTATTATGTTTTCAAAATAATATTCCTCGGCATATTTCGAATATGCGGCTCGATTTAAAACCCAAAATTATGATCTTCTTTGGTCAACATCATCGTAGGCTCCTCACAATGGATACAGATGAGCGCCTTCAAATCAACCCGTAAACTCAATGCAAAATTCCTGAACCACTATTCGTGCGTCAAAGAAGTCATTTTGCATACCCGGCCATTTGAAGGCGAATTATAGACTTCAAGCAACGGACGGACGAAGGCGTGAAGGCCGGGGGACACCCCCCTGACCCCTAAGGAGCCAAGGTAAGGGGTCAGCCCCCCGAACCCAAGGAAGCCAAAGACGGGGGTCCGCCCCCTGACCCCTAAAAAGCCAAGGGAAGTGGTTAGCCCCCTGAACCCTAGGAAGCCAAAGACGGGGGTCCGGCCCCTGACCCCTAAGCAGCCAAGGGAAGGGGTCAGCCCCCTGAACCCTAAGGAGCCAAAGACGGGGGTCCGCCCCCTGACCCCTAAGAAGCGAAAGACGGAGGTCTGCCCCCTGACCCCTATGGAGCCAAGGGTAGGGGTCCGCCCCCTGACCCCAAAGGAGCCAAAGCCGGGGGCCGCCCACCTGGAAAGTAGGGAGCCAATTGCGGGGTTCAGCCCCCTGACCGCCAAGAAGCCAATGCCGGGGGCCGCCCTCCTGGCCCCTAAGGAGGAAACCACAATTAACGGGATTCGTTATCCACCCGGAATTGTACTTGACCTCAAATCCATCGACCAATCGTCCGGCCGAATTTTACTTATCCGGAAATCGAGAACCGTAAACTCTGCTCGACCGGAAACATGCTCCAATCGAAAACTTGACCCAACTGGAAATTTCATCGAACCTGAAATCTGACCCATCCCAAAATTCCAATTCACTGGAACCGTAATCCATCCGTATATGACGTGACCGGAAATTAACCCAACTGGAAACTGTTTCCAACCGGTAACGTGTCCCTGCCGAAAATTTGACTCGACTGAAAATTTGATTCCATCGGAAATCTGACCGACCGGAAACCACAATCAACGGGATTCGTTATCCACCCGAACTTTTACTTGACCGGAAATCGAAAATCTTAATTTCTACTTGACTGGAAATGTGCCCCAATGGAAAACTTGACTCGACTGGAAATTGACCCGACCTGAAATGTGTTCCAACCCAAAATTTGGTTGTTCTTGGATGGAGAATATCCAATTTCAATACCGATATATTATTGGTTTTCCTAAAATATTGCAAAAATTCTATGTAAGTGATTGATTAATCGACTCCTATACGTTACAAATCGATTCTCCAAGATAAAATACGTTGGTGTCGGTGTACTACAGTCATATTAGGTGCATTTAGTCATCCAAGAATATAAAATGAACAATTTCAATCTCAAAAAATCGTCGATTTTCTGTAAAGAATCTTTAAAAATCGATATTACCGATCGATATATAGACTCGTCAACATAAAACTCGATTTTGCGTGTATAAATATGTAAGAACCGGTGTGTATAAGAAGTGTAAACAACGATAAAAACCCTGTAGACACATCAAACTAACAAGAAAATAGCGAAAATAAAGGCCGGAATTGGACCCCGTTGCCCCCACGTATCTCGAAAACGGTTCCTTTACTCATCTTGAAATTTTTTCCTGAGTTTTCTCTTAATATAAGCTTCCTCTTAAATTTTGGTTCGATGGTCGAATGGAATACCGAAAAAGGGGCGAAAATCGTCCCTTATTTTGGAGGCGCTTTGTGCTTCAAATAATGCAAGTAATTAATTTTTAAGTCATCATCATTGAAAAAATATTGCGAAACGCTGTCGGTTAATGATGTAGCTTGGTTATACATTTTATAAGACCGCAGTGCTGAAAATCGTTGAGGAGGTCTGAGTTATCCTAGGGTCGACCAGCGGGAATGAAACTTGGGTGATTTTTTGCAATTACTGTCTTTTTGGGACGAGGCTCTTACGATCCTGCGACAAGCATGAGTGGGAAGAATAATTAGTAAAAACAGAGTATCTAAATGGAACGAAGGTAATTATTACTGAACATGATCAACAATTCAAAAAAAAAAAAAAAAATCAGATTTTACAATCACGAACAATTGAGTAATCAAGAGATTAAATCACGCAATTTTTTTTCACGCCTTCTTCCTATCTCAGTTGGTCTTGGATCATAACGAGGACCCTACTTCGTATTGCTAGTAACATTTAGTTAGTCAATAATTGGACTGCATTTTGCAATTAGGAACTATAAATTCCGGCCCAGTTTAAAAACAACGTATGTGCCATTAGTTTCCCTATGCACATAAGTGTTTCTTCAGATGAGCCAGAATTTATAGTTCCAAATTGCAAAATGCAGTCCAATTGTTCCAACCTCACAAGTAAGACTTTCCCCTGCGACCAATCTCATGAAAACGCCTCGAGTGGACGAGGCCGAGCCGAATCACATCATGCCTCTCTCACGTCGCGCCGTAGATGTAGCTACGCGAAACTATTCGCGCATGCAGGAGCGCAGATGGTATCCTGCCAATCTGAAGGGGTTTTATCACGGTAGCAGTTCTCACAGTCGCGACGCAGAACTCACGAACAGTTCAAGCGGCGCGGCGGCGCGGCGCGGCATGCGGAATGTCCGTCTGCTTGACTTGTGAGGATAAAATGTATTTGTACTTCTTTTCCACGTTTGTTCCATGCAGCTCAGATTATTGAGTTTTCATACAATTTTGATAACTCAGCGTAAGTGCCCGTACTGGTCCCCTGATTTTAAAAAAGCAAGTCGTTTACAAGAAATCCAATTTCAAGCATTTTTGCAGCGATCACAAATTCATACTATTATTAATTTGTTTTTCGAGATCAAACTTGTAACAGTATTGATGGGGCGGTCGTCCTAATTTTTCATGTCCGCTTGCTGAAGTATAAGCATTATCTTCGAAACAAGCATTACGTTTTTCTGATGACTAGTGCTAATTCTTTCGTAGCCCCGACACTGTAATAAAACTCAATGAAACCTGCGTACATTCTGATCCAAAGCAACGAAATTCAATCTTTGCAAATGCAAATAAATCGAAAGTGCAGATAATTAGGTTTTTCTTCGCCTGTATGACCATGAAATTTACTCAAATCTCATTGTCAGTTTTCGTTTTTACTCAGTTTTGAATCCAATTTCGGGCATTGCATTTGAAAGAATCTATTTAACTTGAATCTCTGCCATTGCAAGGTTGATGACTTTGTGAGGTGCCGACGTGCCAAGGAAGAACGCCGTATGAGCCTTCAGACGTTGCCGAATTACCTTCGATAAAAATAGAATTTACTGGGAAAGTTTGGAATATTTTCCCCCAAAATTTTCACACAATTTCGCACTCAATTTAGTCTAAAGTATCTGAAAATAACAAGGAAAAAAAACGCACAAAGTTCTGCAAAATTACAAACTGTATCCGAGAAAATTTGGCAACTCGCGAATGTTCATTCGGCGTTCTCCCTCAGCGCAAAAGAGTAGGTAAAACACGTCAAAGGTTGGCAGCAGCCCCCTCTAACCTTCTCCCACCATTACCCGTTTGGTTCTAATGTTCCCGCCACTCAGGGCCGGACTGGCTCGCATATGAGGGCGTAGACCCTTGGCTGGTCAAAGGGGCATAATGTGATATTGCCTGGTAGGGCATCCCTATACGTGAAGAGAGGTTCGGAAAATTTTGGCAAAGCAGCACAAGTTTACGCTATTTTCAGGTTCAAAGTTTATTAATCGTACGGAGTAAAAATTGCAAACTTGAACGTAGTGAAGTAACCGACAGACTTCTGCCATTAAAGAAAACATAGAAAACTAAAGCCACTAGACGCGTTCATGCACCATTACTTCCAAAAGAATCGAGCCAGTGCTGTGGTTTACAGGAGCTGAAGACGTGGACCTGCAAATCCATCCTAAAAAAGAATCAGGCAAGGAGCGGATGTAGAGTGGAGCATTTGCGAGTTCACACCTCGCGCCATAGCGCCTTCAATTTTACAGATGCAACATGGAAATCCATCAAGCACGAATAGTTGTATCTCCGCGGCGTCTAGATCGCGCGTATTTTCCCTGATTCTGAACATCTGAAAAAAGAAGAAAGAACGAGTATCAACATAGCCGGAGGTAGGAGAGATGTGTTCAGGCCTCTTTTTCAACTTTTCTCCCGAATCTGGGCGACATCTCATTGGAAGCACGGAGCAGACCTCTGAGAGCTCACGCTTCGCGTCATGGCGCCTTCAATTTTTCAGATGCAGCACGGACGTCCATCAAGCACGAATAGTTGTATCTCTGCGCCGTCGTAAACGCGCATCCTTTCTCTCCCTGTATTTCCATTTTGTGTTTGTGTGCGATTATCTTATTCGTAATTGTGCTTGTGCTTCAAACTAGTAGCAATGGAGCAGAGCATAGCGAGTTCACGACTCACGCCATCGCGTCTTACATTTTTCATATGCAATGTGGACATTCATTTTGCGAATAGTTGTATCGCGTTTACACTTTAGATATCTCTTATTTTTTTAATTTCGAGATAAATTATGGTTAAGTTCGCCCGAGATAGGCTATGGTTTGTCCAAATCAATAGTCATTTTGAAAAGGAAGAAATCTGTTTAAAGGTCTCTCAAGAAGTCTATGAAGGTGCGTATGTCTAAAAATCGAATCGACCATCGCTTCTTACACTGGAAAAAAACCACATTGGATCTGGAGTCCAGACTCTTAAAAACATCGACAAGAAAAAATACTCTTGATTCAATCAGATTTAAGCTTAAATCAAGAACCAATCCTCTTAATCTGAGCGGATTTCCTTTTGATTTAAGCTTAATCTGATTGAATCAAGAGTCCTTTTTCTCGTCAATGTTTTCAAGAGTCTGGACTCTAGATCCAATGTGTTTTTTTTTTACCAGTGTACGGGGAGTTACACACAGCGAATGAAGGAAGGGGATCATAGAGCGCATTTATGTCAACAAAAAGGTAAAAATTTCACAGAAAAGTGTTTATACGCTTCAGAAAGTAGTTCTGTGACCTCTGTTCACCACTATCATGCACTGGTAAAAAAAAAAACACATTGGATCTGGAGTCCAGACTCTTGAAAACATTGACAAGAAAAAGGACTCTTGATTCAATCAGATTTAAGCTTAAATCAAAAGGAAATCCGCTCAAATTAAGAGGCTTGGCTCTTGATTTAAGCTTAAATCTGATTGAATCAAGAGTATTTTTTCTTGTCGATGTTTTTAAGAGTCTGGACTCTAGATACAATGTGTTTTTTTTTTTTCCAGTGTGCGTAAAAACACCTTTCTTTACTCCTAACTCTCTCTTCTTCCGTTCCCTTAAGAAATTTTCCGCACATATTCTCGGTTGTAATTTTTTTTCTCTTCTCATTTTGCTATCTGTCAGAGGGGCGCGTTTTCGGCGCGCCAAGGGGGCGTATCTGCCAAAGGCAGAGTGGCCTTATGGCCAGTCCGAGCCTGCCGCCATTTTATTCTCTTTTTACCCAAGCAGCCTCCCTGAGACCTAGTGACCCAGTGGCCACACGCCACACTCTTCCTACAGAGGTGTGCTCTGTGCTATAACCTGGTCAAAATTAGCCGTACCAGAGGGGCAAACCACTGAATTGTATAACTTTCTCAGCGTGTGAATACTCCGTGCCCATGGACTCTCAATAAATTCGTTCATCGACCGCTGATGCGTGGCTTCATGGCGGACTGCGTCGAAAATCGTTGTTTACATCGCGGCTCGGCCGTCTGTCTCCATCAAATCAACAACAGTCGCCCCGCGGCGGACAACCGAGTATTTATCTCTCGCGCATTTGTATGTTTTGTCTTTCAGATACGACATGACATACCAGCACTCCCTTGCCAACAAACCCGCGTATATCCTCTTAAAACTCCTCAGCAGAAACGCGTTTGTTGCTCGATGCATCTCAAAATTCTCGCCGAAGGTAAATTCCCGCACCGCCGTCGTCGTCGCCTCGCTGGACTGCAGCCGAAGACGAATCTCCACCGCACAGTGGAGTGACTCGATGAGAAATGTGGAAATTTTGGAATTTGACTTCTTCGTTGATAAAAAATTTAAAAGCTTTAAAGTAATTCTATTTGTCTCCTTGTATGTTGTTGTCCTGTCTCTGTTAGAATCACCCTCTAAAATGTATCCTCTTTCTCTTCTCTCTCTTCTTATTCCTCTACTTCTAGTTTTTCTTCATTTTCTTCTCTTTCCTCTTCCTCCTTCTTTACTCTTTCTTCTTTTCTCTTTGAACAGAGCATGAAAAATGCAATCCGATCATTACCTTATCAGAAACGTATTGCAAGGATAAAATTGATGAAAAGTGTTAAAAAAGTAACCAAACCTCGCCTTTGTCTTAATGGCCAGTCATCAAAAATTTCAACATAGTAAAAACTCATTCATCTTCCTTAAAATTTAAATGTGACGAAATGAACTACATTTTGCGATGAAGAACTACTATTAAAATCACCTTTCTGCACAGAGAAACTAAAGGCAGTATGTATGTTGTTCCTCAAATAAGCCATAAATATCAGTTTCTAATAACTACAAAAGGTAGTCCTAATAAACATTGAAAATGACAGTCATAGTAAAAAATTTCGGGGGAAAAAGCTGAGCTATTAGCCGACTTTACAAATATAATATGCAATAATTGCTACTCGGGCCATGCTTTAATAAAAAAAAACAATGTGCAACAAGTCGGCTAATAGCCCAGCTTTTTTTTCGCATTATAAGTAGCCGAAAACCTGAAAATCTTGTCAAAAATTTCATATCCAGCCTCTTTCGACAGCTCGACCCACTGCGCGACGTCGGATTTTTATACCATTATCTTTTCTTCTCGATTTCTGACCTCATTTTCCACGTCTATCTCTAGAATCGGCGTATCCAAGCCACCGACGGCCCGGTCCTCAGTTCGTGCCGGACACAGCGCACTTGCTGAGACCCGCTCGAGGAGTGACGCGTTTTTGTGGCCTGTTGATGTGCTTTCCTCGAATTTTCCGCTCCCTCGCCAATCCGATCCCTCTGTTCTTCTCTGTGCTTTCGTTTTTCTTGTCGTCCCTTTTGATGGATTACTCCAGGCAGCTT